>NC_060161.1:31359321-31376951 GCF_021292245.1 Micropterus dolomieu | reverse complement strand
CACAGGTGATAGCAAAACAGCCTTAGTTGCTACAGAACCCTTTTTTTGTTTATGCCACCACATGAATCATATTATTCCAACTTTGGGTCTGTTCAACATCCGTGCCCCTCTAGCAGTGGTACTGTGGCCCTCAAGGGGGACCCAAGCCCCAGTTTGAGAACCACTGATACAAGGTAACAGGCAATAGTTTAGTTTTATTACATTTATTTGTCAGGCAGCAAGTACAAAACATTTATTTAATACAAAGAGAAGAGATGTATGTGTTACAGATGTGTATCAACTCCCAGCTCCTACAGCTACTTCTCGTCTGCAGGCCCTGGGCAGATACATGTTTGACATCACATGACAGGATGATGAAACCAACGCATCTTCTCAAAGTATCAGGGAGCTTATTCCATGCATTAATGTCTAATAAAAAGGGCAGATTGTGCAAAGGCAGGACGTCCTGTAGGAATTCTACTCTTTCCCTAGAAGTTAACCTAAAAGCTGTAATCATTTGCTCTGATCAAAGTTCAGCAATCATTTCAGTGGTGGAGGTGCAGTATTTTAAGATTTCCACATGTTTTCCACCATTTGAACTTTGACTGGAGCTCTTTGATATCATCACATTGCATCCTCTTCTTCTGCAATGATAAAATGGCACCTATTGGAGAATTAGCTCCATCAGCTGTTTATCTGGAGGAACCAACTCCTGATATTCTCGTACTGGACAGAAACACACATTCATACATATTTTCTTTGGCTAATGTTCCTGACAGTTGGTTAAAATTTGATGAGACTGTTAATGTCTCTGTTCCATAACTTATGGACTGATCGGGCACAGGACTGATTAAAATAGTTTGCCAAGTGGACGGTTTAATGTTATGTTAAAATTAATAGGCTGTGGTGTTGTGTTCTCCTCACCGCATTCATGAACCTCCTGCATGTTACAGCTTCCTAGCTGATGAAACTAACTCCCTCTTAGGGTCAGTGGTGACATAAGAGAAACTTAAATTTCCATGTAAATTAAGTTATTGTACAAATGTTTTTTCATATCCGGTAATTACCATTGGACGTGTCCCCGACACTGCAAAGTGTGTCATGGTGTGGTTAATGAATATTGACATGTGGCTTTATTATTTGATTGTTTTGGACTTGTTCCCAAGCTTTACAGTGCAACTTTGTGAGACCACATCCTTCTGCTCACCTACAAAACTCTTAATGGTCATAAGATGATGCCATCTTATCTTAAAGAGCTCATAGTACTTTTGTACCTTTGTACCCACCAGAGCACTGCGCTCCCAGAATGCAGGTTTAAATGTGGTTCTCTAAAAGTAGAACGAGAGCCAGAACATTCAGCTCTCAAGCTCCTGTCCTGTGGGATCAGGTTCCAGTTTGGGTTCAGGAGGCAGAGACTATCCCCACATTTAAGAGTAGGCTTTCATAAAGCTTATAGTTGGGGCTGACTCAGGTGAATCCTGAACCATCCCGTAGTCACGCTGCTAGAGTCCAAGATTTAACTGAGCTACTGTGTCTTCCTCTCCATCTGTGTGGATTCTTATCTCATTAATACATGTTACTAACTTGACTTCTTCCCTCTCCGGAAGTTTTGTTTTCTGCAGGTATTTCTGCCTGAACACCTGCTGCTACAATTGTTTTTCTTCTTATTATCACTATTATGATATTATTGTTATTACACGTTTGCTAATGATGAGATGTGTTGAGTCTCTGTAAATAATATTACAAAGTCTATGGTTTAAATGAGCTCTATGAAAAGTGCAATTAAATAATTTCTCTTATGAATAGGTGGTATATAAATTAGATTGAAATTAATCTATATCAAATATTCTTTTATCTTTATTTACACAGAGTAAATTTTATATACACAGTTACACACATCTGCACCCCAATCCTGTTGTCCTTTAAACAGCCCCACAGAAGGGGCTTAAGGTTCAGTCCACTGAAGCAATGGCCTACATACCAACTTACCCAGCTGATCACATGGGCTCACGAGACACGAGACAATTGCCACATGGATCGTATGCAGATGCCATCTTCCATTTATTCATACTGTGTTGTCATAATGAGATGCTGTGCTTTTCTTGACTGCTATTTGTCCTTTGGTGTAGACATGTACTGTGTCAGCTACTTTGTGTTGATTTGTGACTGCAGGCTGGTTAAAGCTATTTCAGTTGTTTGGTAGTCGGAGACAGCAGGTGTGAGTCGAGGGCAGGCCTTAAGATTTGCGTTTGGCTCTTCAGCCGCGGCCGGCCAGTCAGCAGCGGTGAAATCTGTCTGTGTCTATCAGACTGAGCCAAACCAATACGGCCCTCCCAACTTGAACCGATCCTCGTTTATACTAAAATCTGATTGGCTCAAAGGCGCCAATCAAAGTAGTTTACTTTCCATTTAGGACAAGTTTAATGTCAATATGTTTTGTTGGTGCTGAACTCAGCGCTGGGTTGTATGAGAAGCACAACAGAGAAGGTAACTATGTCGAAAAGAAAAGGGGCAGTATGCAGAGCTGGGTAGGCAATAACTCATAGATAGAATTAGAAAATGGATTATTATTATGGATTATTACTGATGTTCTTCTTCATGCATATGTAGCTGTATAATCAGTACAAGCAGACTCAGGGACCAGCACAGGGGAGCTGACCCAGGAATAGGCCAACTCAGAGCTGAAGATGAACCTTGTTCTCACTCCCTGACTTGTCACATGGACACAAGGTCAAGACCCATCGATGTCTGTTGGGGATCCCTTTAGCATCATAGTTCATCGCAGTGGGGGAAGCCCTGTAGCGTCAGTTTTTGATGGTAATAGTAGGTGTATGATATTTAACAGAAAAGCCTGAGCAAGGAGGTGGTTGGGGTGGATGGAGGGCCAGAACACTGACTTTGAACCAGAGCAGTGTTTGTGTCCTGTTAACACTTTGTCTACATCAGGCTTGCCTGGCCTGGTCTTGTTCAGTGCAGTGGCGCCTTACTTATACAAACTTAAGAGGCGGGTATCACGAAAGTTTCTTCTTTATCATAATGTAATTGACTGAATACAAGTACAACACTATTTATTAAAATAACTACAAAAATCTCTGCTGCGCCCACACACGGCACTTCCATGAAAGGCCTTTCCGTGTCCGTCCCAGTACATCCCTGCTTATATGAACTTTTAAAATGGCTTTATGGATGTTTAGTCATGATGAATGGATGAATGATATCCTCACGAAGTATAAGTGACACTCGGCCACCACACTGAACATGTGTGTATCATCATCTGTGTTAAGATTTGACTGAATGATAACTCAGAAGAGGAGTCTTAAGTTTGATGGAAATTGCAGCAATCGGGCACAAAGGGTTGTAAAACACCTGAATTGCCTCCAGCTGCCTGCTGTTGCAGCAACTGCTTAAGTTTCAGTGAATAGATAATAAATGGAGATCATAAAGATAACATTGAAATAATTGTTTGTCAAAGGTACTTTCACTAAGCAGGAACACTCACGTTCCTTATAATAATAATAATCTAATAGTGCTTTAAGTGTAAAGACAATAATACCCCAAAAACAATAATACAAAAATAATACAAGATAAAAGCAAGAAAACATTGAAAAGACTAAAATACTAATACTAAATACTAAATGCTAAAATAGAATAAAATAAAAGGGATAAAATAAAGTCAAATAAAATCGGGAAAGGCTCTCCTATAAAAGTATGTTTTAAGAAGGGACTTAAAAGAGTTCACTGACTCAGCCGTCCTGATTTCCTTGGGCAGGCTGTTCCAGAGCCTCGGGGCCCTGACAGCAAACGCTCTGCCCCCTTTAGTTTTCAGTCGAGACTCTGGAACAGACAGCAGACCTCTGCCCGAGGATCTCAAGGTACGTGCTGGTGTGTATGGGACTAAAAGGTCAGAAATATAACAAGGCAAGAGGCCATGATGAGCTTTAAAAGTGCCCTGCCCGGCACTGAGAATTAGTCTATGCCCACCCACAGCGTGGGCCTCTCCTACGTCCACACCTTGAATATATATACAACGGTGAGACCCAGCCTTCAGCTCCCAAATGCCTTTTCTTCAGCACTGAGAACCAAGGTCCAGTGAGGCCTACAACTTAGAGGGCTGCGCCTATATTTATAGAATGTGGGGTTACAATACGTAACCCCCATTCTATTTCATATAGGCTTCGCCCTCTAAGTTCATCGCTATTGGGTTAGAGGCGAAGCAGGCCGAGGGCCAACCCATGCGTAAGTCAGGAAACTTGGTTGGGGGGCCCCGCATCTGTACAGACGCAGGTGGGGTCACGACAGCAACCACATTAGCTGCCACCCCCCCACACAATCCCGTGGGAGAGGGCGCACCACACACTCAGCCAAAACACTCTGAGTGAGTCAGAAAGAGGTGGGTAGAAACGTACGAAAGAGCATGGGGATAACCAGGAGGCCGCCGTGCAGATGTCACTGAGGAGGAGACACCTCTCGTGGAGTGCGCTCTGATGCCATCCAGAGGATGGCACGCGACCAAAAGGAGCTCGTAATGCTTTAGGCATGAACGTCGGGTTAGGGCACAGGATAGCCAAGATGCGGTCGCCCTGAATCCTGAGGCACGATGGAGCCACAGAGAGGGCAGCCAGATCACTGACCCTCTTGGCTGATGTCAGAGCCAGGAGTCTCTAAAGGCTCAAACGTGACTTGGGTTAACGCGCATAAACGCAGCGTCAAATCCCACTGTGGGGCAACAGTTCTTCGCACGCTTCTAAGGAAGCGTTTCACCAGGCGGTGGGAGAGCGCAGTCCTGTCCCCGAAGTCATCGTGTCAGGACGAAAGAGTGGCAGTGTTTGTTTTAACCGTACTAAATGCCAGCCCCCTGTCCATGAGCAGCTGGAGGAACGAAAGCACCGCTGGCAGCGGACAGGTGACCGGATCCCTCCCCTGGTCCAGACCCAGCGCTGGAAAGCCGACCACTTAGAGGAGTAAGAGGACTGAGTGGAGGCGGCTCTCGATTCTTGGATGGTGCGAATCACCTCACGGGAGAGATCTAAGCCCTCCAGGCATCGCCTCTCAGTGGCCAGACCCAGAGAGGTTGGTCGAGGAGTGGGTAACTCCTGATCGTACCCCTTGCCTGAGAGAGAGCGTCCCCCCTCCAGCGGATTTTCCACGGCTGCCCCACCAGCAGCCGTTGGAGACAGACAGATGTGGGATGTGACCATGCCCAGGGGGGACCCCGACCGAGAGAGAGAGAGGGTCCCGCCAGTAGGCCAGAACCTGGGGCACAGACAGGATCGGCGCTGTCTCTGTCTGACCGGGGACGACACGCAAGCGGATGAACCACCGCTGCAGCCAGGGGAACCACCATGTGAGCCGCCGACATGAGGCCCAGGAGCTTCATGAGCGACAGAGCTGCCACCGCCACTCATGGGACAACATGGTGGTGTCGTGTAAAAATTCAAGACTTGGGCCAGATAAGAAAGCTTAAACTTTTACCAACATTTTTATTATCAACAAAAACAGACATCACAGACAGAGATCGGTGCAAAATAGAGCCCCATTCTGTTACCAGAACAGAGACCCGAGTTGAAAACCATGTAACGACTGACTTTCACTTCCTTTTATAGCTCTGTTTCATGGCTTCATATCATCTCTTGGCTCTCTTTCCTACTGCGCCTGAATCTGGGAAAGTCCTTGACTGCCTGCTCCTCCTCTCTGTGTCCTTTGCATGTACTCCGCTTGATCATACTATTTCTTCCATAACCTGACTTTTATGGAATAAACTGGTGTTGTTTGTGCTCCGTGCTAGAAACAGGACATTCTTACTGTGATGGACTATACTGATGTATGTTTTGTAATCCAATTTTCACCAAATCTGCTTCTATATTTTCCTTTGTAAGTGTTTTTGATGCTGCCTCACTGTGCTCCCTCCCTTTTCTCCCAAAGCACACAAACTTGCTCACACACACACACACACACATGTGCTACTGCTGAGCCTGGGCAGTTAGATACAGAAAGGAGCACACACACTCAGAGCTATAGAGTTTTAAAACTGTGATCCTAACTTTACACTATAAAATAACACTTTAAATGATGACAATGTAGACCACCATTGCTCTAGTAATTAATGATAACAATTTAGGCTGTAATGCTCCAAAATAATTCACAACAGTGGAGCAGCTCCATCAGAGCATCCACCCTCTCCTGAGAGAGCCACGCTCTCTCTGGAGAGAGGAGTCCAGTACCACACCAAAGTAGGTGAGTCTATGGGAGGGGAAAGGAGCACTCTTCTTCCAGTTCATCGTGAAGCCCAGGTAAGACAGGTGTGCGACTAGCTGGGCCATCTGCACCACCGCTTCGTCCAGGGACGGAGCCAGCAGCAGCAGTTCGTCCAGGTAAAATAGGACCCTGATGCCAGACTGCCACAGCGGCTCCAGGGCCGTCTTGACACACTTGGAAAAAGTGCGCGGGGCCAAGGAGTAACCAAAGGGCAGGCGGTTGTATTGGTACTGGGCGCCCTGGAATGAAAAACGCAGAACTTCCTGTGTGTGGGAATGACGGACACATGAAAGTACGCGTACTTCAGGTAGATGGAAGGGCGAACTGCAGCCTGTGATCCCAGTAGATCAGGCTGTCCATCCATCTGTGCCTCGAGCAGGAAGCGAGCCACCGCGAGTAGCGTCGAAGGATGGGTCTCACCGTTGTGTATATATACAAGGTGCAGACCTAGAAGAGGCCCGCGCTGTGTGTGGGCGTAGACTAAAATTCTCAGTGGCAGCCACGCAGAAGGGGTAAACCCAATAGCGATAGCCTTAGAGGTCAAAGCCTATACGAAATAGAACTGCTCGTATCCCCCCTCAAAATTGAATGTTTTAGATTGGCCCAGTCTTACAGACACACAGACAGCTTCCGCTGCAGCTGACCTGCTGGTCGGCCTGCCCGGTCATGGATCAAAAAGCACAAGGATTAATACTGTGTTAAAATTCTAAGGCGTTACGATTCTTGTGATTATTTTGACAATTTTAATAATAATGTCAACATTATTTTATCAAGGTGGCTGATCATCTGTAGCGACATATCATTTGTCAGTATTGTAGGACTGAGTTTGCTTTCTCACGTGTCTCTGTGTGCCCACTCTGGCACGTGTGCCATAGGTTGCCATCCAGTTTCTTTCTGCTCAAATCAGACACAAATTGTTTAAGACCACAAGAGTAAATGCTCTGGAACAGCCACCAGAGGCAATTCAGGTTTCAGTATCTTGCCCAAGGACACTTCGACATGCAGCCTGGAGCCGGGGATTGCACCGCTGATCGTCCGATTGACGGGCAACGTGCTCTACCTCCTGAACCACAGTGTTGTGGTGGCAGCCCGGCTGACGGTGAGTGTCCTGGTATTTTTATTCTCCTTTTTATCAGTTATTCTGCTTTTTCCTTGGTTTTCTCTGTTCTCTGCTTGCCTCCCTGTGTTTTCTCCCCTGTGTGCTCTCTCTCTCCCTCTGCTCCTGAGCCCAGCCAACTACCTGCACCTGCACCTCATCATCCACCTCGTCAGCCTGCCACACCTGCCAGTAATCACCTCATCCCTGCCTGTATTTCAACCCCGGATCTCCACACCATTCTTCCTTTATTGTTGTTGCTCCATACCTGGTGCCACCTCTGCGTTTAGGCGCTCATATTTTTTGTTTTCTCTCATTTTCCCTGTACTTTGTTGCTGCGGTCACTAACCCTGTCTGTTTTCCCTCCCAGGTTCACTCACACTCACGTACTAAAGATGAAACAATTAAGAAGCATTTCAAAAGTGGTTTGACAGTTTGCCTGCTAACATTAGCATCCCTGGCTAACTAGCTTATAACCTTTCTGTTTCAGAGCACTGTGTTTATCCAGCACTCTTTATCCAACTACATTATTTACTGTGTCTGCATGTTCAGGACTCTAGTGTATTCTGCTTTTTCAAGACCCAAACTTGAAATCAATTATAAGCTATGTAGATGTTGTGGCTATAAGATATCGCTATTATTAGATTGGTTCAGATAGCCATGGTCCCTAGTGGATGAATCCTTCCTAGTGATCCTCTCAAATTTTGTTCATGAGCCACTAGCAGGTCAATGTTGTGAGTTCTCCAGATAAATATCTCAACATTTCCAAGATGGATTGTTACAAAACGTCGTACAGACATACAGTACATGCACCCCAGAGGATGAATCTTTATGACCTAGGTTATTCCTGACATATCTTCTAGTAAGCACCACCAGCAAGATGACATTTTTGGATTTCAGTGAAATGTAAAGGCATGTACTCAAACCAGAATTTTCCAAGTCAACTCAATTGACAAGGGCCAATTGAGGCTGAACATGATAAAAATCAACAACATTTAGTGAGCAGCCCTAAAAATATCAACTACTGGAATAATTGTCATGATGCTCAATATTCTTCCCTTGATGAACTTAACGAGCTCTGAATTTTCTGAAATAGCACATCAGGGTGTCAGTTTGTAGTATGAAGGTTCAGTGGAGAGTCTGAGGCCAAAGAGAAGCAAGAGGGAGATAACGAAAGAGCTATATAACAAATTCTGGATTAGGAACACCCTGAGAGTATGACGTTAAGGTCCTCACTCTGGACTAACAGAAATACCTGCTGAATCTTTAATGAAGTTAATATAACTGTACATTTGGGATACAAGGGAACAAATGCACAAGTACTTGCTTGAAACTGGGAGTTCTGATAAAACATAATAGATGGATCTGCAAAAAAACAGTAGATTTAGTACATTTAATGCTCTTGGCTTCTTCTGTAAGTACCATCAAGCAGCTCTTGGGGAAAACCAGTTGAGGACTGAAGTTGTACCAGTCAGTTCCCAGTATGACACTGTGTGAATCAGAGTTGTCCTTAACATTACTTTCACAACTAAAGGTTTAAAAATCACTTTGAAGACAAAATACACCAACATACCTACAACAAGCAGAACTGCAGAGTCTGTTCTCATTTCTGGGATTAAGCATCTGCATCTTTGTCTCATTGGGGTCGCAATGGAGCAGTGTATAAGACACATGCCTTTGGTATGAGATACCTGGGTTCAACTCCCCACTGTAACATATTGATCCTACACTCAGGAAATTCACTTGTTACAGCAGCTCCAGATAAAACTCTACAAAACAGATAAGAAAACACACATTAAAGGAAGGTGGGGTGAACAAAACTAACGAAAATCCCCAAACAATAAGGAATTTTAATCACTTTTAATAAAACACAGGAGTTAAATACTATCAAACCCTTTTTATTTTCCTTCAAATGATAAAGAAGCCTCGTGTAAAAACATGCAGCTGCAGAACCGATGACTTTCAAACTTTGTTTAATATAATAGGCCTATTTATTCATAAACATCAGCACAGTGTGACAGTGAACTCTGTCAGTGGCACCATCTTCTGGTTGTAAAGACTTATGTTCATGTCTGCAGATGCATTAAACTGTAATCATAGTGTGAATCCAAGCGTGTAAACGGAAATCCTAGTAGCATTTTAAACTTGTTTTTATACCAATAAATGTCACAAAAAGCACTACCTCTCCTGCACTGTGTCTCACCTTCATTACGTTTAAAAAAAAAAAAATAAAACGGGGAGATCAAAAGAAAAATCTAATTTCAGGCTGTTTTGTGTCATGAAATTGTGTTTTGTTTTTTCTTTTAACAGTGATTATACACAACATTTCTGTGATCCTTCTTTTCTGTTTTTGACTTTTGCTGAATTAATTCTACATGTTCTCCTGAAAATGAAGCTTGATGGTAGTTGAGCTTCCTTACAGCAGGGGGCAGAGTTCTAATAAATGTTCAGCAGTGAACCAGTGATGGCAGAAAGATGAAGGGATGCATAGGAAGAAGAGGGGGACAGCAGACATCTCCATACCTGAGAATATTTTTTATTTTTTTTATTTTGCTTAATTCTGATGAATCTAAACATTCTTCAGGTAACTTATAATCACTGATGACTCAGTAGGCAGAAATCGTCATATCACATAACCTGCAAAAAAGGAGAAGCTGCCACCTGACTGTTTTCACCCTGCTCTTTGCTAATGATAGAGTCGCCTTGTATCAATTCTGTGTATTTAGTCACTAAATACTTTCACACATTACATTACACAATACATTCACATGCCCACACTCTTAGTTTCACTTGTATATGCAATGAGATGTTTCAACTGTTTAAATGTGAGCTGAGCTGCAACAGCTGATGTGGTTTTTAGTTGATACAAAACCATTCAAAGATGCCCACATTTGATCGAGATGTGGGAAATAAAAACAGGAGATATGACACAGCTTATTTTTGAGACTTTTATTCTTTCAAAGACAAGAAAGAACAGTTCACTGTGCAGAATAATGTTGTGCTAAACAACAGATTCGATCTGCTGTTATTAAAGCCACATGGCCTCAGAAATGATCCAGCAACTGTTTCTGTCACTTGTTGTTTCTTTCCTTAAGTTGCGTCACAGCGATATATAGAAATATGATTCAGACAGAGATATATGGAGATATGAGACTGATGGCACAAAGACAGATGCATCCCACATACACACAAACACACATCCACCCATGTTTGGGCTTCTGGGAGGTTCTTCACCTGGGAATTATCAGGGCTTTTTGGCACAAACTGATGGGAGGCGAACGTTACACCAGGTGTCATCCCAGCGCTTATCATCTGAAAGTACCAACGACACAGCAGTTAAGGCGACACTACAAAAACCAACATGTGAAAGTATGTATACTGACATTCACAAAGAAAGAATATTTGAGACTGAAAGTTCATTCATTTCGACCCATTAGCAGCTGGTCTGGAACTTTCACACGGTTTTCCTCAAAATGTTGATGTTCAAATTTCTTTACCGTTAATGACGTTTCATCGGTGTTGTGTTTAAGTAAATTATATACTCATACATAATGCTCTAAATGAAATCAGTACGCTGTGATTTACCTCCATAATTTATCTGTAGACAGTGCTGCTTGCCCTGAAAGTTATCAAACCCTCCAGAAGACCGATAGTTGAAGGGTGTACCATCACTCCACAACCACACACCCTCCTAGAAGACACAACAAAATATTAAATGAATTAATAACACTAATGACCAGAAGAGCTTGTGTAAAGATAAATATACCTCTTGTGCATCCGAGCCTCCAATCCATGTTTCTTTGTTCTCATAACTTGCGCTCATGATCAGCCTCTGAATCTCATGGTACTCCAGCAGGTTGTGAACGGACGCAAGGTTTCCACCCATGGACTCACAGTTTTTCTACAGTGAAGATAAATACGAGAGAGAGAGAGAAATTGCAAATTAACCAAATGTCTATGTATGTGCAAACAAAATAAACATATTGTAGAAGCCTTCTGAACTAAAACAAAGTCTCCCTCTTTACCTCAGCTTGGGCCCAAGTCATGGGTTTTGGAACGTAGTGGAAACAGCGACCGCTGAACTCAGACCAGCGACCAGAACAAGCTGTCGACCTCTTGACCAGGTGACTCTTTGCTGAGAACAAGTAGAGTTTGGTGAGTAATGTGGAGTCTCTAAAGTCTCTATATGTAGATATGAAATCAACTTATTTTAATGACATGACACTGTAACATAACAACATACAATAGTCACGAAATAACAATTATGACATAAATGACATATCAGCACAATATAACATAACATAAAACAGTATAACATGACTTTTTAAAACATAATACAAGACGAAGTAATATAAGTTACAATAAACATTTTATCCGCCAATGCTTTTAATTTATACAACATGTAAGTCATCAGCAGAGCATCAGAACAACACACACTGACCTTGTTGGGCATTTTCGGGGTTTGCCTCTGGAAGAGCTAGAAAGTTTGACACAGCAGTTATTGACCTTGATCGTTATTGTACAACACATTCATCTGTAACACTTTCTGTTTATAAAACTGACCAGCAGCTCGAGTCAGAGCCATCATGGCACAAACAAGTGCAGAAACAGTCAGCATCTTCATGATGGAGATGATGAGATGATGATAACCTTTGCTACAGAGAGAAAAACTCTGTACTTCTGTAGAACAGAAGACCTATGTCCACTGTCAGTCCAGTAAAGGAAAGTCAGAAGTTTGTAGCTGCAGAATTACCTTCTCTTCTTCCTTCTCTGCGTCTGTAGCTTCAGCTGTCTGATGTGGAAACACGGATAAAGAGACACACCAGCCCTTATAAACAGATACTTATCTTGTCATCTCTCACAAATTAGGGAACTGAGCACAGACACGAAAACATACACAGAAACATTATCAAACACAATATTGTCAGAAAGATAAATTAAAACTATATTACGATCAGTTAAGTAATAGCCATAGGTCAATAGTGCCTAAACTGCACTCTGACACTGTAATGAGCATTTACTCTTTTTTGTGTCTACTTACATGCAGATTATGTAATGATAAATGTAAATGGTCTGTACTTGTATAGCCTATATAACCTTTCTAGTCTACCGACCACTCACAGCACTTTTATGTCACATTGACTCAGATAGCTGAAATTATTATTCACCAGGTGTAGGCAGTTATTCAGGTTCAGTTAACACATACAGTATAGATAAGTAGGTGCCACCTACTGTTTTTTATGTATAAATAATTTGCATCATCATTCATTTATAACTGTAAACATCACATGATCCATGCAAGAACAGAAAGCTTGACCGGCATAGCAACCTTAACTAAGGTGGACTTAGCGATAATACTTTTATTATAAACAAGACTAAACAAACTCAACTTATACTTACAATAGATAAACCTTTTCATTTTTGTCATTATTAACATATTTCGGCAACAAATTTATATTACACTCTTCATTTTGCACCAGTTTAACCCCTTGTGAGAGTCCACAAAGCAGTTCCGCTCTTGGGTAACACAGAATTACACAACACAAATCGAGCACCTGTTCCTCACAATGCCTTTGCATCCTGGCATTTTGCAGGAGCTAACTCAACTAACTGCCCAGCTCACTGTCCTGCTCTCAAAGAAAAAGTTGGCTTGCATGTTCTATAAATAAAATCAACATATATAAGCAGAGTTTACAGGGTACAACAATTAAAGTGCAGTAGGTTGAAGGTACGCAGTTCTCCTCCATATTCGCATATAGTTGCCATATGGCAACAAATTAATTTTAGAATTTTACCAAAAAACAAATCCTAACTGGTTTAAATTAGGAAATTCTTCTTAAATATTGAAAAATGTGTCTATTTTAGCTGACCTCAGATCATGAACTGTGCAGTGTCATAGATCGGTAGGAAAAGGGTGAAAAGACCCATTTTCACCAATAAAAAGCAAGGATTTTGAAGCATTTCCTATTATTGCAATAGAGATAAAGTAATTGTTGCCATATGGCAATAGAGGGTTAAGACAAAGGAAAAGGGAGCGCGCTATATTAACGTAATTTCTAAGAAACAGTGTTGAAGTTTCAAATAATAGGGAAACAAATGGGAGAAGTGTCATATATGTATAGGCTATAAACTGTGAAATTCATTAAGAAATGATGGTAAATGAGGAAACCTACATAAGACATTTAAAAAAGGCCTTGTTCCAGCTGTGTAGAGCTTTGAGTCATTGCAAGTGCCCTATTAAGAGTGAAACACTAAAATTAAGTTGCAGGTTCACATTAATAACAGCAGGAGTGTCAAACTGGGTTTAGAGGCTCCTCATACTTTTCTATTGCTCATTATAAAATGCAAGGAAAAGAAGGCCTTCAATGATGATTCTGCAGTTTGCAAACCTTCTTCTTCAGTTGCTGCCACTTGTGGAAAATGTACCAGAGGCAATGACTGAATGAAGGTTATTTGTTAACTGCTACCAATTACTGTATGTAGCATATACAATATATACAATATACAAAGACCAAAACTTAAACCTGTGCTCAATGTCTGTATCTGGACAAAATTTAAAAGAGAAGTTGAGTAATTATTTCAACAGTTAGTGATCATCACTTGTAGTCAGTTTACTTAATGTCAAATCATTATTACCAAACAACCAAAGAGCTGATCAGGCAGCAATGTCACTATTTGTTTAAACTGAACAGACAAATATTGCATTTGGATGATACAATCTTTATCACCTAACTCTTTCAGATTTGTTTTGGTCTCATCTAGTCAGCAGTATCATTTACCCAATAACCGTAATATATCATAAACATTATTTTCCACAAGTGGCAGCAGGTTTGTTTATATATTTATATCCATACATTCATATATACATATAATGCATTTATAAAACTAAAGTAAAAAATACACATTAATGTCCACATACACACTATGAAACACAACAATACAGAAGACAAACACAGACACAAAACAACACAAGGATTCAAGACCTGTCTAGAACAATAGAAAGCTCCGTGGGCAGAGAAGTGCCCTGCAACACATGCATTCAAAACAGAAGTTGGGGAATTATTGCATCAGAGTAAGTGTGCTATCTCTGCCACAGAAATATCACTGTCACTGAAGAAGATGTTGCATAATGCAGAATCATCCTTGAAAGTCTTCTTTGCGTGTATTACTGAACAAAAGAAAAGTGGGGGGGGGGGGCTCTAAACCCAGTCAGTGTACCAGTTTTCTTTTCATTTATTTCACTTCATTTGACAGGGACGGTGCTCATTAATCAACAGCAATGTAACTGTAAATGAGCCAGAGTTAGCTCAACAGGTTAATTTTCATATGTCCATCAGTTATTAAAATGACAACCTAAAATAAAGAATTTAAATGAAAATTCAAGTAAAATAAAATGACTGATTACAGTCAGCACTTAAAAGCAAAATATATCAAATAAAGGGAATGATACAGTTTTGTGGTACCTGTTGTGACCTGAGCTCTCTGCACAACAAATGTCTTCAGTGGAAGCGGAGCAGTGTTGTGTAATATCTTATAAACTAGACAAAATGTACTACTGTGTTTTAAATCTGATTGTAGCCTGTGTGTCTGTATCTCATATTTTATTAAATTTTAGTGAGCCAAGCAGTGGACAGAAAGAACATGATGAGGAGCCTGTAGTTGATGAGTCCACTGTGCAGTTTCAGCCTTCACTGCAAACGCACACATACAGCAGAATTTAGCTTTAATATAAGTAGCCTATTTTTTGCCAACAGGTCCCTTTGTATGTATTCCATTATAGATCATTAGTTTGTGTGACTGTAGTAACTTTGGTTGTGTTTAGGTGTCATTTTGGTATGAATTACCCTAAATAAGCTCTGTGACCTTACTAATTCCTGAACCCTGGTTACGGTCCTGAAAGCTGGAATTAGAGACAGCCCTGCGATGGACTGGCGACCTGTCCAGGGTGTACTCCACCTTTCACCCGATGTAAGCTGGGATTGGCTCCAGCCCCCTGCGACCCTGTACGCATTATAAGCGGTTGACGATGGATGGATGGTATATCACAACATAATTTACAGTCAAATCATAAGACTAATAATTTTTTTCCCTCCATACTTTTGCAGTGTTTGCAGTGTTTGTGTCTGTTGCCATAACTACACATTTGCAATGATACTGGAGTGAACTGTAAATGTTTCCTGCATACAGACCAGCACATCACTACAGTTTCCTGTCAGACCAACCCAGAAAAAAAAGATATTGTTGATATTGTTTATCTGTGAGCTCACAGCAAGAGCACACAGTTTTTTGATCATGGAAGAGATCCTTAAAAATGATATCTATTTATCTGTTTGAACAGAAGAACATTTGTGTGACAGTCCTTCATATTTATTTACATTTGAAAAAATGCCCCCTTGTTCTGTTGGTTGAACTTCATGACAAAGCTTTGCAGCTATCCCATCTTCTGTCAGTGAAACACATAACATTAACTTTTAAAGTCTCCAACAAAAGTTCCGTCTTTAGATTGTTTACTGGCTGCTGAACAGTGAAGTTAAACCCTTAAAACATCACAACTTAAACAGACTCACAGACCAGCTTGTTTCAATGCTTGAGACTTTTAATTTGCATGAAACAAGAAAACAGTTCACTCTGCAGAATAAGTTTTTGTGCTTATTAAAGGCACAAGACCTCAGAGACGATTTAGATCTTGAAAATGAAAATAAAGACATGAAATGAGATATAGAGCCTTCAGGGTACATATTAGACTGATGGCATAAAGAGAGAGAAAACATCCACCCATGTTTGTGATTTTTTCAGGTGCTTCATGCCTCTGTGTCAGCCCAGGAATCAGTTGGTTTTCTTTATACAGACGGATGGAAGGCGATTGCGACACTGTACATCATCCCAGCATTTGTTATCTGTGTGGATCAGAAAGACATGAGCATGGTTATTTAGCAGAACGTATCATTTGATGCTGATGAAGACTAAAACATAGCAGAGGTTTGGGCTTAAAAGATGATGGATACATTTATGAACTGATCTCACTTTTGTCATTAATATAGCCTCTTTTATTTACACAACAAGTACATTACTGTCCCATGCAAAAATAAAGTATTTTCTGATTTACCTCCATGATTTATTTGTAAACAGTGCTGGCCCCTAAGGTTATTTGGCTCTCCTTTGCACCAGTATGAAAAGGTGAAAGGCGTACCATCACTCCAGAACCAAAAACCCTCCTAGAAAACACAAATCAGAATTGAATAGATTTATAAATAACAATATAAACTGAATCAAACATTGTAAACATACCCTAAAGACCATAAAGCTTTGACAAAACATTGTCATTACAAATTCTACTTTAAGTTCTCGGAAGAGGAACAACAGCATCTGTCATTTCAGCAGGTCTGTTTACGTTAAAGTAACAAAACCCTTTAATGGCTCTAAAAATTATTTAAAAGTCATGTGACGTTGTTACAGAGCGACAAAGTCCGCATAGGGATTAGATCACATATCACGGCCTTACTAAGCAAATGGATGTCAAACTATTATTTCTATTACATTTTGTAACAATGAATGATATACCTGGGCAGCGTCAGAGCCTCCGAGCCATGTCAGTGGATTCCCATGAGTTTTATCTGCTATCAGCCTTTGAATCTGATGATACTCCTCAGCTCTACGTACGGATGCAAGGTGTGCACCTAAGGACAGACAGTTTCTCTACAGTGGAGACAAACAGACAAAGATGGGGTAGAAAAACAACATATGAAGACACCAAAGCGAGAGGAAGATGCAAAGTTACCAAGTGTGCAAGTCCAAACAAACAAAACAAGCTCAACGTAGAAGCACTCTGCATCAAATCCAAATCATCTCATACCTCAGCTTCAGCCCAAGTCATGGTTCGTGGAACGAAGAGGAAACAGCGATCGCTGATCTTAGTCCAACCACTGGGACAAGATGTTGACCTCTCCAAGATATGATGCTCTCCTGATCAAGTCAAAAGAAGAGAAGTGGGTCAAGTTGAGTCTCCAGACAAAGTTTATAAAACACAGTGAAGAAATATGTATTCACCTTCTTGAATTATTGCCACTTCCCCACCTTCATCCTTTGCGTCTGAAAGAGCTGAACAGTTAAACACACCAGTTAGTGATTATGTCCATCATGTTGCTGTGTATCTTTCCTCACAAACAAACTCAGTCAGAACACACACACATGTTGCAAACAGTGACTCTCACCAGCAGCTCTGGTCAGTGTGATCACAGCACAAAGAAGTGCAGACAGAATCAGCGTCTTCATGGTGGAGGTGATGCTGATTTAAAAGTTG
>NC_060161.1:31340953-31359221 GCF_021292245.1 Micropterus dolomieu | reverse complement strand
ACATTTTGAAAGCTTCAACATTACCTTTGTCTCTTTTGTCCCGGATTGATTGTGCCCCTCTGACAAAACAACTGGCCCCCTCAGTGAAATTGGTCTAGAACCGCCACTGCATATACGTAGGGAATGGAGATGGACAGGGATGAAGAACCCTCGTAGATAAACTGATGGACTGATGTGTTGAGCTGATGTGTGTAAACGGGAGCCAGGAGTCTGAGTGAGTCATCACAGAAAGACCGACAAAACAAAATGACTGACAGTATCATCCAAATACAATATTTGTCTGTTCACAATAAACCATAATTTTTTTTACAATTTGTAAAACTTTAACAGATGTTAAGCTTAAACACAATCATTAACGATGAGATCCATGACAGCCCATTTAGAGAAATGTTGCACTAATTTTGCACAAAGCTGACACTGAAAATGATGTGGAGATAAAATGAAGACTCTGATGATATTGAAATTCCTCAACTTCTCTTTTGATGTTGATTTCATAAGTTTCTACTTCCGTCTTGACCTGAAAGATAAATAACCTAATATTTCTTAAAAATGTTCTTGGGCAATGACATGTCAGGGTTGTTGATGATTTGATAGTCATGAGTGTATCTACAAGTCATGTTAGAAAAAATACAACACAATAGTGTTTTACACCCCGTCCAGCATTCTATTTTATTTGGGAGTCACTGTGTCCCTGTAAATGTCCCTTTTTTGCAAAACCAACTTTATTTTTGATGAAATATGTCCCCACAACAAAAGTGTTTTTGTTTTTATGTTGCTTTCCTGTCCATTTTGCATGTCAGACTGTTGAACTTTGCATTAATTTCCTAATGTGGCTAGACTAGAGTGAATTGTAGGCCCACATGCTGACTGCAGCAATGTTGAAACAGTAATATTGAGGGATGGAAGAGACATCAGCAGTGTGTGTAAAGTCAATCTGACACTAATGCAACCGTTTTGATTCACATATACAATTAGCATTACTGCAATAGTATTAGTGAAAATTCTGCAGCTCTGTTGAAGTTCCAGTGCAAAATAAACATAGATACTGTCAAAAGCCCTGGGTCTGTTCTGTTGTCGTCATGTAGTTTCACATTGCATTACAAACAAACAACAACAACAAAAAAGTTTTTTCACCGGGAACACAAGTTACATTCAAATGAAATGCTCTGTGTAATCAAATTATTTCCTCCTTACTAGATGAAAAATAATTTATCAGTGTTTGCAATGTTTGTATCAACCCCACTAGAACAATGTGTTCCCAGATTGCAGGGTTACTTGTGGTTCCAAAAGTAATATTGGAGCTAGATCCTTTAGCCATCAAGTTCCTCTCCTGTGGAGTCAGGTCCCAGTTTGGATTCGGGAGGCAGACACCATCTCCACATTTAGGAGGAGCCTTAAATAAAACTGATAATAACTGCTTTTAAGTTCACTTAATATCCAATTCTCTTCTGTCTTCCAGGAGAACCAGTGGTTCTGGATTGATGGTACACCTTTTAACTACTTGAACTGGTGTGCTGGAGAGCCTAATAATCTGGGCGGCAGGCAGAATTCTTTGAAAATTAATCATGGAGGTAAAACAACATAGTGGTTTGTGTAGAAGTGATGTGAATTATTCCAAGTGATGAAAGCTAATTTTACAATTAAAATTCCATATAACTTACAGCTCAGATATATAACATTCTGTGTCCCTAGTAAGCAATGTCTTTGTGAATCAGATTTCCATTCATCCATCCATCGTCAACCGCTTATCCTGCGTACAGGGTCGGGTGAAAACATTCATTTTCTCTGTTTTTTTGGTACCTGCAGATCAAAAGTGCTGGGATGACTGTTAGTGCGAGTTTCGAAGACCGTCTGTCTGTGCCAAGAAGATCTGATGATTCCTGTGCTGTAACAGAGTCACGAAGGCTTCCGTCTTTCTACCAACAGTTTCACATTTTAGCTGAACTCTCTATATCTCATTTCATATCTCCATTGCTGTGACTCCACTTAAAGAACAAAGTGACATAACTGGAGCTGGATTGCCTCTTAGGCCTTGTGCCTTTAAGAAGAGCAGACTGAATGTGTTATGAACTTTCTTTTAGAACATTCTTCCATACAATATAATCTGTAAAATGATACTTTTTACAAGAATAAAAGGCTCTAGCACTGGAACAAGCCTGTCATAAATCTTATATTACAGCCTGGGGATATATATATATATATATATAAAGGGGCTCTCACGATTATACTGAATAATATTGTGTTCCTACTCAGTGAAGTATTCCTTCCCACAATGTCCCTGTCACTCTGTGTTCTCTGAAACTAAAACTGGAGCTCCTGTTAAACTGAGGAACAGATTTAGAACAATTAAATGTTAAATATTTAATCACACTATTCCTTCCCAGTGTCCCTGTCACTCAGGATAATCCACAGGCCAGAAAAGGGGTTTTGGATGTTCAATGAGGAAAACTAGGACAGCACCTGCCACAGGTCACTGGGCCAGGTTACCTGACTAATCATGCACATGCAGAGGGGGGTGCCATGGGTGCTTGAGCACCTGCCCTTTTGCCCTTTGATGCCCAAAGTGCCCTTTTATCAATGCGAAATTTACTTTATTTATTTATTTTTAAATTTGTAAAGGCCCCTTTGTGAAGGTCTGCCCAATCAAACTATTAGTAAAATGAACGAATAATAATTTTGCATTAAATAAAATGACCCATCCTTTCACCTGATTACCTCATCCGTGACGAGCCCTCCCGTTCACACACCGTTAGTGATTCAGCAGCTCTGACCACAGGACACCTGCGATTACGCCGGTAAGAGGGGTTTGCCGCAGTGTGCTCGTTGTGGGTTGTTCAGCTCCAATCGGTTGTTGGGTGTATTTTACAAGAAAGACAAAAGTAGAAGTAACGTTAGCTGCCGGCTAACACTGTGCCCACAGCTAACGTTACTTCTACGCACAGATAATCAAAGGTGCTCTGTTCACTTCGTTCTTGCTGTTGAGAAAAGTTTCACGGTATTTTTTTTAATGTAAATTGACAAAAAATCTTTCACTTACACTAGGATTATTACAGTAACTTAATAAAAAACGTAGTGTGACTTAAAACAATTATAACAACATTGGTAAAACCGGTTCATACTGATACTTACTCCTACGACTTACAGCTTACTTATCAGCCCTTTCTTTAAATGATCATTTAATTCAGAAAAGTACTGGAATAGATTTAGCCTACATTTGAACTGTGTTTACAACAGCAAACCTACTATCTAAAACTAAATAACTGTAAATAGGCTACATGTAATAATGTCAGCGTCAATGTAAAATAAATAATATTCCTGGCATCAAAGTAAAGAGTGAAGAAGAAGGCCCTTTTAGATTTCAGGTAAAAGGTATGAATTGTTAATGTAGCGAGCATTCGGGGTGGTGAGTTTACATACAAAGCCGCGACTTCCTGTCGGGCGGCGCAAAGGCCTTCACGTTGCCTTCGCGTGAGTTGAAAATTTCCAACTCCAGTGAATTTTCGCAGGTTTTAATGACCTTTTCGCGTTGTGTGTGAACAGTGTGCAGTGAATGTACTTACGCGAGGAAAGCTTCCTGAGGATTAAATTTGTGTTTGGTCTGAAAGCACCATAAGGGGACTTAACACTTAGGGACTCTAACCCTTCTTTAGCACTGTAAAAAAAAATAACAAACAGACAAAAAGATTTTTTCTGTTTTTTCAACATTACATGTAAATACCATGAAAATACAGAAAAAATAATTTTATTAAAAACATTAACCATAGTTGTAACCTCGTAACAGTCAGCCTTGGCAGCAGCTGCAGCAATCTTTACATCTTGTCACGGTCACATATTTGTTTAATCAGCTAATATATCGCCTATGTTTGTTTAACATATCTCTAGTCACAGATCACCTCCAGTAGTATCAGCAGCAACAACAACAGCAACAGCAACAGCAGCAGCAACATCCCCAGCAACCCCTCAACAGCAACTGTTCCCTGTAAGTTATGTCAGCCCACAGTGTTTCTTTTTCAAAACTGCATCAGCATCTGTGTACGCGTATCAGCAAGGGATGCATCACAATATATTTCTGTATCGATATTTGGAGAAGAGCCCTATTTAAATCCTTGTTCTGTGTGCCCCTTTTATACTTTGAGCGCCTGCCCTTCCAGAGGTCTCTGCACGGCCCTCTGACTAATACTCTGTTGGTCTGGTACTCTGTTGTTAGTCTTGAGTGATGTTATGTTATGAACATTTGGCCAAGCATTATATAAGAAGTATGTAGGCCTATTTGATACATGCACCACTGCTACTATGCAGATGTAAAACTTCTTCTGATTGAGCTTGTGAATGCTTCTTTTATTCTTAACCGTACTGTGCACTATAAGCAGTGGGCTATGGATGCTGTTTGGGCTGAGATAGAGTGAGAGAGAGAGAGAGAGAGACCAAAACTTAAACCCGTGCTCATTGTCTGTATCTGGACAAAATTTGAAAGAGAGGTTGAGTAATTATTTCATCAGTTATCAAATGTGTCTCTGCGACATCACTTTTAGTCAGTTTACTTAATGTCAAATCATCATTATCAAACAACCATGTCACTATTTGATTCTGGTGGATTCAATTGTTAATTTGTTCAATACAGTTACTCAGCACTTGAATGGGATCATAGTCCCCTGTTGATATGGTTTGTGTGTCATCTGAATAATTATGGTAACATATTTTGTTGTTTTTCATAATCTGAGCCAGTGGAAGCATGTAAATGTTAAACAGAAGAGGCCCCAGAATGGAGCCTTGGGGACTCCACAAGTCATTTTTCTTAGCTCATGTGTAATTACCTATAGACACAAAGTAGTCCCTGTCCTTTAAGTAGGATTCAAACCAGTTTAGAACTGTGCCAGGAAGTCCCACCCAGTTTTCAGGTCTGTCGAGTAATATGTTGTGGTCGACTGTGTCGAAAGCAGCACTGAGATCCAATAATACCAAGACTGAACTTTTGCCACTGTCAGTGTTTAAATGGATGTCACTGAAGACCTTAACAAGAGCTGTCTCAGTGCTGTGGTGTGGTCGAAATCCTGACTGCAAGACATCGTAACAGTTATTTAGTGCCAAGAAAGCACTAAGTAGTTGAGAAACAGCTTTTTCAATGATTTTACTTAAGTAGCCTATTTTTTGGTCCACAGATCCATTTGTATGTATAGATCATTAGTTTGTGTGACTGTAGTGTATAACTTTGGTTGTGTTTGGCTGTTTAGAGTCTCTTTTCCACTGCACAGTACCTGCTCGACTCAACTCGCCTTTATTTGGTTTTCCATTGTGGAAAAGTTGTACCTGTACCTGCTTCCAAGTACTTTGTTTTTGTATCACCTCCATCGAGGTTCCAAGTGAGCTGAGGCAATACTAAAATGTGACGTGAAAACACGGCAGAATACTGATTGATCAGAGAGAATTGTCACTATTTACGGCATCATCATTGTGCGTGCCAGACAACAGAAAGTTTTACATTTTACAGTTTTCGCATGTAATTTCCTCACTAAATCCACTTCGGAGAAGTTTTGAGGTGAGAAATCAACTGTGTAGATTTTGAATATTGACAGTTTTACCAGAAGTGATGGCGGAACAAAAATGTGCTTGAAAGTTGACTCCATAATAAGTGGAATCAATCATTAACAACACAGGTGATACCAAAATAGCTTTACTTGCTACAGAACCCTTTTTTGTTTATGCCACCACATGAATCATATTATTCCAACTTTGGGTCTGTTCAACATCCGTGCCCCTCCAGCAGTGGTACTGTGGCCCTCCAGGGGGGCCCAAGCCCCAGTTTGAGAACCACTGATACAAGGCAACAGGCAATAGTTTAGTTTTATTACATTTTTTATTTTTTATTTGTCAGGCAGCAAGTACAAAACATGTATTTAATACAAAGAGAAGAGATGTATGTGTTAAAATGTTTCAGGTCTAGCTCCTATAGCTACTTCTCATCTGCAGGCCCTGGGCACAGAGCCGATGTTATGTTTCTCTTATGTCACCTGTGTATGCTACCTATCGATGTGCTACTTGGCAGTTCTTTGCATGGCTAATGGTTTCAATCTGGCCTTCCGATACTTCCTGCTGATGAGTGGTTTGCATCTTGTGGTGTGGCCTCTATATTTCTGCTCTCTGAGTCTTCTTCCAACAGTGCATTTTGAAACATTCACCCCTGCACTGTGGAGGTTGTTGGTGATGTCACTTACTGATGTTTTGGTAGTTTTAACGATATTTCTGTCATCAACTACTGTTGTTTTCCTTGGCCGACCTGTTCAACGTCTGTTGCTCAGTACACCAGTAGTTTCTGTCTTTTTCAGGACATTCCACATTGTTGTGCTTGCTATGCCCAATGTTTGTCCAGAGGCTCTGGTCGATTTTCTTTCTTTTCTCACCTTGACATTTGCTTGCTTTTCTCCCATAGACAGCTCTCTGGTCTTCATGTTGGTTTATCCTCTTTAACAGGAAATGCAGTCTTTATAGGTTTGAACCAAGGATGAAAACTTAGACTAGTCATGCAGAGCTGTTTAATGTTTGGACAATCAACCTAAAAGTCATCACCTGGGCAACAAGAATCTTCAACATCAAACGTCACATGTTCCAATACATACATTCAAACAAAGGGTGATGTGTCCTGTGTTCACAACACAAGATGTGAATACCAGGAAATAAAATCTGAAATTCTGAACCCCTGTCTCATACCCAAATGTCTTCAGTGAACAACAAAAACAAAGGAATTTGCCTTACTGTTCCAATACTTCTAGAGGGGACTGTATAGAAATTAGACTGAAATGAATCTATGTCAATTTGTTTTTTTTCATTTATTTACATAGAGTTCATTTTATTGAGCTTTAACACCCTGCGCACTAACAAAGTTACACACATCTGCTCCCCAATCCTGTTGTCCTCTGAAGAGCTCAACAGAATAGAGACAATTGCCACGTGGATTGTATGCAGATGCCATAATCCATTTATTCATACTGTGTAGTCATAATGAGTTGCTGTGCTTTTCTTGACTGATCAAAGTACTTTACATCTAGGATGAGTTTAATCTCAACACATTTTTGGTGCTTAACTCTGGGTTGAGCGCTGGGTTGTGTGACAAGCAAAACTCAGGTGCCAAAAAAATTTAGAAGACAAAAATGTCGGCACAAGAGGCACCTAAATGTGCCTAATTAACCAACCCCTTCATTGGTACAAAGGTGCTGTGGCAGGCGCAGATGAGGCAGGACCCAGCACAGGCACTAAGTAGTAAGTAATGCATTTATTATAACCTGAGCTTGTTTATATACGCAGTTATGTGTAGGCATATAGGCTATATTTTATTTATTATGAACAACAGTTGAAGGATGAAGGAACAGGAGAAACAGAAGGATAAGTCAGAACCAGAAACAGTGAACAGAGCTGGGTAGGCAATTTTCCATAGAAAGAATTAGAGAATTGATTACGGTTAGTTAGTTAGTTCTTCTTCATGCATATGTAGCTGTGTAATCAGTACAAGCAGAGTCAGGGTCCAGCACAGAGGAGCTGACCCAGGAATAGGCCTATTCAGAGCTGAACATGAGGGATTTGATTTTTATGCACACACATATATACTGCTCTATTCGATCTGTTGTCACTCCCTGACTCATCACATATGGATGCTTGGTCAAGTGGTCGGTGTCACTTTGTAACGCACTGGGGATCCCTATAGTGTCATAGTACAATGCAGTGGAGGAAGCCCTGTAGCGTCAGTTTTTCACAATATGATATTTAATAGAAAAGACTGAGTAAGGTGGTGGTTGGATGAAGGGCCAGAACCCCGACTTTGAACCAGGAGGCCGCGGTTTGTGTCTTGTGTGAAACAAAAAGTCAACATTAAATATTTTTATTTAAGGTGGCAAGTTACATAAATTGACGTTAGTTAACTTACATGTTAACTGACATACATTAAGTCAACCCAAATCATGAACTTTTCCTAACCTTAACCAAGTAGTTGTGCTGCCTAAACCCAACCAAGTACTTTTTGTGCCTAAACTTAACCAAGTTGCAACGTTTCACGATGTTTTGAAAACGCTACCCGAGTGACTATTCTGCACTTTTTCAAGTTCATTATGAACCTGAATATAGGAGCTTTTGGTAGGTCACAAGTTACAGTTGAAGTCAATTTTTTTTCCCTCCATACTTGATAAAAAATTTATTCATTTTTGCAGTGTTTGTATCTGTTGCCATAAGTACACATTTGAAATGATACTGGAGTGCCCTTCATACAGGCCAGCACATCACTACAGTCACCTGCAAAGGGATGTTTCCTGTCAGACTGACCCAATAAATCTCAGGAGTTTCTGTGAGCTCATAGCTAGTTTTTCTACAATGACAGAGTTGTGATCCTTAAAAATGTTTCTTTATCTGAACAGAAGGACATTAGTCCTTTGTTCAGTTGACATTTTATGATAAAGGTTTGCAGCATTGATGCTATCCCCTCTTCTGTCAGTGAAATACAAATCAACTTTAAAAGTGTCCAACAAAATGACTGAGGTTCTGTCTTTAGATTGTTTACTGACTGCTGAACAGTGAAGTTAAACCCTTAAATACATCAGATTTAAAAGAAACTCACAGACCAGCTTGTTTCAATGCTGAAGTGGGTCAAGTTGAGTCTCCAGACAAAGTTTACAAAACACAGTGAAGAAATATGTATTCATCTTCTTGAATTATTGCCACTTCCCCACCTTCATCCTTTGATTCTGAAAGAGCAGAACAGTTAAACACACCAGTTAGTGATTATATCCATCATGTTGCTGTGTATAGACAGTTTGTCTTTTCCCTCACAAACAACACACATGTTGTAAACAGAAACTCTCACCAGCAGCTCTGGTCAGCGCGATCACGGCACAAAGAAGTGCAGACAGAATCAGCGTCGTCATGGTGGAGGTGATTCTGATTTAAAAGTTGATGATTATCTTCAACAAAGAGAGAGACGTGTTAGTAATACTTCAGAAACAGATGTAGTGACTGCTGTCCTCCTACATATGACTAACTATTATATGTGGGCTTAGACAAGTCATCCATTCAACGCCTTCAGTTAGTCCAAAATGCTGCTGCCCGCCTCTTGACAGGAAAGAAAAAGAGGGACCACATCACACTTCTCTTGCGCTCCATCCACTGGCATCCTGTTCATTACAGGATTGATTTTAAAATCTTACTTTTAAATGTCTTAATGGATTGGCGCTGCTTTACTTAATGGAGCTTCTTTGCGTTCACTCCAACTAGAGTGCTGAGCTCTACCAATCTCCTCCTCCTGGATGTACCCAGAAGCAGACTTAAAACCAGAGGCAATGGAGCCTTTGGTGTAGCTACCCCTAACCTGCCAATCCATTATCAGAACCACAACAACTCTTAAAAACACAACTCTTTTCTTTGGCATTTCCTTTGAGTTAAGTTAGTTATTATCCCTGGCAATTTTAATATCACTATAAATCATAAACTGTATGTTATAATCTTGTATTGCAGTACTTTAATGGTGCATTTACTTTTTTATTGATTTATGTTTAACCTGTAAAGCACCTTGGTCATCCTTGGTTATTTTAAGTGTCCTATATAAATAAAATTGATATGACAGAGAACAAAATAGAAATTTAGTGATTGAGAGAGAAATGTGAAGCAAACCTGCTGGAGGATTGTCTTCTCTTCTTCTCAGTGTCACCCTGAGTAGATGCTGAGAAAGACCAAGACCCGCTCTTACATACAGTAAGCTGACCAAGAGGAAGAGGAACAGCATCTGTCATTGCAGCAGTCTGTCTGTTTACGTTAAAGTAACAAACCCTCTACTGGCTGTAAAAATTATGAGGAAGTCATGTGACCGTGATAGAGTGACAAAGTTCGCATAGGGAGGAAGTCAGATCTCCTGAGCAACTTGATGTCAAACTTTTATTTCCAAGGTCAAGAAGGAACATTCAACCATAAAATGTGACTTTTGATAACAATGAATTCTATACTTTTGCATCTTCAAAGCCTCCGAGCCATGTCAGTGGATTCCCATAATTTTTATCTGCTATCAGCCTTTGAATCCCGTGATACTCCTCAGCTCTACGTACGGATGCAAGGTGTGCACCTAAGGACAGACAGTTTCTCTACAGTGGAGACAAACACACAAAGATGGGGTAGAAAAACAACATAAGAGGACACCAAAGTGAGAGGAAGATGCAAAGTTACCAAGTGGCAAGTCCATACAAACAGAACAAACTCAACGTAGAAGCACTTTGCATCAAACCCTATCTCCTACCTCAACTTGAGCCCAAGTCATGGTTCGTGGAACGAAGAGGTAACAGCGACCGCTGATCTTAGTCCAACCACTGGGACAACATGTTGACCTCTCCAAGATATGATGCTCTCCTGATCAAGACAAAAGAAGAGAAGTGGGTCAAGTTGAGTCTCCAGACAAAGTTTACAAAACACAGTGAAGAAATATGTATTCACCTTCTTTGATTCTGAAAGAGCAGAACAGTTAAACACACCAGTTAGTGATTATGTCTGCCAAACCTGCCAATCCATTATCAGAACCACAACAACTCTTAAAAACACATCTTTTCTTTGGCATTTCCTTTTTAATCTTTTAAGCACCTTGGTCATCCTTGGTTATTTTAAGTGTCCTATATAAAATATAATTGATATTTATATGACGGAGAACAAAATAGAAATTTAGTGATTGAGAGAGAAAAGTGAAGCAAACCTGCTGGAGGATTATCTTCTTCTTCTCAGTGTCAGCCTGAGTGTAGATGCTGAGAAAGACCAAGACCCGCTCTTACAGTAAGCTGACCATCTATCAGTCACAAAGTATGTTTACATAAGTACATACATCATACATACTCCGCCTTAGTTGATGGTAGATTATAAAAGAGATGCATACATAATTAACCATTATCAGATTTACAGCCGTTCAGTTGGCATCAGCTGTCCCCCTATTAAAGACTAATCTTTCTTTCAAGGCAGTGAGACGGTGTAACACGACAGTCTGCCATCTGCAAGCTATAGTTAGAAATTAAATCAATGATCATAGCTGAATGTTTCATGTTTTTTCTTCTTGAAATATGGCAACTTTTTTCACTTCTACAAAACTAAATGGAAAAAAAACATATACACCCATAATGGGTTATTTCTGACCCAACTTCTGGGTTAAATACCTGACCCAAATGTTGGGTTAAAAAAACCCAACATTGTATTTAATATAACCCAACTTCTGAATCAAAAGAACAACCCCAATATCTGGGCTGAAATAGTATGAGTATGCCTTATTTCAGAAAATAAAACTTTGTCTTACATTATATCTGTCACGGTGTGGTGCAGGCAGTAGAAGAAGAGGAGGAGGAGGAGGAGGAGGAGGAGGAGGAGGAGGAGGAGGAGGAGGAGGAGGAGGAGGAGGAGGAGGAGGAGTCCAAAGTTACAGCTCCAAAAGGTACAGAGAGGCAGGTTGTACACACACTAAACAAGACTGCAAAGTAGAACGGCCAAAGACTGACTGAACTGAAGGAACTAAATACTAACAAAGATGAACATTGATTAACAGAACACAGGTGGAACAGATGATGATGATAGTAATTAACTAAACACAGGTGATGCAAATTAACTAAATGATAGAAACCATGGAAACAGATGGCTGGAAAACAGAACAAAGGAAGACATGTGACTGTGACAATATTACACACTTCAAGCACTTTTACTTTTACATTTTTATTGCATTAAATTACATTAAACTCTATAAAAAAAAAAGAAAAATAAACAACTGTCCAACATTCAATAACTGGATTAAACTTGAGGCTTAAAGTTTTCAAACATTGGTTGTGTCATATCATGTGTGACTTTACACGGACTTTAAGCTAGTTAGATGTACATGGCAACCACAGAATTACCATGGCTAACGCTAGTCTCAATGTAGCAACTAAGCCATGTTAATTTTTTCAGAAAATGGTGCTAAACTAGCAACGGGGACATGGACACAGAAAAGTTTATGTTACATCAACACTGAAAATACTCGCTTACCTTGTATACACCCCGAAGTTGCACCAAAGAAGCACAGGCCAAAACGAATCGAGTGCGAAGCAAAGGTTATTTTAAACAACTGTTGTAAGAAAATTCCAGAACAACTGCGGGGTGGTTGCTATACATTCATGCCAATAAAGTTAATCTGAATTTGAGAGAGAGAAAGCCAAAACATGGGTTACTCTTTGAAAAATAAACCAGAAACCCAAACAACACAGGAATTGGGTCAAAATATTAGCCCTATAACCCAGAAAATGGTTAATCTCTGAACAAATAACCCATAATTTTAACCCAACACAACTAACCCAGAAAATGGGTTGAAGAAATAACCCAGGAGTTTTTAGTGTCTAGACCTACCTTCAGCATACAGAAGAACAATGAGTACTGTCCTAGAAGTGATGGTACAGCTCCCACAGAACCTGAAGACTTGCACAAAAGCTACTTTGTGCAAGTCCAAGCCAAGTGTCAAGTTTTTTTTTAATAATAAGTGTTCCATCCGCTGTGCAACATGGTTATTTCTAGAGAATACGCTTTGGTGTCCAGTTTCTGTTCAATACAATTATTTTACTTTTGTTTTCATCTACACAAACGTATCAGTAAGGTCACTTTAAATGATCATACTTGCTTGCTGCCTAGTCTGTTGTTTTTGCCTGTATCTGTTGTTACCTTAATATGGACATGTACCCAACAAAACAACAAGCATTGATGTGAAGGGTCTGCATATGATCTGCCTTCTCTAATAGCTCAGGCAGCCAATTCAATATTATTTATCAAGCATCTATGAACGATATCTTTACAGCATAAAGAATTGGTGGCAATTACCTGGGAGCTGCCTATTGTTGAATGAAGTCTACAAGCGCACCGGTAAAAGCTCTCCTGTTCAACACAGCTTGGATGCTCATTTCAGTTAAAAATAAATATTAATACAATTATTAATATTTAAAATTATTAATTATAATTAATAAATACGGGGCACCACCCTGGAATCAGGGACTAATAACCAAATATGAGCCAAGTATGAACAATGAACAATAACTTTAGCAAGTAAATCACTGTTAACTATTCTAAGCAAAAATGAAATAAAGTCAATAAACAAAATCATACAAAAACATACAACAATCCAGCAAGCATGTGTGTGTGTGTGTCTGTGTGGGCGTGTGAGAGACTAAGGAGGGGGAGAGACTAAGAGATGGGGGTGGATCTGACCACGTGGGTGGTGCCAGATCCGGTTGTGCTAGAGGCCAGCTGATTTTGGAATCAAGATGGCGGTTCAAACCATGTGATTTCAAGATCAAGATGGTGGAAAATCACTGTCCCCTGAACAAAAAAAAATGGGGACGCACTCTGATGCTAGCCTGCTGTGGGTCACAGGTCTGGTTAGATTCAGAGATCACGTGGTGTGTGCATGTGGGGTTAGTAAGCAGAAGGAGGAGAGAAAGGCACAGAGCAAAGCTATATACATACAATATACCACAAACTATCTTACAGCCACCAGCAGTGAACGATTCATTCAGCAGCGGTTGCTGCTTTGGATTAGGTAGAATGTGCAATTGTATCTGTTCTCAGACAACAGAAACAAACACCAAAAATCCTAATTACTGTTGAAAACACTCAGCTACAACATTATCAAATGAGAGGGACGGTAGTGAACTTGCATTCAGCAACCGTGTTCCCTGGCTTGATAAAAATACTGATACGTTTTCACACAGTAATAGGAATAAAGCATCACGGGCCAGCAGGTGGTACCGGACACAACAATGTGTGTTGCACGGAAAACACACAGCTATAAACGAGACACGTGGTCTTTAAATATCCCTTGGAGTTTCTTAAAAGAAATTCACCACATGAAGCTTATAAGTAAGTTACAATAACAAGGTCGACTGTAACGACGGTTGTCACAGCAACCAGGAACACTAACGAACCAGCGGTATCGATGACCCTGGCCAACGACCCCACTGAGGTTAAATAGCTGAGTTTCCCTGCCAGTCAGTCAGAACTGAAGAAGTCCTTTGGATGAGGGACGAAACGTCTTCCAGTATCTTCAACCAAGTCCAGTTGCCCTTGATTTTAACCTTCGTTGGATAATAACAAGGTTATAGAACTATCTGCTGACCAGACCTACTAAAGACTTTTACGTGTCTCTTTGATAGCGTGTAGATGCGTCAGTCCTTTTGGGAAATCGGCGGAGTTTCTCTCAGCTCGGTTCTGTCGATGCCGGTAGGTTCCACGGCACAGCTGATTCTTTGGCGGCAGCGACAGTAATCAGTGAAGTCGACATTGGTTGAGAAGGTACAACACGGAGATGATCTTCTCTCAGTTAAACACGGAGTTTATCCGTCTTCTTCTGCAGGCACGAAACGTTATCTTGTGTATAGCAGTTTCTTTAGGGATCCAAAATTGTGTTGGTAAAAATAATAGAGGTAAAAAGAAAGAAGAAAACAGAGTTGCTCGTCCAGCGAGTGAAGTCTGTATTCAGGAACAAAGAAAGTTTTAACTAGGTGTGAATTAACTGACAGGCCATTTGGGCTTTCTATTGTTCTCTGACCTCCTTTGTGTAGTCAAGCCGCATGGTGGGCTTGTAGGCCGGGGTCAGGCTTGTAGGATATCAGAAGGCCCAGTCTTTGTTCTACTAGACTGTGAGGCCCAGCAATTTAGTAACAGTATGTGTCTGGTGTCCATGTCTAGCTTTGTTCCTGTTGTGTCTTAGTCTTTCACCTGTTCACTTGCCCCCTACTCATTTGCACTGGTATTTAAGTCCTGAATTCTGTTCTGTCTTTCTTACATCCTTGTCGTCGCATGTTGAGTGTTCTGTCCTGTGTCTGTGTTTTTGGATAACCCTGCTTTTTGCCATGCTTTGGATTCTAAGCTGTGAGTTTTTGGTGACAGTGTGTGGAGCTGTAAGTGCTAAAATTGTTTCCATGACTATTCGGCTCATTGATGGTTGTGACGGGCCAAAATCATCAGCATTGCTTGTCCTGTGGATAATAAATGAAGCGTCATCTCCACCTTCAATTTAACTGAAAACGCATTACTGTGTACAGTCAGTGGTGAGATGACGTCCCTCACCAACTCGCTGACAAAATTTATGCCTTCGCGGTCAGAATTCTTCCTCTCCTCTCCGCATGTCTCTGTCTACCTGCCCTACTGGCAGCTCCTAACCACTTGAGAGACCTCTCAAGCTGTCTTAAATAACTGGGAGAGTAAGAGTGATTCTTAGCTTTGAGAAATGTGATAACTTGCTTTTATTCTTAAGTTTAAAAGTAGGAGTAAATTTCATGAATTCTCAGCACTTAGGACTAAAATGGCACTTTGAGAAGCTTGATAAATTCGTGGTTAATAAATCCCATGCCACCACTGCTCCATACTTTACTGTTTTCTGTAATAAACCAGTTCTACATGGGGGCAATAAAAATGACCCTCAGATGGCCTTGTAAAATAATGTTTTAGACACGTTTCTATAAAGTATATTTGGAGATTTAGTTAGTCAGGAAATCTAGCTCAATCATTCTATTATAGAGCAACTGCAGATAATAATAATAATAATAATCCCTATTTGTAGAGCACTTTTCAAAAACAAGTTACAAAGTGCTTTAACAAGTGTAAAGAATAATACAAAAAAACAAGATAAGAGCATGAAAACATTGAAAAGACTAAAATACAGATTAATATAAAATTAGTAAAATACAATAAAATAAAAGGGATAAAATAAAGTCAACTAATATCGGGAAAGGCTCTCCTATAAAAGTATGTTTTAAGAAGGGACATAAAAGAGTTCACTGACTCAGCCGACCTGATTTCCTCGGGCAGGCTGTTCCAGAGCCTCGGGGCCCTGACAGCAAACGCTCTGTCCCCTTTAGTTTTCAGTCCAGACTCTGGAACAGACAACAGACCTCTGCCCGAGGATCTCAAGGTACGTGCTGGTGCGTATGGGACTAAAAGGTCAGAAATATAACAAGGCAAGAGGCCATGAAGAGCTTTAAAAGTGATCAATAGAATTTTAAAGTCAATTCTAAAACATACTGGGAGCCAGTGTAATGAAGCTAAAATAGGAGTGATGTGGTCATATTTCTTTGTTCTGGTTAAAAGCCTGGCAGCTGAGTTCTGGACAGTCTGGAGTCGATCAATAAATTTTTGGGTTAAACAGGTGAAAAGGCTGTTGCAATAATCCAGGTTATCACATCCAGCCAGCATAGAAAAATATATTGAGAGAACAAACATGGGAGGCAGGAATTGGCATCATCAGTGTTACATATCGTTAGTATGACAAGTCCTTTTAATAGCAAAGGAAAAGCTACCCTGTGGGATCTCTCAGAGGCCTTAGAGGAGATAGCCGTTGGAGGGGAACAGTTTTCTTGAAGGCCCACTCTCATTCAATAGATGCTATTTGCCACACATAGCTTAGTATTAACATATGTTAGTCAGTGTTAAATAGACATGAAAGTACAAGAGATGAAATGGTCAACCTTAATGTGTTTGTCAGACATGACTGACAGGGTCACTTCACCCACGTCCTCCTGTTTGTTGTCAGGAATGGTTTCCACTGGGGTTGCAGCTGAAAATACTGTAAGAAAAGGAGTTATTAACACAATATTACATTTATGCGACTTTCAGCCAAGGTGCTTTAGGGAGTAGATGTTAATTCATTAACAGTAAGCAACGTGTCACTTTTAGAAATGTAGCCCATATGTGGGCTATGATTAAATTAACCTAATTGTTTTCCCACATTAAAAGCCTCAGGCACTGAATAAGTGGTCTTTTAAGAAATTCTCCTCACTTAAAAAATCTGATTAATTTATGTAACACACTCCAAAGTGCTCAAACATTGTTCAATGAAAAATCCATTCAAGCCATAACAACTGTTCAAAAAGTGGTCGAAAGACTATCTCAGCATTTACTAAAATAACTCACCCCCCTACATCCAGATAACAAAGGGTGAACCGGTACTAGTCTCTATAATATAAGATACTAACCCAAAATAAACACATTCATATTTTTAATTCAAAGTGCCTTAATAGGCATATACCAAACTATATGCTCATAATATTTAGCATCTCAATCACAAGTAACTGGCTTTGTTGGCAGCCAGTGTTAGATTGAGAAATCTCTTTGAACACCTCCTATCCAGCCACTATCAATGTGCAATCTTCCTAATTGCCAGTACCAAGCCGGGCTCTCCAGTTGCTGGTTCCAAGCTCAGCTTTCCTGTTGCTGGTACCAAGCCCAGAAAGGGCTTGAAAATATCTTTAGGCACTCTTAATGGCCCCCCAGGTTCCTAGCAGTCCAACAGTGTCCACTGGGTCCATACTGGCTGGTCCGTACTGTCAGGATTGGTGCTGTGAGCTCAGGCCAGTTACTGGTTTTGGAACCTAAATGCAGGACACAATGGCAGAACAGGTAGGCTACTGTCTTTTAGTATTTATTAGTGTTACATCCCATAGTGCTATGGATATCGGGACATACCATAAAACTTTGATTAATAGCCTGGGCTTTTATTTGCTAAAATCACTGAATTGACCCTGCCTTTAAATCTATACAACAATTACACTTTGGGGCTTGATGTTTCCGTTAAATTAACTGAACGATTGAATTGTGGAGAATCCAACCGATCTAACAATGTGTAGCATGATACTGACATATTAATCAAAAGTTTAAACATTTATATTTGTATTAATGACCTAAGCAGCTTAGAAGCAGCTAAAGCAGGCGACCCCATGGGGTTTACAAGGTTTTATACATCCAAAGAACAGACCAGGCGTTTAATCCAGGCCTGCGTTTATTTGTCAAAATGTGTTCCCACACCAGGCCAGTAAACGGTGTAGGCGGCTATTTGGGACTTGGTTATTAATTGAAGTTTTGAGGGAAACATAAACCAGATGTAATTGGTATTTGAAAGGATATTTATTTAAAAAAAAGGCTAATAGAGCTAACAAAAAACAAAACCAAAAACTTCTCTGACTAAAATACTTTGCACAGCACCCCTGAACCTAGTGTAACTACAGAGTGCAAGAGCAGTATCAGTTTTTGGAGGTCAGTTCCTGGCACACTTCCTCACCTTTGCACAGTTGTAACAAGGCCACATACAAGCAACAAACACTACAAGATAAAAACAGCAGGTTGAACAAACTCTGACTGTAAACATGAACTCTGGGTTGACAAACTCTGAGCAGTCAAACTCAGAGTTTTCTGTTTCAGATAGGCCGATCAGAATAAGTTCAGTCAACTCTGAGTATGTTGAACCTGCTGCCATTTC
>NC_060161.1:31319927-31340933 GCF_021292245.1 Micropterus dolomieu | reverse complement strand
GGGGTTTACAAGGTTTTATACATCCAAAGAACAGACCAGGCGTTTAATCCAGGCCTGCGTTTATTTGTCAAAATGTGTTCCCACACCAGGCCAGTAAACGGTGTAGGCGGCTATTTGGGACTTGGTTATTAATTGAAGTTTTGAGGGAAACATAAACCAGATGTAATTGGTATTTGAAAGGATATTTATTTAAAAAAAAGGCTAATAGAGCTAACAAAAAACAAAACCAAAAACTTCTCTGACTAAAATACTTTGCACAGCACCCCTGAACCTAGTGTAACTACAGAGTGCAAGAGCAGTATCAGTTTTTGGAGGTCAGTTCCTGGCACACTTCCTCACCTTTGCACAGTTGTAACAAGGCCACATACAAGCAACAAACACTACAAGATAAAAACAGCAGGTTGAACAAACTCTGACTGTAAACATGAACTCTGGGTTGACAAACTCTGAGCAGTCAAACTCAGAGTTTTCTGTTTCAGATAGGCCGATCAGAATAAGTTCAGTCAACTCTGAGTATGTTGAACCTGCTGCCATTTCAGTTAGAGCTAGAAATATGAATGCTGCCAACGCGGACCATGATAGGCTCTAAAAAGAAGGAGTGGAGGAAGGATTGATACGTTAACAATATTAGATTTTATACAGCGTTGCTCATTCATCACTTACCAAACTGGAATTTCCTTAATGAATGAAAAATTGCTGGAATTCTCTTCCAGCCTGTTATTCATTTAAAATAGCTACAGGCCTGTTTATTCAGCTGTAACCTCACGGGACTAAATGCCGGTGGCAATAACTGAAGATGAAATATTAATTGAACAGATTAGACAGAGTTTAGGCTACTCATGGCCCTGTGATTGTAAAGTGACAGTCCGACTCAGTAGGCCTATTAATGATTTTTATTTTGCAATGTAAAATGTGTCTATATATATATAATGTGTCTGATATCGACAGTATGAATGAGGAAATGTCAGACAGGTTAGGTTCACAGCATAAGTTGCTGTTTTTTATCTGATCTCGCTCTCTGAAACGGAAAATCATTTCGGCCTCAACTTACTCAGAGTTTTCACTAAACCCGCTTTCTGAAACAGGCCTCTGGTAAGTCCACTGGGTCTGACAGCTGCCCTGAACTGCAGTCCACAAAGGCTATTTACCCAGAAGGCAATCTTCGCTGGAACTCCTCCATTGGGCCAGCGGTAGCATGCAGCACCAATCAGTGACAACGTTGCAGGGGAACCCAGAAACTAGGCGGGACTTTTTATTATATTTTACTTTTTATTAACTTAATTTTTGGAAGCCAAAATCAAAATTGTGATTAAAATTTGACTAATTGCACAGTACTATTCAGAAGCTTGTACTTCTTAGAAATGTTCTGGATCAATGAAATACCAGGGATGTTGATTAATTGATAGTCGTTTATCTGCAAGTCATGTTGGAAACAACAACAGTGTTATTCATAGAAGGGTTCGTTTTAGCTGTCTGTTTGCTTTGTTTGATGAAAACAAGATCAAACATACAGACGTTAAACTCAATACTTATTTTCTCATAGTGAATCATAAATAAAAACTCATGTTTGGACAAATATAAACTTCAAACTTGGAAACTGTAACTTTTGTGTTTTTATGTTGCTTTTCTGTTTATTTTGCATATCAGAGTGTTGAACTTAGCATTAGCATTCTCCATGGCCAATGTGACCGTGGCAAAGGTTTACAAAGTGAGGGCCTCCTCAGGTGGGCTCACAGTTTCAGTGGAGACTCAGTGCATGGTAGGGAAAAAATAATACATTATCAAAAAGAGCTCACACAGAATAGCTTAAATGCATTTGATTTGGTTAAAGAGATAGTTCAGAGATGGAGTAGGCTAGTATTCATGTTTTGACAACTTCCCCAGTCAGAAACAAATACAGTGCCTTAGGAGGAGACCCACATTGTCAGACTTTGAAAACCCCTGGGCTAGGGTTTATTGTAGGCCCACATGCGAACTGCAGCTATGTTGAGTTTATAATATTGAAGGATTTTGACTTACAGATACATGTAACATTAGTGCAATACTAATATTTGTACACTGCAGCTCTGTTGCAGTTCCAGTATAAAATACATATAGGAATACTGTCAACAGCCCAGGTCTGTTCTGTTGGGGTCATGTAGTCTCACATTGCATTACACTGAGTCTCACTTTAAAAGTTTATTTTTTCACTTGTAATGGATGCACGAGCTTGTGGTATGTCACAACACCAGTTAACAGTCGAAGTCAGATCTTCTGTGTAATGTATTTTTTTCTTTTTTCATTTTTTCCTTTTGCAAGCACAAATAAGGTGCTTTTTACCAGCAGTATTCCCTTTACACAGTAGGAATAAAACATACTTACATACTTACAGAAAGAAACTCCGGCCGCTACTGTCAGTGATGCTTGGACTGTCTGGAGAGAGTGGCGTTAACGTAACGTTTAGAAAAAATACTGAATACTGCTCCTGTAAATTGGCTACATGTGCAGAAAAACAGCTGTTCAAAAGTCAGGATTTACTTGCTTTAATTTTTTATTTCAGCCGGTGGTGTTATATGTTTAGTAAAAAAAACACACTCCTTGCTGCTGTTATGAATATGATATTAGTTAAAGTTGGGAGAGACTGCTTGGTTTGGGGGTGAAGGGGGGTGGAAGTGAAAGCAGTGTTTCGCATAATTAGCCTATAATTTAGATAGTTATCAAGGCTGTCTGCCACATAATGATTTTCTAGTATTTTTACTAGACATATTTAAAATTGTATTTGATTGAGGAGCATATATTTCTTGCAGCACCTCCTCTCGTTTCCAACAAGATAACTTCTTTATATTGTTTACTGACTGCTGAACAGTGAAGTTAAACCCTTAAACACATCAGATTTAAAACAAACTCACAGACCAGCTTGTTTCAATGCTTCAAGGCTTTTAATTTGCATTAGACAATAAAGCACAGTTCACTCTGCAGAATAAGTTGGTGCTAAAAGCATTCTTTTCACACATTCAGTCTGCTCTTATTAAAGGCACAAAGCCTCAGAGACAGTCCAGATCTTCTTAATTCACTTGTCGCTTCATTCCTTAAGTAGCGTTACAGCGATAGAAATTAAAATAAAGACATGAAATGAGATATAGAGCCTTCAGGGTACATATGAGACTGATGGCATGAACAGAGAGATGAGTTTAAAGAACATCTGCCCGTGTTTGTGATTTTTCCAGGTGCTTTATGCCTCTGTGTCAGCCCAGGAATCAGCTGGTTTTCTTTACACAGACGGATGGAAGGTGACTGTGACACTGCATATCATCCCAGCATTTGTTACCTGTGTGTATCAGAAAGACATGAGCGTGGTTATTTAGCAGAATTTATCATTTGATGCTGATGAAGATTAAAACCAAACATTTTGTATCATAAAAAAAATAAATGGAGAGGCTTTACAGCCTTGGCAGAGGTATGTGCTGAAGAAATGATGGATACATTTATGAACTGATCTCAAATGTGTCATTAATATGGCCTTTATTGCCACCAATACTACATTACTGTCTTTGTAAAATAATTTCTGATTTACCTCCATCATTCATTTGTAAACAGTGCTGGCCTCTAACGTTATTTGGCTCTCCTTTGCACCAGTATGAAAAGGTGAAAGGCGTACCATCACTCCAGAACCAAAAACCCTCCTAGAAAACACAAATCAGAATTGAATAAATTTATAAATGACAATATAAACTGAATCAAACACTGTAAATACCAAGTACTACAAAGACCATAAAGCTCTGACAAAAAAATTTCATTATGAAGTCTAATATAAGTTCTCAGAAGAGGAACAACAGCATCAGTCATTTCATTGTCATGTGACGTTGTAATAGAGCAACAAAGTCTGCATAGGGAGGGGGTCACATCTCATGGCCTTCCTGAGCAAATGGAAGAACCTTCAACCATAAAAAATGACTATTATATACCTCTGCACCGTCAGAGGCTCCGAGCCAAGTCTGTGGATTCCCATGAGTTTTATCTGCTATCAGCCTTTGAATCTGATGATACTCCTCAGCTCTACGTACGGATGCAAGGTGTGCACCTAAGGACAGACAGTTTCTCTACAGTGGAGACAAACACAAAAAGATGGGGTAGAAAAACAACATAAGAGGACAATAAAGCTAGAAGAAGATGCAAAGTAAAGTTAAGTGTGCAAGTCCATACAAACAGAGCAAACTCAACGTAGAAGCACTCTGCATCAAATCCAAATCATCTTGTACCTCAGCCTGAGCCCAAGTCATGGTTCGTGGAACGAAGAGGAAACAGCGATCACTGATCTTAGTCCAACCACGGGGACAAGATGTTGACCTCTCCAAGATATGATGCTCTCCTGATCAAGTCAAAAGAAGAGAAGTGGGTCAAGTTGAGTCTCCAGACAAAGTTTATAAAACACAGTGAAGAAATATGTATTCACCTTCTTGAATTATTGCCACTTCCCCACCTTCATCCTTTGCGTCTGAAAGAGCTGAACAGTTAAACACACCAGTTAGTGATTATGTCCATCATGTTGCTGTGTATTTTTCCTCACAAACAAACTCAGTCAGAACACACACACATGTTGCAAACAGCGACTCTCACCAGCAGCTCTGGTCAGTGTGATCACAGCACAAAGAAGTGCAGACAGAATCAGCGTCTTCATGGTGGAGGTGATGCTGATTTAAAAGTTGATGATTACCTTCAACAAAGAGAGACAGATGTGTTAGTAATACTTCAGAAACAGAAGTAACGACCGCAGTCCTCCTACAAATAAGTGACAACAAAATAGAAAACAAAAAAATGGAGAGAGAAAAGTGAAGCAAAGCTGCTGGAGGATTATCTTCTTCTTCTTCTCAGTGTCAGCCTGAGTGTAGATGCTGAGAAAGACTTATATACAGCAAGCTGACCATCCAATAATCACTAAATATGTTTACACAAGTACGTCTGTACATTATACATACATGCTCCACCTTAGTTGATGGTGGATTATAAAAGAGATGCCTAAATAATTAACTTAACAGCTGTTCAGATGGCATCAGCTGTTTACTTTAAAGGCTAATCTTTGTTTCAAGTCAGTGAGAGTGTTAACACGACAGTCACCTGAAAGCTCTACAGTTAGATATTAATATCACTAGATTCAGCTGAATGTTTCAGTTTGTCTTCTTAAATTATGACAACTTCAAAGGACATGCAACATGCAGACTGAAGGACGTGGGGATTGAACCACCCACCCTGTGACTGGTAGACATGGACAACCTGCCCCTCACAGTTTAACTCTGCAAAAGCATGTAGCATAAGACATGCGGGTTTTAGGTTCATGTTGATGTAAGACAGTGGTACTCCAAAAAAGTTTAAGCTCCCCGACTCCATGAAAAGTGGAATCAATCACTGTGGCCCTCCATGGGGGGCCCAAGCCCCAGTTTGAGAACCACTGATACAAGGTAACAGGTAATAGTTTAGTTTTATTACATTTATTTGTCAGGCAGCAAGTACAAAACATGTATTTAAAAGAGAAGAGATCTATGTGTTACAGATGTGTATCAGATCCAGCTCCTATAGCTACTTCTCGTCTGCAGGCCCTGGGCAGATACATGTTTGACATCACATGACAGGATGATGAAACCTACGCATCTTCTCAAAGTATCAGGGAGCTTATTCCATGCATTAATGTCTAATAAAAAGGGCAGATTGTGCAAAGGCAGGATGTCCTGTAGGAATTCTACTTTTTCCCTAGAAGTTAACCTAAAAGCTGTAATCATTTGCTCTGAGCAAAGTTCAGCAAATCATTTCAGTGGTGGAGGTGCAGTATTTTAAGATTTCCACATGTTTTCCACCATTTGAACTTTGAGTGGAGCTCTTTGATATCATCCCATTGCATCCTCTTCTTCTGTAATGATAAAATGGCACCTACTGGAGAATTAGCTCCATCAGCTGTTTATCTGGAGGAACCAACTCCTGATATTCTCGTACTGGACAGAAACACACATTCATACATATTTTCTTTGGCAAATTTTCCTGACAGTTGGTTAAAATTTGATGAGACTGTTAATGTCTCTGTTCCATAACTTATGGACAGATCGGGCACAGGACTGATTAAAATAGTTTGCCAAGTGGACGGTTTAATGTTATGTTAAAATTAATAGGCTGTCGTGTTGTGTTCTCCTCACCGCATTCACGAGCCTCCTTCATGTTACAGCTTCCTAGCTGATGAAACTAACTCCCTCTTAGGGTCAGTGGTGACATAAGAGAAACTTAAATTTCCATGTAAATTAAGTTATTGTACAAATGTTTTTTCATATCCGGTAATTAGCATTGGACGTGTCCCTGACACTGCAAAGTGTGTCATGGTGTGGTTAATGAATATTGACATGTGGCTTTATTATTTGATTGTTTTGGACCTGTTCCCAAGCTTTACAGTGCAGCTTTGTGAGACCACATCCTTCTGCTCACCTACAAAGCTCTTAATGGTCAGGCACCATCTTATCTTAAAGAGCTCATAGTACCTTTGTACCTTTGTACCCACCAGAACACTGCGCTTGACTTCTTCCCTCTCCGGAAGTTTTGTTTTCTGCAGGTATTTCTGCCTGAACACCTGCTGCTACAATTGTTTTTCTTCTTATTATCACTATTATGATTATTATTGTTATTACACGTTTGCTAATGATGAGAAGTGTTGAGTCTCTGTAAATAATATTACAAAGTCTATGGTTTAAATGAGCTCTATGAAAAGTGCAATTAAATAATTTCTCTTATGACTTGGTGGTATATAAATTAAATTGAAATTAATCTATGTCAAATATTCTTTTACCTTTATTTACACAGAGTAAATTTTATTTACACAGTTACACACATCTGCACCCCAATCCTGTTGTCCTTTAAACAGCCCCACAGAAGGGGCTTAAGGTTCAGTCCACTGAAGCAATGGCCTACATACCAACTTACCCAGCTGATCACATGGGCTCACGAGACACGAGACAATTGCCACATGGATCGTATGCAGATGCCATCTTCCATTTATTCATACTGTGTTGTCATAATGAGATGCTGTGCTTTTCTTGACTGCTATTTGTCCTTTGGTGTAAACATGTACTGTGTCAGCTACTTTGTGTTGATTTGTTACTGCAGGCTGGTTAAAGCTATTTCAGTTGTTTGGTAGTGGGAGACAGCAGGTGTGAGTCAAGGGCAGGCCTTAAGATTTGCGTTTGGCTCTTCGGCCGCTGTCTGTGGTGCAGATCAAAGGCTGTAACTGCTTGGAGTCGTTGTGTGTCTGTACACCTGTGTCTACACCAAAGTTTCTTATTGGATGAGGTGCACAAGAAAATGTTTTGCACCGGGGCCACTCTCAATTATGTTACACTGCTGCACTGAAGTTACACAAAAAGAACTTATAACATCCCCCATTACAATCAGCAATCATCATCGATGTACAACTCGGCCCCCTTTTTTTTTTTTGCCTGTATTTGCTGACTTTTTGGCAAATTGTCACCATCTAGTTGCCATATTAGCCATTTGCAATTCCTAGTTGCAGTGTACTAGATTATGTCTACACTGTAGAATATGTTTCAAAAGAAGGCAAGTTTCGGAGTCAAAAAGGATTGTCTTTTAATCCGGGGGCGGATTGGCCATCGGGAATTTTGGGAACAATCCTTAACACCCGGTCCGTTTTAGGCCGGTGTTCAAGAGTTTTTATTTTTCAGTTTCTTTAAATGAACCACGACTGTGCCGGCCAGTCAGCAGTGGTGAAAGCTGTCTGTGTCTATCAGACTGAGCCAAACCAATACGGGCCCTCCCAACTTGAACCGATCCTCGTTTATACTGAAATCTGATTGGCTCAAAGGCGCCAATCAAAGTAGTTTACTTTCCATTTAGGACGAGTTTAATGTCAATACGTTTTGTTGGTGCTGAACTCAGCGCTGGGTTGCATGAGAAGCACAACAGAGAAGGTAACTATGTCGAAAAGAAAAGGGCGCAGTATGCAGAGCTGGGTAGGCAATAACTCATAGATAGAATTAGAAAATGGATTATTATTATGGATTATTACTGATGTTCTTCTTCATGCATATGTAGCTGTATAATCAGTACAAGCAGACTCAGGGTCCAGCACAGGGTAGCTGACCCAGGAATAGGCCAACTCAGTGCTGAAGATGAGGGATTTTAATTTTTCAACCTTGTTCTCACTCCCTGACTCGTCACATGGACACATGGTCAAGACCCATCGATGTCTGTTTGTAAAGCATTGGGGATCCCTTTAGCGTCATAGTTCATCGCAGTGGGGGAAGTCCTGTAGCGTCAGTTTTTGACAGTAAATGTAGGTGTATGATATCTAACAGAAAGGCCTGAGTAAGGAGGTGGTTGGGGTGAACCCTGACTTTGAACCGCAGGAGTGTTTGTGTCCTGTGTGAAACAAGAAGTCAATATTAAATATTTTCATTTAAGTTACGTAAATTGATGTGACGTTAGTTAATTTGTGTGTTAACTGACATACGTATAATTATTGTAACCAAAACCATGATCTTTTCATGACCATAACCAAGTAGTTTTGCTGTTTCAGGACTTTAATAATCCGCTGTTTAAAAATGTCGGTTTCGAAACGCTACTGTTTTATTTTGAAAGCCTAACTTGACGTTGCATATTTGTTGTTACTAAGCGTTGCTAACTTGACGACGCCAAAGGGCCTTGACCAAGCATCAATATGTGACGAGTCGGGATTGAGAATGTGTTGCTCTATTTTATGGGACTGTTTTTGATTGTATTTGAATATTTTAACACTTTGTCTACATCAGGCTTGTCTGGCCTGGTCTTGTTCAGTGCAGTGGCGCCTTACTTATACAAACTTAAGAGGCGGGTGTCACAAAAGTTTCTTGAAGGTCTTTATCATAATGTAATTGACTGTATACAAGTACAACACAATTTATTAAAATACCTACAAACATCTCTGCTGGTCCCAAACACGGCACTTGAAAGGCCTTTCCGTGTCCGTCCCAGTACATCCTGAACCACCACACTGAACATGTGTGTTTCATCATCATCTGTGTTAAGATTTGACTGAATGATAACTCAGAGGAGGAGTTTTAAGTTTGATGCAAATTGCAGCAATCGGGCACAAAGGGTTGTTAACACCTGAATTGCCTCCAGCTGCCTGCTGTTGCAGCAACTGCTTAAGTTTCAGTGAATAGATAATAAATGGAGATCATAAAGATAACATTGAAATAATTGTTTGTCAAAGGTAACTTCACTAAGCAGGAACACTCACGTTCATTATATTAATAATAATAATCTTTATTTGTAGAGCACTCAAAAACAAGTTACAAAGTGCTTTAAGTGTAAAGACAATAATACCCCAAAAAAAATAATACAAAAACAATACAAGATAAAAGCAAGAAAACATTGAAAAGACTAAAATACACAAAGATAAATATAAAATAAGTAAAATAGAATAAAATAAAAGGGATAAAATAAAGTCAAATAAAATCGGGAAAGGCTCTCCTATAAAAGTATGTTTTAAGAAGGGACTTAAAAGAGTTCACTGACTCAGCCGACCTGATTTCCTCGGGCAGGCTGTTCCAGAGCCTCGGGGCCCTGACAGCAAACGCTCTGTCCCCTTTAGTTTTCAGTCGAGACTCTGGAACAGACAACAGACCTCTGCACGAGGATCCCAAGGTACGTGCTGGTGTGTATGGGACTAAAAGGTCAGAAATATAACAAGGCAAGAGACCATGATGAGCTTTAAAAGTGATCAATAAGATTTTAAAGTCAATTCTAAAACATACTGGGAGCCTCTAAGGCTATCGCTATTGGGTTTACCCCTTCCGCGCGCCCACTAGTCTATGCCCACCCACAGCGTGGGCCTCTCCTACGTCCGCACCTTGAATATATATACAACGGTGAGACCCAGCCTTCAGCTCCAAATGCCTTTTCTTCAGCACTGAGAAGCAAGGTCCAGTGAGGCCTACAACTTCGGCTGCGCCTATATTTATAGAATCCGGGTTACAATACGTAACCCCCATTCTATTTCATATAGGCTTCACCCTCTAAGGCTATCACTATTGGGTTAGAGGCGAAGCAGGCCGAGGGCCGACCCATGCATAAGTCGGGAAACTTGGTTGGGGGGCCCCGCAGCTGTACAGAGGTGGGGTCACGACAACAACCACATTAGCTGCCACCCCCCCACACAATCCCGTGGGAGAGGGCGCACCACACACTCAGCCAAAACACTCTGAGTGAGTCAGAAAGAGGTGGGAGACATCCCGCAGGTAGAAACGTACGAAAGAACATGGGGACAACCAGGAGGCCGCCGTGCAGATGTCACTGAGGAGGAGACACCTCTCGTGGAGTGCGCTCTGATGCCATCCGGAGGATGACACGCGACCAAAAGGAGCTCGTAATGCTTTTAGGCATGAACGTCGGGTTAGGGCACAGGATAGCCAAGCTGACGTCGCCCTGAATCCGGAGGCACGACGGAGCCACAGAGAGGGCAGCCAGATCACTGACCCTTTTGGCTGATGTCAGAGCCAGGAGTCTCCAAAGGCTCAAACTTGACTTGGGTTAACGCGTCACCAGCCTGCGCCTTCGCACGCCTCTAAGGAAGCGTTTCACCAGGCGGTGGGAGAGCGCAGTCCTGTCCCCGAAGTCATCGTGTCAGGACGAAAGAGTGGCAGTGTTGGTTTTAGCCATACTAAACGCCAGCCCCCTGTACATGAGAAGCTGGAGGAACGAAAGCACAGCCGGCAGCGGACAGGTGACCGGATCCGTCCCCTGGTCCAGACCCAGCTCTGGAAAGCCGACCACTTAGAAGAGTAAGAGGACTGAGTGGAGGCGGCTCTCGACTCTTGGATGGTGCGAATCACCTCACGGGAGAGATCTAAGCCCTCCAGGCATCGCCTCTCAGTGGCCAGACCCAGAGAGGTTGGTCGAGGAGTGGGTAACTCCGGATCGTACCCCCTGCCTGAGAGAGAGCGTCCCCCCTCCAGTGGAGTTTCCACGGCTGCCCCACCAGCAGCCGTTGGAGACAGACAGATGTGGGATGTGACCATGCCCAGGTGGGACCCCGACCGAGAGAGAGAGAGAGGGTCCCGCCAGTAGGCCAGAACCTGGGGCACAGACAGGATCGGCGCTGTCTCTGTCTGACCGGGGACGACACGCAAGCGGATGAACCACCGCTGCAGCCAGGGGAACCACCATGTGAGCCGCCGACATGAGGCCCAGGAGCTTCATGAGCGACAGAGCTGCCACCGCCACTCATGGGACAACATGGTGGTGTCGTGTAAAAATTCAAGACTTGGGCCAGATAAGAAAGCTTGAACTTTTACCAACATTTTTATTATCAACAAAAACAGACATCACAGACAGAGATCGGTGCAAAATAGAGCCCCATTCTGTTACCAGAACAGAGACCCGAGTCGACTTGAAAACCATGTAACGACTGACTTTCACCTCCTTTTATAGCTCTGTTTCTTGGCTTCATATCATCTCTTGGCTCTCTTCCCTACTACTGCTATAATCTGGGAAAGTCCCTGACTGCCTGCACCTCCTCTCTGTGTCCTTTGCATGCACTCTGCTTGATCATGCCATTTCTTCCATAACCTGACTTTTATGGAATAAACTGGTGTTGTTTGTGCTCCGTGCTAGAAACAGGACATTCTTACTGTGATGGACTATACTGATGTATGTTTTGTAATCCAATTTTCACAAAATCTGCTTCTATATTTTCCTTTGTAAGTGTTTTTGATGCTGCCTCACTGTGCTCCCTCCCTTTTCTCCCAACGCACACGAACTTGCTCACACACACACGTGTGCTACTGCTGAGCCTGGGCAGTTAGATACAGAAAGGAGGACATACACTCAGAGCTAAAGAGTTTTAACACTGTGATCCTAACTTTACACTATAAAATAACACTTTAAATGATGACAATGTAGACCACCATTGCTCTAGTAATTAATGATAACAATTTAGGCTGTAATGCTCCAAAATAATTCACAACAGTGGAGCAGCTCCATCAGAGCATCCACCCTCTCCTGAGAGAGCCACGCTCTCCGGAGAGAGGAGTCCAGTACCACACCAAAGTAGGTGAGTCTATGGGAGGGGAAAGGAGCACTCTTCTTCCAGTTCATCGTGAAGCCCAGGTAAGACAGGTGTGCGACTAGCTGGGCCATCTGCACCACCGCTTCGTCCAGGGACGGAGCCAGCAGCAGCAGTTCGTCCAGGTAAAATAGGACCCTGATGCCAGACCGCCACAGCGGCTCCAGGGCCGTCTCGACACACTTGTGTGGCGGAAGGGACCACACGAGTGTAGTCGCCCTCGTGGGTCCCCTGCCGTACTGCATTCCCAGTGGGGGGAGGTAGGCAGAGGCAGACACAGTTGCCGGGGCACGAGGTTGGGCAGCCACACCCGTGAGCCCGTAACCATGCCGCTCCCCCGACGAGGTGGGGAGGGCAGGGACAGGCAACAGAGGAGAAGGTCTGCCTGCGACATTGCAGCCATGCTGCATGAAGGCCGCACGGCCAGGTGCAGCCACTCCACGCGGTATGATGGCAGCCACTGATTTCGTAGAGACAGTGGCGGGCCGAGGAGGAAATATTCTGCTTGTGGCATCGGAGCCAGACTGCATGAAAGCCATCCGGCCAGCTGCAGCCTGTCTGTTATGCCACTCACCTCGCTGCGCCGCTCGCCTGGCAAGGGAAGAGAGCAGGGTGAGGGGCAAGGGGAGAGACGATGTGCAGCTTTGCAGCAAGCCCAGGCTGCTTGTTAGCCATTTGGCTAACCCACAGCTGGCTCACACAATGTGTTCTGTAGTTACAAGAAACACAATTCTCCCCAGCGTCACTGTCGCCTGCCGTGCCTAACGTGTTTGGCACACACTTGCCATATATGCCATATATCACACATGAACAGCGCACAGCACAGCCTGTCACACACCTCTTTCACACCTTCCCTGTACTTTGTTGCTGCTGTCACTAACCCTGTCTCTTTGTCTGTTTTCCCTCCTCTCCTCTTTGGGCTTCCCCCACGGCATCCTCCCAGTTCCCCCCTGCATCCTCCTTTCCTCGGCCCCAGTGTTCCCCGGCTCCCTGGTCCCAGTCCCGTCGGTTTCCCTGTGCCAGTGTTTCCCGGCATCCACCTCTCCCTCCAGTCCCTCAACCCTCTTTTTCCCTAAATAAATGTCCTTCGCTCAGAGCTCTGCGTTTGGGTCCTCTCTTGAAATCAATTATAAGCCATGTAGATGTTGTGGCTATAAGATATCGCTATTATTAGATTGATTCAGATAGCCATGGTCCCTAGAGGATGAATCCTTACTAGTGATCCTCTCAAATTTTGTTCATGAGCCACTAGCAGGTCAATGTTGTGAGTTCTCCAGATAAATATCTCAATATTTCCAAGATGGATTGGTACAAAAAGTCGTACAGACATACTGTACATGCACCCCAGAGGTTGAATCTTTATGACCTAGGTTATTCCTGACATATCTTCTAGTAAGCACCACCAGCAAGATGACATTTTTGGATTTCAGTGAAATGTAAAGGCATGTACTCAAACCAGAATTTTTCAAGTCAACTCAATTGACAAGGGCCAATTGAGGCTGAATATGATAAAAATCAACATTTAGTGAGCAGCCCTAAAAATATCAACTACTGGAATAATTGTCATGATGCTCAATATTCTTCCCTTGATGAACTTAACGAGCTCTGAATTTTCTGAAATAGCACATCAGGGTGTCAGTTTGTAGTATGAAGGTTCAGTGGACAGATCTCTCAGTGGAGAGTCTGAGGCCAAAGAGAAGCAAGAGGGAGATAAAGAAAGAGCTATATAACAAATTCTGGATTAGGAACACCCTGAGAGTATGACGTTAAGGTCCTCACTCTGGACTAACAGAAATACCTGCTGAATCTTTAATGAAGTTAATATAACTGTACATTTGGGATACAAGGGAACAAATACACAAGTACTTGCTTGAAACTGGGAGGTCTGATAAAACTGCATGGATCTGCAAAAAAACTGAGTACATTTAATGCTCTTGGCTTCTTCTGTAAGTACCATCAAGCAGCTCTTGGGGAAAACCAGTTGAGGACTGAAATTGTACCAGTCAGTTCCCAGTATGACACTGTGTGAATCAGAGTTGTCCTTAACATTACTTTCACAACTAAAGGTTTAAAATTCACTTTGAAGACAAAATACACCAACATACCTACAACAAGCAGAACAGCTGAGTCTGTTCTCAGTGCTGGGATGACGCATCTGCATCTTTGTATCACTGGGGTGGAAATGGAGCACTGTTTAAGACACATGCCTTTTGTGTGAGACCTGGGTTCAACTCCCCACTGTGACACATCCACCAATGTATCCATCAGTAAGACACTTAACCCTTAGTTGCTCCGGAGACATGCGACTTCTGACAGTTATAACAATTTAAGTTGCTTTTGGATAAAAGTGTTGGCTAAATGTAATGTATCTTCCTGCATCAGATATTTAAACTTTGGAGAGTTTCAGTGAAATGTTTCTGTTCTTCAGTTCATCACTAAACAGTGACGTTCTTCCCTCGTAGGATCCATGTTTTTTACTCTCTAGCTCCACACCGTCACGCCACACAAGGACAAATCTAGGGTCCAGGTCAGTTCTCGCCCATTCCAGAGTCATGCTGAAAGCATCCATGACAGGGTCCAGGTAACATGGCAAAGTGATGTCCTCACCAACCATTGCCAGTATTGGCTTGGATGGACCAATCACATTAGACTGAGCAGAAAAGAAACAGCATTATGGTGGTTATTTCTGCAGAATACACTTGTTTAGTCCAAAATCAGCAGAATAACTTTACATGTAAACATAAACTAGACTGTTAGGGATGTGTGTAATTTACCTCTACATGAGTGTATCGTGGCGAGGAGGATGAGTGTGGAAATCCAGGACAGTGAAGGCACCAAAGTAAAGGGACTGACTGAGCTTGACATGAAGCATCCTGGAGTTCTGAAAATAGAAATGAAGCGATATGACAAGTTTAGGTTAATACAAAAACACTTAAGATAAGAGACTGTATTGATCCCACACTAAGGAAATTCACTTGTTACAGCAGCTCCAGATAAAACACTACAAAACAGATAAGAAAATACACATTAAAGCAAGGTGGGGTGAACAAAACTAACATAAGAATGAAAATCACCAAACAATGAGGAATTTTAATCACTTTTAATACAACACAGGAGTTAAATACTATCAAACCCTTTTTATTTTTCTTCGAATGATGTTAAAGAAGACTTGTGTAAAAACATGCAGCTGCAGAACAGGTGACTTTCAAACTTTGTTTAATATAATAATAGGCCTATTCATAAACATCAGCACAGTGTGACAGTGAACTCGGTCAGTGGCACCATCTCCTGGTTGTAAAGATATATTTTATGTTCATGTCTGCAGATGCATTAAACTGTAATCATAGTTTGTCATCAAGTGTGAATCCAAGCCGGAAATCCTAGAAGCGTTTTAACTTGTGTTTTTATACCAATAAATGTCACACAAAGCACTGCCTCTCCTGCACTGTGCCTCGCCTTCATTACGTTTAAAAAAATAAAACGGGGAGATCAAAAGAAAAATCTAATTTCAGGCTGTTTTGTGTCATGAAATTGTGTTTTGTTTTTTCTTTTAACAGTGATTATACACAACATTTCTGTGATCCTTCTTTTCTGTTTTTGACTTTTGCTGAATTAATTCTACATGTTCTCCAGAAAATGAAGCTTGATGGTAGTTGAGCTTCCTTACAGCAGGGGGCAGAGTTCTAATAAATGTTCAGCAGTGAACCAGTGATGGCAGAAATATGAAGGGATGCATAGGAAGAAGAGGGGGACAGCAGACATCTCCATACCTGAGAATATTATTATTCTTATTATTATATTTTTATATTTTGCTTAATTCGCTGCTTCCGACTGTTGTTAAAATAGGTTCTCAACAGATAAGTAAAATATAAGGAAGCTAATGCACTCATATTGTTTGTGGTTGAACTTTAAACTCTTTAACCAGGTAATTGAATGTTTCTGTTTGTGGGGAAACCAAATCAGATACAAATTCTTTCTCAAAGCTGAGAATTGTTTTAATGTTTTAAAACGTTGCAATTTCGAGGGGATCGCATTTTTAATGAAAGTATTTAGTCACTTTGTAACACTATTGCAAATGGATTATATCAGAATAAACCCCTCCTGATTTATAGTCTTTTTTTCAAGACTACCAATTGATCCTGGTCTCAAACTGTTCTTCTTTCCTAAATTATGAGGAAACATCAGAAATGTTGAGAGATTTCAGACTAATCTTATTAAGGAAATGCTTCTTCTGCCAAATCTAACAAAACATTGATGAATCTAAACATTCTTCAGGTTATTTATAATCACTGATGACTCAGCAGGCAGAAATTGTCTTATCACATTTTTTTTAAGCTGCAAAAAAAGTAGAAGCTGCCACATGACTGTTTTCACCCTGCTCTTTGATAATGATAGTCGGCTTGTATCAATTCTGTGTATTTTGTCACTAAATACGTTTTCACATCCCCACACTCTTAGTTTCACTTGTATATGCAGTGAGATGCTTCAGCTGTCATAAATGTGAGCCGAGCTGCAACACCTGATGTGGACAAAACAGCAGATTGCAGTAAACAAGTTTTTTTGTTGATTTTTTTTAGTTGATACAAAACCATTCAAAGATGCCCACATTTGATCGAGATGTGGGAAATAAAATCAGGAGATATGACACAGCTTATTTCAATGCTTGAGACTTTTATTTTTTCAAAGATAAGAAAGTTCACAGTTCACTGTGCAGAATAATGTTGTACTAAACAACAGATTCAATCTGCTGTTATTAAAGCCACATGGCCTCAGAAACGATCCAGCAACTGTTTCTGTCACTTGTTGTTTCTTTCCTTAAATTGCGTCACAGCGATATATAGAAATGTGATTTAGACAGAGATATATGGAGATTTGAGACTGATGGCACAAAGACCGATGCAGCCCACATACACATAAACACACATCCACCCATGTTTGGGCTTCTGGGAGGTTCTTCACCTGAGAATTATCAGGGCTTTTTGGCACAAACTGATGGGCGGCGAACGTTACACCAGGTGTCATCCCAGCGCTTATCATCTGAAAGTACCAACGACACAGCAGTTAAGGCGACACTACAAAAACCAACATGTGAAAGTATGTATACTGATATTCACAAAGAAAGAATATTTAAGACTGAAAGTTCATTCATTCGACCCATTAGCATCTGGTCTGGAACTTTCACACGGTTTTCCTCTCAAAATGTTGATATTCAAATTTCTTTACCGTTAATGACGTTTCATCGGTGTTGTGTTTAAGATCTTAAAATACGCAGGACAATGGAAATTTGAAAAACCTACAATTCCATGACACTTCATCAATCTCTAACTACTGAGGAAGTTCATGTAATATGGTCAACTACTAATGGACCACGTGATGGGATTGTTCTGTGCACACAACACAGCACTATGCCATACATACATAGCATTTTAACAGCAAAGGTTTTTGTTTAATAAGAGAAAACCTTCCAAAAAAGTATAGATATGTGTGTATTATATGCTAATCATATATAATGCTCTAAATGAAATCAGTACGCTGTGATTTACCTCCATAATTTATCTGTAGACAGTGCTGCTTGCCCTGAAAGTTGTTAAACCTTCCATAAGACCGATAGTTGAAGGGTGTACCATCACTCCACAACCACACACCCTCCTAGAAGACACAACAAAATATTAAATTAATTAATAACACTAATGACCAGAAGACCTCGTGTAAACATAAATATACCTCTTGTGCATCCGAGCCTCCAATCCACGTTACTGTGTAATCATAACTTGCGCTCATGATCAGCCTCTGAATCTCGTGGTACTCCAGCAGGTTGTGAACGGACGCAAGGTTTCCACCCATGGACTCACAGTTTTTCTACAGTGGAGATAAATACGAGAGAGAGAGAGAAATTGCAAATTAACCAAATGTCTATGTATGTGCAAACAAAATAAACATATTGTAGAAGCCTTCTGTACTAAAACAGTCACTAAAAAGTCTCTCTCTTTACCTCAGCTTTGGCCCAAGTCATGGGTTTTGGAACGTAGTGGAAACAGCGACCGCTGAACTCAGACCAGCGACCAGAACAAGCTGTCGAACTCTTGACCAGGTGACTCTTTGCTGAGAACAAGTAGAGTTTGGTGAGTAATGTGGAGTCTCCAGTTAAAGTCTCTATATGTAGATATGAAATCAACTTATTTTAATGACATGACACTATAACATAACATAAAATATTATGTCATGATACAACATAAAATTACTTTACACAGTAAAACACAATTGCGATTTAAATTCCATAACGGCATAATATAAGTAAACGTAAGTTAAAATAACGTAATAAAATATAACACAACTGACCTGGCTGGCCATTTTCAGGTGCTGCCTCTGGAAGAGCTAGAGAGTTATACACAGCAGTTATTGATCTGGATTGTTGTCATACAAAACATTCATCTGTAACACTTTGTATTTATAAAGCTGACCAGCAGCTCTAGTCAGAACCATCATGGCACAAACAAGTGCAGACACAGTCAACATCTTCATGGTGGAGATGAAGCCGGAGATGATGATAACCTGCGACAGAGAGAGAGAGATGTTACTAATATGAAGTGAACAGACGACCCATGCTGACTGTCAGTCCAGGAAAAGGAAGCGCGAAGCTTGTAGCTGCAGAATTACCTTCTTCCTTCTCAGCTTCTGTAGATTCTGCTGTACAGTGCAGAGACAATGATGAAGAGAAACACCAGCCCTTATATGCAGCTACTTATCTTGGCATCTCTTAAAAAACAGAACTGAACAACCATACACAGAGACATCACACATGGTATACTCAGTAATGTGCCTTTATTTTGTCTGCTAACATGTAAATGATGTAATCGATGTAATTCAAAAGCATTTATACTAATAGCTAGAAATCATAAATACTTTGATCCCTGAGGGAAACTGTTGCGTTACAGTTGCTCACTTTACTAAACATAACATTAAGTAAATATAGATAATATAATGAAACAGAAAATAAAGATGAGGGCACCCCAGTCTCTGAGTTGTTTGGCCAACATGAGTCCCAATTGTCCAGACCAAACCTTTAGGAGCAGCCTTAAATCAAAGCTGGGCCAACACATCTATCCCGGCTCTCTTTCCTCTCCTCTGAGTGATCAGTGACCTGCCGTGTCATAGGTATTGTTTTGACAATAAAGCCGGAGAGAACAGATTAAAAACAAACGTGTAGTGAAGTTTGAATGAGCTACCAGCTGCTGCATCTACATGTGCAACCAGCAGTTGAAGACCTCCTCAGAAAATGGAGACAGCTCCGGCCCTTCCTGTAGAGGGCTTAAGTGTTCTTGGCCCAGTCCAGTTTATTGTCAGTGTGCGCTCCCCGGTCATCCACATGGTCCAGTGGCTCCCTGGATGGACATCGTGAGCTAAGGAGGTGCCACTGTTTCCTACAAATTTCATTTATATAATAATTAGCATCAGAAGAATAATTTATCACTGTTAACTGCATATGAGCTGTGCAAGAACAGAAAGCCAGTGTAGCAACTGTAACTAAGGGCGACTTAGTGATCAATTAGCAGCCAATATCATTTCCTACCTCAACATAATCGGGAAAATGACAACTATATAAACATAATTTCTAGGAAACAGCGTTGGAAGATGAAATGCTCCAGAAACAAAGAGAGCCATTTGAGAGACCTGCCATTTGTATATAAACTGTGAAGTCCTGATGAAATGAGGAAACTAAACACAACATGCCCTGCAGTAGAGGACAGTATCTTAAAAAAAGGCAATTTGTGAGTGAAAAACTAACAGAACAACAGTGTACAGTTAGGTTGAACCTGGAATTTGTAGTGTTTTAAAATTAATATCACATTAATAAAACAGAGGCAGTAATGTGAAACACACAGTGGAACATTGACTGGGTTTAGAGGCTCTTCAAACTTTTCCTATTGTTCAGTCTAAAATACAAGCAAAAGAAAGCCTTCAAGGATGAATCTGCAATATGAAAAACCTTCTTATGGATATTAGTGTGCATGTCTTTCATGGTGGGAGGAAACCAGCGTGCCTGGGGGAACCCCACGCAACCACGGGGAGAACATGCAAACTCTGTGCAGAAAGGCCTGCTGAGCAAGGTCTAAACCCAGAAACAAAGCTGTGAGGCAGCAGAGCTGTCCCATAAAAGAGCTGTAAAAACAGGGTTTGGGTGGGAGGGATGTGAGAACTGACAGCTTATATACGTGAGTGCATGTGATTGGATTCGAGAGGCACAGGTGGATGAAATGAGTGACGCACTGGGTAGTTGATTGGAGGAATAGAATGAGGCGCAGGTGGTCGAATAAGTGAGAGAGGCGTGGTCCTGTTCCTGAACCTCAGTCTACATAACTCCATTTCACTAACAAGGACCACACCAATGTTAGATGTTATAGTGGTTAATTGTGATGAATAGTTATGAAAGGAAAATATACCAGTGGCAATGACATATACACTGTGGTGGTTTTGGGGGGGAGCCAACAGGGGCCAGTGCCCCTTGTCAAATAAGTTGAGATCCCAACGCTCTTGCTATCAGGTCGCAAAAAAGAAAACTGGAGCCTTTCTTCCTTTAGTAACAACAGTGAGTGAGAAAAGGGAAGTGCAACATCCTTCCATCTGCAAAACACAGAGCTTAACAATGATATAAGCAATATATTGAATAATGATTAAAAGAAAGATATTTGGTATTAAACATGATATGATGATTGAAAATCAGGATATCTCATTGATATTGAAGATTAATAAATTTAATTGATATTCCGATTGTGAAATACATAATATGGTTAAAGTAAGAAGAATTAGGGTAACGGTTAAATAACTGTGCAAATGGTCACATAATTTAGGTGAAGACATCAAGACTATGAGTCATTGGGGGAGAAGGGTCAGCAGGGGGAAATGAAATGGCCAAATAAGGACATCTCTGGCTG
>NC_060161.1:31319293-31319827 GCF_021292245.1 Micropterus dolomieu | reverse complement strand
TATATATGTAGCTAGCTAGCTTATTTCAATGTGGACATTACGCCAACAGGTTAACACCATTCACAGACTAAAGACTGCCCACCTTTATTGGTGGAAAGCGGGATTACAGTTTGACACCCTTTCCTTTGTCTTTCCTGGACAACATTGCGATCACTGTATTTCTGGCGCATCTACTGACTGCAACTAAACACAGTGTAAGTGATAACTGCGCTAAGGCAGGACCAAACCATTTCAGATACAGGGGGGTGGTCGGTCAATATGGATGTTTACTTTTTGTTCAATGAGGATATTTAACGTTTATTGCCAAAACAAGTAAAAACAAATAGATCATTCATTTTATTATTATATTAGAAATATATATACAGTGGGGGAAATAAGTATTTGACCCCTTGCTGATTTTGCAGGTTTGCCCACTTACAAAGAATGCAACAATCTCCAATTTTAATCATATGTACATTCTAACAGTGAAAGACAGAATCCCAAAGAAAATTCCAGAAAATCACATCATATGAATTTATAAAAATTGATAACCAT
>NC_060161.1:31296683-31319243 GCF_021292245.1 Micropterus dolomieu | reverse complement strand
AAAACACAGTGAAGAAATATGTATTCACCTTCTTGAATTATTGCCACTTCCCCACCTTCATCCTTTGCCTCTGAAAGAGCTGAACAGTTAAACACACCAGTTAGTGATTATGTCCATCATGTTGCTGTGTATTTTTCATCACAAACAAACTCAGTCAGAACACACACACATGTTGTAAACAGCGACTCTCACCAGCAGCTCTGGTCAGTGTGATCACGGCACAAAGAAGTGCAGACAGAATCAGCGTCTTCATGGTGGAGGTGATGCTGATTTAAAAGTTGATGATTACCTTCAACAAATAGAGACAGACGTGTTAGTAATACTTCAGAAACAGATGTAATGACTGCTGTCCTCCTACAAATAAGTGACAACAAAATAGAAAACAAAGAGATGGAGAGAGAAAAGTGAAGCAAACCTGCTGGAGGATTATCTTCTTCTTCTTCTCAGTGTCAGCCTGAGTGTAGATGCTGAGAAAGACTTATATACAGTAAGCTGACCATCCAATAATGGCAATATATGTTTACATAAGTAAATATGTACATAAAACATACATACTCCACCTTAGTTGATGGTGGATTATAAAAAAGATGTATTCATAGTTAACCATCATCAGAATTGCAGCTGTTCAGATGACATCAGCTGTCGCACTGTTGTTTACTTTGAAGGCTAGTCTTTCTTTCAAGGCAGTGAGAGGGTGTAACACGACTGTCTGCCACCTGTAAGCTACAAAAAGATAGATACAAAATCAATGATTATGGCTGAATGGTTCAGGGTATTTGTTTTAAATTATGGCAACTTCATTCACAAAACAATAGGCATCCTAAAAAATTGAGGATACGTCCATGGACTGCACTTATGTTACCCTTTGGCGCCATATCTAAAATCTCTGAAATCATAAAAGACTTACACTTTTACTATGTAAAAGCATGTATCATAAGACATGTGGGTGTGTGCTCATCAGGAAATACTTCAGTTTTATTACATTCATTTGTCAGATACCAAATACAAAAGCAAGAGTCTCATACAAATAGAAGTGATGTATGTGTCATATTTTATTAATTCACTCATTCATTCGTATTGTCTTTTGCTGATTTTTGGCCTTTGAACCTAGAGAAGTAAACGTGAAGTCATACGGACTTGTTGATAGTTTCAGCGATTGTCAACCTGCCTCATAAGTATATATAAAAAATTAAAAAATAATAAAAATCCACCTCTCACCCCTTGCGGGGTGGTATGTGTCATCCTCAAGCTTGGGTCCTCTACCAGAGGCCTGGGAGTTTAAGGGTTCTGCACAGTATCTTAGCTGGTCCTAGGACTGCACTCCACTGGACAGAGACCTCTGATGTTTTACCTGAAATCTGCTTTAGCCACTCTCCAGTTCAAAACAGCTTGGATGACAGCTCATTTCAGTTAATGTAGCAAAATACACGGTCAGTAACATCCAACGAGGGTTAAAATGAAGGGCAACTGGACTTGGTTGCCCTTCATTTTAACCCTCGTTGGATAACTATGACCTGGATGACTGAGAATCTTCATAGACACGGTCAGTAACAGACTGGTTGTATTGAAAACAAAAATAGATTAATGGCCCCAAAAATACAGTAAACACTAAAAGGAAAGTTTTAAAAAGGAACATGGAAAGTTACCGTTCCTTTACTTGAGTTATTACCCTATCTACCCCAGAAGATACCCTACACGCTACTAGAGGGGTGGAATCAACGACAATACAAACAGGCAAAAGTGTCCATGTTGGTGCTGTTTGTTGCATGAGACAAGGACCTCTTGGCAGCTGTGGGAGCTCATCTCTGCTTAAGACAGATGTGGTCTGAGTCCGACAATTTTCACCCATTCAAGACACACAAATAAACTTTATTCAAAATATTAAACTTAACAACAGTAATGCTTGTTCAGTCAGGCAGATTTGATATGTCCCTGCAAAGTGTGTCATAGTGTGGTTAATCAATATTGACATTCCCAAGCCATACAGTGCAGCTGTGTGAGACCACATCCTTCTGCTCACCTACAAAGCTCTTAATGGTCAGGAATCATCTTATCTTAAAGAGCTCATAGTACCTTACTACCCACCAGAGCACTGTGCTCCCAGAATGCAGGTTTACTTGTGGTTGAAAGAGTCTCTAAAAGTAGAATGGGAGCCAGAGCGTTCAGCAATCAAGCTTCTCTCTTGTGAGATCAGGTTCCAGTTTGTGTTCTGTAGGCAGAGACCATCTCTACATTTAAGAGGAAGCAGACCATCGTCAGTACAGAAATCGCAAATAAATTTAATAACTATTTCATTCAATTAGTGGAGGAGCTTGCTGAAAATTTTAAAGCAGTAAAACTGTCACAGGCAAATATAACAGACTCTTTGCAGTCCTTTCATATTAAGGAATAATAATTCAAAGGCAAAGGATTGGTTTGGGTTAGGATATTGCTGTTATTAAAACACACAGCTCCACTCTGATTAAACCAATAACACATCTGATAAACCTTTCCATTAGAGTTGGTAAATTTCCACAAACCTAACAGCGGTCATAACGCCAATTTTGAAGGTTGGTGCACCAGACCAAGTAAGCAATTATAGACCAATCTCTATCCTACCAGTTCTCTCAAAGATTCTGGAAAAACATTGTTGCAGAACAACTGGTTGACCACCTTGAAAATAATTTACTTATTTACCCTAAGCAATTTGGATTTAGACCGGGGTATTCAACTGAAATGGCCAACTGCTATCTCACTGAATACATCAAATCCTCATTAGATAACGGTAATGTAGTTGGAGCAGTGTTTATAGATCTTAAACAAGCCTTTGATACTGTGAACCATGAAGTGCTTTTGAACAAACTAAGTACTTTTAACTTTTCTGAGCAAGCAACTGGCTGGTTTGCATCCTATCTCGAATCAAGAGAGCAGTGTGTAAAAATCAATGCAGAATTTTCAACCCCCCCGACTATCTACAATGGGAATTCCACAAGACTTGATTTTGGGGCCTCTGCTCTTCAGTCTATACATAAACAACTTACCGTCATGTTGTGAAAAAGCTGGATGTCAGATGTATGCTGATGACACAATTACCTATGTACCAGCCAAAACCCCCTGTGTAGCAGCAGAGATATTAACAAGCGAAATGGAGGGAGTATCTCTATGGCTTAAAAACAATCACTTAGCTCTGAATCTGAAAAAGACTGTGTCAATGTGTTTTTCCATGAGAAGGAAAGCAAAAGAAAAGCTTATAATTGCAACACATCTGTTCAAGTTATTGTAACCTGTTACAATGTGTCTCTTTTGCATTGTCCCTGACAAATAAACAAATAAATAAATACATTTAATAAAGCTTATAGTTTGGGCTGGCTCAGGTCCTGAACCATCCCTCAGTTAAGCTGCTATGGGCCTAGACTGCTGAGGGACTTCCCATGATGCAACAAGCTCTCTCTTCCTCTCCATCTGTGTACATTCTTATCCCATAAATTCAATATATTAACGCAACTTCTTCCCACATTAGTTCCAGTAGCTATAAAAGAGCATTGTTAATGGTTAATAAGTGCACAATAAAGGATTTATTAGCCTTTAAAAGGCATTATTATAAACATCTTATTAGTCTGATTACTCATAGTCATATAACGTCTTATTAACATTGATAAGTGGACTATAAACTGTGAACAAGTTTCTAATAGGTGCTAATAAATATCTTACAAACCAATAGTTAATTTGTTTTATATTATTAAAACTCATTAAGTCTTATTAATGTTAATAAATATCTTATTAACGGTAATGAGGTATATATATAATTTGTTAACAAGTTTCTAGTAAAAGCCTTAGAGTGTCTTATTAGCAATAATAAATGTGTTAGTTGTGTTTTATTTTACACTTAAATGGACTTATTTGTGTTCATAAGCATCTTATAACGTCTTAAAAACGTCTTAACTGTTACTTACTGCTTATTACAAGCAACTTAAAATAAATTGTGACCAGCAATATATAAATAGGCCAAAAAATATGACATAAGAAAATAAACAAGGACCATAGTTAAAATAAACTAGTCAACAATAAGAATAAAATCACAATGAATTATTTAAATGGCCAATGGCAGCTGTGACAATTTGTCCTGCATGATGGTGCTCAGCTTCTACAGCCCAAAGGAAGCAACTTCAACTCCATAGAAAGAGGGTAGCTAGGATTAGCCAGGACTGAATGGGCCTTCTTCAAAGTCCTAACCTTTTATAAATTTGGAAGTTTGTTCAAAGCTGTGACTGCAATTTTCTTTGATGATGCGTCACAATTGTTTTTTGTTTTTAAGGTTAAGTGAGCCGTACCAACTGACCTATGAGAATGTAGAAGAACAGATGGCATAATGAATTTCTGTGCTTTTCTTGACTGCTGTTGTTCTGTGGTTATTGACACACTGTGTCAGCTACATTGTGTTGATTTGATGCTGTAGGCTGGCTAAAGCTATTTCAGGCAGCAGGTTTGCAATTGCTGGAGTCGTCTATCTGTACGGCCGTGTGTACTAGAACAAGCTGTGCAGACTCCTGATCATGAAACAACAATAAACACAGTTAAAAAAAAAAGAGACCATCATGCTTTGTAGCATCGCTATTCACTGTAAAAGCACAAAAAGCAAATCAACAAAATCAACAAAATCAAAAACCGTCAACAACATCATGCAGACAAAACGCTTTGATTCTGAAATGCTCTCTATTGGATATGGAGCCGTGCAAATGATGGAACAAAACTGGTTCACAGAGAGCTGTGAAGAAGATAGTAGAAACAAAAAAATGACAAATTAACAACAATTCAGTAACTGCTGCTGAAACGCCGTGCAGCCGGAGTCAGTGGACTTAAAGAGTTATGGATGTTAATTCATGATGAACGGAGATAATGATATCCTCAGGAAGTATAAGTCACCCTGAACCGAAACTGCGTGTATCTATGAATTCTGATGTAAATTGCAGCAATTTGGCACAAATGGTTGTAAAATACCTTAATTGCCTCCAGTTGCCTGCTGTCGCAGCAACTGCTTAAGTTTCAGAGAACAGACAATAAATGGGGATCATAAAAATGTTGGCCTAGCAGTTATTTAACAAGGGTAACTTCACTGAGTAGGAACAGTCATGTTCATCAACACACTGCTACACACTACATTTGTTGCTTGGATGCAATTATTTAAATTATAAAAGGTCAGGTTTTGAGAATAGGAGAGACTCAGTGTTACAGTTTGCTAAAAGGCAAATGCATGTATGTAAGCCACAGTTGGAACAGTGAAGCCGACCAAGTGGTTCTGTCAGTCAAAGAAGGTACTAAATCTTTCAAATCAAGATAACGAGATGAACCTGTTCAGTATGATAATAGCATCATACTGAAGATATGAGAAACCTTATTCAACAGTATGTTTTTAATTTCTAACAACAACAGCTAGCACATCGGCCATCAGGCACATGTGCACAGCTGTAGGGTTAGCCGGTCGACATGCATACAATCACTGACTTGGGTTTGGGCACACACCCCTTTGATAGTCAGGGTAAGCGGCTTTGCGGAAACTGTCACTTCCAGTCTAGTCAGACCATCTTATTCAGATCAGTCTGGGGTACCTTTTGCATCAAATAACGCTTTGTTTGCCTTTCTGAAAGTGTCGGTATTTGACGCCCTGAGATAACAACAGAGTAATTATGAACAGGCACATTTTGTGGTAACCTTCTTTGACTGACAGGAACACTTTTGCGCAAGTTCAGATAGGGATCTGGTACAGATTAGGTACTTAGGTGATCCAAGGGGAGCCAGGTCTCTTTCCTATGTTCACAGCTGTAACACTTCTCTCGCTACAAGCTGCAATCTTGATAAGATCAAGCCGGCTGTAGTTGTTGTCCAACCAGCTTAGAATTGTGTGTGTGTACATACGGAGTGGATCAGAGCAGAGCAGATAACAGGTGAAGTAGTATACTTGAGTGAGGCCAGACTATGCTGGAGCCCAAGGTGAGATTTGAAATTGACTTCATTGCCTGCATTCTGGTGAAAATTTCTGCATCAATTTATGGTGGAAGTGTCTTTATCCATATAAAGGGAAACACAATATTCAGGCGGCAGGTGACAATTCAAAATAAATAAAATGGATAGAATAAGATGCAGTAAGTTGATTAGCTATTAACCTCAGGTAAATACTGCAAATGTAATGTCTCAGCCACATAGTGTTTGTTTAGTATTTATACTTAAACTCTCTAAACCGTAAACATACATTTATATTATATTATATATATTATATTTGTCTTTACAGGTAGCCTACATTTGTCAGAACTCCGTGACAAAGTTTTGAGCATTGATGTCATCCCCTCTTCTGTCAGTGAAACACATATTGACTTTAAAAGTGTCAAGACAAGAGCACTGAAGTTCTGTCTTTAGATTGTTTACTGACTGCTGAACAGTTAAGTTAAACCCTTAAATACATCAGATTTAAAACAAACTCACAGACCAGCTTGTTTCAATGCTTCAGGACTTTTAATTTGCATGAAACAAGAAAGCACAGTTCACTCTGCAAAATAAGTTGGTGCTAAAAGCATTCTTTTCACACATTCAGTCTGCTCTTTTTAAAGGCACAAGGCCTCAGAGACAATCCAGATCTTCTTAATTCACTTGTCGCTTCATTCCTTAAGTTGCGTTACAGTGATAGAAAATAAAAAAAAGACATGAAATGAGATATAGAGCCTTCAGGATGTGAGACTGATGGCATGAACAGAGAGATGAGTTTAAAGAACATCCATCGTGTTTGTGATTTTTTCCAGGTGCTTCATGCCTCTGTGTCAGCCCAGGAATCAGCTGGTTTTCTTTACACAGACGGATGCAAGGTGACTGTGACACTGTACATCATCCCAGCATTTGTTATCTGTGTGTATCAGAAAGACATGAGCATGGTTATTTAGCAGAATGTATCATTTGATGCTGATGAAGACTTTAAAATAATAAATGGAGAGGCTTTACAGCCTTGGCAGAGGTATGTGCTCAAGTGAAATGCAAAAATGAATACATTTATACATTGATCTCACTTTTTTTTCAATTATAGAGCTTTAATGATCTACACCAGTACATTCACAAGTCCATTACTCTCATGCAAAATAATGTATTTTATGATTTACCTCCATGATTCATTTGTAAACAGCACTGGCTAGTGTTCTTGGTCTTGGTCTCGAAAACACTTTTTGATGGTGTTGGTCTTGTCTCGGACATAACTTTGGGAATATCAATAAATAGCTTTTTCATTGTTTGATTTATTTGTTAACATCCTAACTTTGATTGGATGTAAAATGCATTGCTTCAAATGCAACCTATAACCCTAATTAAGATAAGATAAGAAAACCTTGATTTGTCCCAAAGTGGAGAAATGTTCCCGTTAACGACTGTCACCCCTCCCCGCAATGGTAAACATGGAAAAGGAGTGTTGTATAAAGATGCTTACGTTGATTTCAGCTCTAAGTGTTTGTATGCAGGTGTTTTGTGTTCATGTCTTTCCTGTTTTAGTCTGTTTTTGGATTCTGTGTTTCTATAGCTTTATTTGATCTTGTCATGTTTAGGGTTTTGTAGCTGAGTTTAGTCCTTTGTTCATTCGCTTGTTTAAGTTTTCTTAGTATCTGTCTTGTCTCGTATTCTAGTTATGTCCTGCAGTCTTATGTCTTAGTTCTGTATAATTTTGTCCATGTTTGCTCTACGTCTGTTTTCCCTGTTAGTTGTAATTTCTTCGTATATTAGTGATCTGTCGGCTTATGTTCTGGTTCAGTTATTTATATTCTGTTTCTTCCTGGTTATTAGTTTCCCTATGGCCTTATTGGTGTCTGTCTGTTTCCCCTGCTGTCTCTCTGCCTGCCTGTGTCTCATTAGTCCTGATCCCCCTCACCTGTGTTGCTCCCGCCCCGCTCGTTAGTCCCTGTGTGTGTATATATGCCTGCTTGTGTCTTCAGTCTTTGTCACATCCTTGTGTCATCTATGTTGAGTGTTCCACCGTGCCTTGTTCTTTGTATATTTTGGATAACCTTGTGGATACTCTTTGTTTTTGGATTTTTCCCTACAGTTTCAGTTTGGATTACTTTTGACTGGACTTTTGCCTTGTGCCTGCTTCAGTATGTTTTTTTTTGTGTTAATAAATGTTTTTCAACTGCAACCTCTTCGCCTTTTGGTCTGCATTTGGGTCCACACCTAAGCTCCCTGTCTTCACTCCGCTAACCCGTGACATGTAAATAACATCCACCATAAAGACCATAAAAGCTCTGACAAGACATTGTCTTTACAGTCTTCCAAAGAGGAACAATATCAAGACTGAAATGACTTATCTGTTAAATTTCAAGTAAAATTTCTTCTAGTGGCCGTAAATGTCATGATGAAGTTATGTGACATTGTTGCAGAGTGACAAAGTCCGCATAGGGAGGATGTCACATATCATGGGCTTCCGGAGATAATGGATGTCAAACTATTATTTCAGGATCAAGAATGAACCTTCAACCATGAAAAATGAATGAATGATATACCTCTGCACCGTCAGAGGCTCCAAGTGATGTCTGCAGATTCCCATGAGTTTTATCTGCTATCAGCTTTTTAATCCCATGATACTCCTCAGCTCCACACACACATGCAAGGTGTGACCCATGGACTGACAATTTTTCTACAGTGGAGACAAATGGACAAAGATAAGTTAGAAAAAAACACCAAAGCTAGATGAAGATGCAAAGTTACCAAGTGTGCTAGCTAGTCCATACAAACCGAACAGGCTCAACATAGAATCACTCTGAAACTAAATCATCTTGTACCTCAGCCTGAGCCCAAGTCATGGCTCGTGGAACGAAGAGGAAATAGTGTCCATTGATCTTAGTCCAACCAACAGAACAAAATAGCCAGTTCTTGACCACATGACCCTTTGCAGAGAACAAATAGAGTTTGGTGGGTAATGTGGAGTCTCCGGTTAAAGCTCTAATCGTGGAATTATTATATCACCATATTAAATGAACTTATATAAATATATATATGCACAGCAGTTATTGACCTGTTATTGTACAACACAATCATCTGTTACAGTCGCTACATACAAAACTTACTAGTCAGAGCCATCATGGCACAAACAAGTGCAGACACAGTCTTCATGGTGGAGATGATGAGATGATGATGATAACCTTTGATACAGAGAGACAGTCTGAGGTTACTGATACTTCTGTAGGGAACATACGTCCTATGGGACAGTATTATCCATTATGATCAGTTAGGAAATATGCATAGGTCAAACCAAACCATGATATACTGCTGTGCTCTCTTTTATTATGCAATACTTCTCCACTTGCCGGCCTCTGATGGGCTGGCTGCTGACTGGCTGATCAGGTGGTTGGTTCTGCCGTGGGCTGCTGAGGAGCTGGTCCAGAGGCTGGCAGCCGGTCCTGCTTACAGGCTCGTTTTGGAGCTGGCTCAAGGTCATGCCATCCTCTTCTTCAAACTCACTGTCACACCCTGAATTGCCAGAAACCCGCAGGTCCAGTGTAGTGGACCTGAACACTACATGTGTAATATAAATGTGTAGGTGGTGAACAGTGTGAAGTCCTTGGAGATTATTCTGTTATTCTGTTTCACAGAAATTGCGCCACGGTTAAAATAAAAATGAATAGCATTATTTTTTGGGTAAACACTGAAAACGATTCCCACAGATCCGAACACCACACAAGGGTTAAAAGAGAAGTTGAGGAATTATTTCATCAGAGTTATCATTTTATCTTCACCACATCATTTTACTGGGTCAGTTTCTCTTAATGCAAAGTCATCTGGGAACACTGTCTTTGGCTTGTATTTGATACTGAATAACCAAGGAGCTGAACAGGAAGCACTAACATGTTACTACTTTTTTAATTTTTAATATTATTTTTATTTAAAAAGGGCCAATGAACATCCCGTGTAGCAGTAACAGGCAGCGGTCCATTGCTTCAGTTTCTACACAGACACTGGGCTGGCCCAACCTTGCCCCTCACTCCCTCGCCTCTGTTTCCGGTGTGAGAAGCCGAAGGTTTGGTTCAGAGCCGCGTGAAAGCGGAGCCGAGGGACAGAGTGAGCAGGAGGAGCGTGTAGGTGAAACAGTAAGCATGAAGTACCTCAACAGGAACCTGCAGGGAGGGAGCAGGGAGGTGTGCCATGCCATAATAATGATGATCACTTCAATTAAGGTCAATAATAATATAATCACAATGCCACCGTCATGTACTGCTGGTGATCACTCACTGTCAAATAGCGCAGCATAAGCATTTGTTTTTGTAGCTATAGTTCACTAATGTAGTCGCAATTTTGGCTAACTATTCTAATGGCTGATAGGTGATGTTATTTTGTCAGCCCACGCATGCTGGGAGTGACCTAGGTCCTTATGATAAAATAATTACAATCATTAGGCTAAGGGTTCCTTTGATAAAGATGCGAGTGTATGGCCTACAGGCAACCAGGTGTCATATGTTTATTCTTATCTGCTCCACGCGTTCATTGAATAAACAGCTATTTGCTCATTCCCAGTATGTTTTTTTTAATCAAAACTGTACAGCTTTAACTGGGAAATCCAACAATTCTGGACCTAATAATAATTTGAAATGATAATGTGATTTCGAGCAGAGTTTGTTTTACAATTACTTGTACTTGAGTATGAGTTGTGTACTCCATAGCCACCTCTGATCAAAGGGGAGTTAGTAAAATGTGAGTAGACTGATCCACTTGCACTGGTCCACTTATCCACAGCACTTACTTCTGTTTTATAGTGGTGGGAAATATTACAGTAGGTACACATATTATAAATACAATGCTGGTGTATTCGTGAGGGGAGTCTGACTGATTGTAGTGGGCTGCCTGAGCAAAAAATTCCCAGGCTGATTTTTTGTCCCAGTCCAGCCCTGGTTTGACCTATGCATATTTCATAACTGATCATAATCAGTTTCGTAGTTGTCTGTGATGATATTTTGTTGTATGTTTTTATGTGTCCATGCACTAAAAGGGAAGAAGAGAAGGTATTTCTGCAGCTATAGTATACTCTTATCCCTATCTTCTAACTTCCCTTGACTCATTGTCTGCTTTATGTTACCTTACCTTTGGGTAAACGTTGAAAACCGTTCCCACTGACCCGAACACCACACAAAGGTTTAAAGAGAAGTTGAGGCATTATTTCATCAGAGTTATCGTTTTATCTTCACCACATCATTTTTACTGTGTCAGTTTTATCTTTATACCAAGTCATCAGGGAAAACTGTCTTTGTCTTATATGTAGGGGTGTGATGAGACAAGATAAAAGATTGGGTTCACGAGGTTGAGACGAGACAAGATTTTAACACTATTTTTAAGAAATCTTTAGTGGAGAACATCATTTAGGCAGCATCGGCTCTGGAAAATATTAATTCACATGGGTGAACATACATTAGCACAAGTAGGACAATGAAATTAGGTGATACCCCCTAAACTGGCATTTTCATCATAGAATTTGAACAACTGCAGATGAACTATAACCCTGTGCCGCTCTCTTGATTGATTGTCTATTTCCTCTCTGTGTTAATTCTAAGTGTTTTCACCTGTTCCTCAATTTCCACCTCCAATTTTTTGTATTTAAGTCTTTGCTTTAGTTGCTGGAGGATTGTTGGTTTCCATGTGTCATCAAGTGTCCCTGTCTGTTTTCATGGATTATCCCATCTTGTTTAGGACTATTTTATGAATGTTTTTGGTGTTCTGTTCTTATTGTTCTATAACTTTGTTTATTCCCTGGATTGCCTCTTCATTTTTGTAAATTATACCCACTTTGTAAATAAACACTGTAACAGAACCTGCTCTGCTTGTGTGTCTGCACTCTGGGCCCAAATACTCATTACCTGTGTCTACACAACAGATTAGGAGACCTTGGACACATATAAGAATAATCAAGAGAACAGATGTTTTCCTCTAAACAAAGGTACAAAAGCTCAAGAGGCCAGAACAAAAATGGGACGGAACACACTCCTTTTGCCAAGTATGTTGAAATGGTGGTTTAGTCCAGCAGAGTGTGTGCGCTGTTTATCTTTGACCTTTATTCAGTGTGTTATAGTTGCATTTTAAATTATGTATAATACTGTTTAAGTGTCATTTAAAGCAGACAGTTTGGTGTTCTGACACCCAGGTATTGATCATTAATGGATGTTTGAAATGTGATTCATTCTTTGTGGATGTGAGACATGATGAAATGTTGGTGTGTGTCGAACTTTTCTGGGAAATTTGGTCTTCCAGCAGTCGATAGGTGAGATTTCTGCCAGATTTAGGAGTGAAGGATTGCCTAGTACCGCCTTGCGCCCGATGTCAGCTGGTATTGGCTCCAGCCCCCCCGCGACCCTGTATGCAGGATAAGCGGTTGACGATGGATGGATGGATGGATGGATTACCTGGTAGCCGCTCTTGTGAGACACATAGATGATAGAGGATATTAAAAATGTGTTGAGATAGATTTGTGTCCAGATTCAGTGACCACACCTTTGTAATTGAAAAGGGAGACATAAAAAGTCCTGGTTACCAAAAGAATATAGAGTCTGTGAGCACTGTATGACAGGAGAGGTGGAGACAGAGACACATTTTCTTCTGAAATGTGGTTATTATAGAAGCATAAGAGAGCAACATTTTGAGAAATTCCATCAATTAAAACCAGATTTCAAAGGACTTAAAGATAACAATAAATTAAGAATAATCAAGGAGAAGGACTTTCTATGTGTCCCTGTGTCACAACCTGAAGGGACACTTTCCTCTGAAGGAATTGAGGGCTTTGGGCTCCACTTCTTCTATGTAGATGTTTGACTTTGTAAACAAAGTTCGAGGACTAAAACTGGACCCAGATGAAACCATGGTATCCTGTGATGTGACTTCTTTGTTCACCTGCATCCCCACCAAAGAAGCAGTAGAAACCGTAAGGAAACGGCTAAAACAAGACAACACCCTGGACAACAGAACTAGCCTCAGCCCTGACCAGGTCTGTAAATTACTCGACCTCTGTCTAAACACCACCTACTTCCAGTACAACGGAGGATTCTACAGACAGAAGCATGGCTGTGCCAGATTGTGGCAAACATCTACATGGAAGAAGTGGAGAACAAAGTCCTCAACTCCTTCAGAGGAACTGCACCAAGCCACTGGTACAGATATGTGGATGACACCCGGGTCAAAATTAAATCCCAGGAAGTGCAAGCCTTCACAGAACACATCAACTCTACCAACAAGCACCCAAGCCAGAGAGAAGGAACAGAACCACCTGAAGGGGGCACTTACAGCCTGTGGATACCCTAAATGGACCTTTGTGAAAACAGCCACAAGATCCAAGAAGAACAAAACTACAGGGGAGGAGGAAAAGAAGGTCAAACGCAACAACATTGTGATTCCATACGTGTCTGGAGTATCAGAGAAAAAATGTTTTAACTGGAACAAAGAAAAGACAACACATAACTCCGGTCTTGCACTGGTTACCAGTAAAATACAGAATTGATTTTAAAATTGTATTATTTGTTTTTAAAGCCCTTAATGGCTTAGCCCCACAGTACATTACTGATATGCTAATTCCATATTCTGCACTTAGGTCGCTCAGGTCATCATCACAACAATTCCTCTTATTCCCCTTCTCACGCCTTACAACCAAAGGTGACTGGGCCTTTTCTGTTGCTGCCCACAGGCTTTGGAATAGTTTTTCATCTAACATCAAGTCCTGCCCTACCATTGAGAACTTGAAATCTAATTTAAAGACCTAAATTTTTTCTCTGGTTTTTTCCTGATTCTGTCCCTTGTTTTATTTATTTATTTTAATCCATTTTAATCTGACGTTGTTCTTATTTACTTCCTTTTAGTGTCTTTGAATTTTATCTTTACCAAGTTCTCCATATTCCTTTTATTAATGTGTATTGGTGCACTAGTGTTTTATTGTGTAGTTGGATACACAGTGGTATACTACTCTTTGTTCTTTTGTACGTTTATACTTTTTGTGTGTATTGTGTTCTTGGAAAGCACTTTGGGTCAACTACTGTTGTTTTTAAATGTGCTATAAAGCTGACTTGACTTTACGTTCCCTGCATGGCAGGTTACATCTTGTTTACTTTTATTTGTAAGGCAAGGCAAGACAAGTTTATTTGTATAGCACAATTTAACAACAATGTAATTCAATGTGCTTTACATAAAACATAAAAGCAACAGAGAAATATGTAAAAGTTTAAAAGTAGTTAACAGTCTATCTCTATTTGTTGTTTTTGTAATAGTTTGATTGGATAAATCTTGAATCTAAAATGTAAACTTTTTTTGATTTTGTTGCAAACTGCTTTGGCAATAATGTTTAAATAACACATTAAACATCCATGCCAATAAAGCACACTGAAATGAACTGAACTGATTTAATTTGTGTTTTTTGCTCTGCAGAACAAACAATTGGTCCTCTGTGAATTATTTTAATACATTATATTTCATTATTTTATAAAAGTTTATTTCTGCTAAGCTAGGGCAGTGGTATTTATCCAACTAACAGTATCTAACAGTATCCAAATTCTAATAGCGTAATCAGACTGAAAAGGTTGTTGCTGCAAACACACTTAAAATTACTTCAAGGTTAAAGATTTTTTGACATCTGGGGGATAAAACAGAACCCCAAACCTTGAAGGGAGTTTTGGCTGAATTTTCTCTTACACGCAAGAGTCTGTCTGTCAGGGGCATGAGAACACTTTGTTCTTAGAATTAATCAAAATCAGCCATTTGTTGACACTGGCAGAACATTGGCATGTCCACACAGCGTGGAGTGGTGGTTTAAAAAGTGAGAGGAAGAGCCAGCTGGCAATCAGACATCGAGAGAGCTGAACACATCTGTGGTGAGTTTCTTATTAGCATGCCAGAACAGGGCAACAATCTGAGCTCTTTGGGGTAGATTACTGAGCTGAAGATGCTAAGTGGCTTCTTGGGCTGGGAAGCTGTTGTATATAGAAATTTGTCCTGTATGTCTGGAGAAAGTTTTGTGGATGTCACCTCATTTCATCGCTGGTAATTATTGAATGCTTATGTAGACTATCAGCCTGTGAGAAGAAATCTGTAAAGTTAGATGTATTTTGAATTTCTAAAAGGCACTTTAAGAAATGTTGCTGCTTTGGATCTGAAAAGTAACATCAGAATAAAAAAGGACAGCTTGGTTCCTAACCTGTGTGGTACTTCAGAGAGGTTTTATTTTGTATTGCTGAGACTTAGCACCAACAACAAAATATTTTTTTCACTAATTAACACCTTATTTACCATTTGTTTTTTCTGTAATCCACACAAAAACCAAAATGTAAAAAAACATAGATTTGGCTGTTCTTTGTTGCCATTCTTTCACATTCACTCTGCTTCTACAAGGATGTAGGTTAGGTTTCAACATTAGTAGCATGATAATAATAATACTACTAATAATAATAGATTAATTTGTATAGCATTTTCAATACAGGTAACAAAGTGCTTTACAGCATGAAAACAAAAAGATAAACAAATAAAAATAAATAGTAAGCTTTTTCAATGTTTTCATTATGTATACACCACTTTAAAACATAGTTATGGATCTTCTATTGCATTTCTGTCAATAGATCATCCTAAATATTACACACTGGACCTTTAAAAACACATTGGATTCATAATTTAAATTTTTGAATCAAAATGGTTGCTTGGGAAATTTCAGTATTCGCTGGATATTGGTGGAGAATGATGTCCCTACAGTCCCTTCTAAATTTGACGCCCTTGCACTTCTAACTCTCACATTTCCAGGTCATATTCTAGCTGTGGAAAACTGAGTTACTGAAGCTTGAGACATGCATCCAGCTGTGCTAAGTACCATCCTCCTGTTGGTGTGCGCCCTGGCCACTGTCACAGAAGGACGTAATCGTAAGTACTATAACATCACAAATGCATCATTGAGCTGGAGCCCAGCAAATGTTTATTCAAGCACGTATATTCCTACAGATCATTCAATTGAGGTAGAATGTGAAAGTTATTCAGATAAGCCATGCGGAGAAGGATGGAGCCGCATTGATGAGAGTCGATGTGCTAAATACAACGGAAGCGAAAAGAATTTCCAAGAGGCACAGGTGAAGCAAACACACACAGGCATCAGAAGAGCGATAATAAATCCATCATCATATATAATATGTTTTGATCAGGTGCTGGTGAACACATTTGTTGTTTTTAGGAACACTGCAGAACCTTAAATTCTGACCTGGTGTCAATACACAGTCTTGAAGAGATGTCTAGCGTGCTTTGTTTGACCTACCACGCCGACTCTCGTCACCAGTTAATTTGGATTGGAGCCAAAAAATCAGGCGTAAGTAGTGAATCTCTCAGAGCAGACCAATGGGCTGGGTTAATAAACTGTTTGATCCTCATTTAGTGTTTTTCAGGAAAATATAACACGTACTGATGGAACTGATGGAACTAATGGAACTGAATTCACGTACACTGTATGGGATCATGAGACACCAGACAATAAAGAAAGTGAATTCTGCATCCAGTTGGACATTTTTGGTAAGGCAAAATAGAGGAGTGGAAAGAAGGATTGGGGAATGGGAGTGAAGTTTTGAATGAAATGAAATAATCCTGTTTTTTCGTTCTTAAATAGCACATATCAGGGATTTAGAGAACTTGATGCAGTTTTTTTGAGTGGCCTTTTATTGTGGCCAGCCTGAGGCACACCTGTCCAAGACCCAAGTTGTCTGATCAGCATCTTGATATGCCACACCTGGGAGGTGGATGGATTATCTCAGCAAAGGAGAAGTGTTCACACAACTTTTGACAGATTTGTGAAAAATATTTGCGATAAATAGGCCTTTTGTGTACATAGAGAAAGTCTTAGATCTTCGAGTTCAGCGCATGATGAATGGGGGCAAAAACAAAAGTATTGTGTTTATAATATTGTTCAGTGTATATGAAAGTGATTTCTCATACTGATGAACCAACAGGACATTATTACCCAACTGTGCAGTTCACCTCCGCTCTACGGAGCATTTTATTCACTTTGAACTCTTTGTTTTCCTTTTATGGGCTACAACTTTACTGTTTTGGTACTTTCTTAGCGCTGTCACCCACTGCACGCTGCTTGCCTTGCATAAAACAACAGAGAACAAAACAACAGAGAACAAAACAAAGTTAGAGAGCAGCTGGTGAACATAGTGGAGCATTTAGCAGCCAACAAGACAGATATTCTTCTCAGGAGTTACTGAGGACCAAAACAGAGCTTAAAGAAAGTAAACATTGGACTTCATCAGGTGTCCAGCAGCTAAAATTTAAATTAATGAATGCTAATGCTTGCTTTTATCTGCTCAATGTGTAATTAAATGAGTAAGTTTGCTAATGGGTTTGCCAAGTTAATTTATATGGTGCATATATCAGTGTTCAGGGCTTGTTTCTGCTGACACCTAGTGATAGAAACATAAAGGAATGATATATGGGCCCGACTTCAATAACTTCATGGGCTCTATTTTAGGGATCGAAGCACATGACGTGAAGTGCGTGGAGCAGTGGGCGTGTCCAACTCCAATTCTGCTAGTTTTGTGTTTTGTTGCTGGGTGTGTTCTGGGCGTAATATACCAATACACCAATCAGAGTGTCATCTCCCATTCCCCTGAAAAGCCAGGTGTGCTGGTACTTTGGCGCATTGATGGCGGATGAATGGCGCATTATAAAAAACATCAATTGAAACTAAAACCAGCTTAATAGCCTTGTTAAATCATCATAAACAAAACGTAATTCAGACTTGACAGAAACAAAAGTAAACTCACCAAGACCGTTCAATCCAGATCACCAACTATCATTTGGTGGATTTAACCTTTAATTCACAGAGTTAAATGTGAAAATATTCTGTCTCTTCATGCTTCCACTGTAAGTCTAGATGCCACTGAATGTGATGTATTCTGATTTCTTTTCTCCAGATGAGGGAAACTTGAATGGTACATACTGCTCAGAGAAGAAGAACTACGTGTGCGCCAAGAAGATGTGATCATCACCAGCTGTTGTTTGCTTTCACATTTTCAAACAACAACTAATCTGTGCTGCAGTTGGACAAGTCTGTTTCATGGTAACCACTATGAACACAAGCTTTTTACTGCAAGTTACTGCAATAAACGCTCCAGCGTTTATGTTCTGGCTTCTTGTTTTTGTGTTTTTTTTTCCAGATGCATTTCTTTTTAACACAACTGTGGAAAAACAGCTGTTCAGATTTCATGGTGACAGCATTGTCATCATTCCACAGCAAGAATGAGTTTAATATTATTTGTCTTATTCCGTGTCTCATATTTCTGTGAGCTGGAGTGAGCTAGAAACACTCAACTTGTGCCACTAACTGGAAATGATGCGCAACTGCATCCACATAAATATGTGCCTGCCAAATGATGGTGCTGTAATTAAGCTCCAAAAATGCTATTTTGTAAAGTCTCTCACACTGTAAGTCCAATTGACTTGAGCACAAATCCAGTAGAAGTCAAATGTGCTCTACTAAAAACCTCTTGGACCATAAAGTCTGTGGACTAAAGTCTGTGATGAATTTTTGGTAACTCACAAAATGAGAAAATACAGTTAGAACTTGGGATACACATTTCCATTACAATTAGGCAAGATTGGCCAAAAAATATTGCCACCATCAACAAAAATAGTAATAGTAATAATACAAAGGGCGTGGCTTAGCAAGAAATTGGCCTTAACTCATTGATTTGTCCAGTCATAATAATGAAGAAGCAGCAATATGTGAATTAATCCTCAGCTTGTCCACAACAAATGCTACTTTCTCCAGTTTGTGTAAAGTTTGCTAAAAACTATAGTGTAAATTACACCAGCCTTAATTACTCCTTTTCCACAGTCTATTGCAAAATCACATGCATCTGTACCTGTATGCATTTGGAGTAATCAGGATTGACTCATTGTCTGCTTTATTTTACCTTGACAGTCCCTTGACAAAGTTCTCCGTGCTGTTGATACCAGCTGTATTACCAAAGTGTTTATTCAGCATTCAGTAATCTTGTGTAAAAGAACTTCAATATGAAGGATGATGAAATGAAAGCTGAATCAGTCACACCTCATATCTTAGACTGCAGAACAACGTCACTAAGGTCTCCCTTCTTCAGTGCTCATGTCTGCAGTCTTTTCACCTGTACAAAGTCGACACCTGGCCACATAGAGGGAAATCAAAGTCCTGAGTAAAAAATACAAAGCACAAATTGTACTGTTTTCACAAGGGGCACATTTGTTGCTGACATTTGTGGTGCCTAAACCTAAGCACACACTGCATGTTCAATATTGTTAGTAAGAATTAACCCAAATATGGGAAAACACAAATAATGTGATGGAAACTAATATATTTTCTACCCAAAGTTACTCGTTATTTGGGGGGAAAAGTCAGCTCAGGAATGTTAAATCAGAAGCTTCAGCAGAGGAGAAGATGCGTATTCGGCTGCAGGAGAGCAGATTTCCACAGAGCTTCACTGGCTGAATGTAGCTACAGTAGCTGCAAACAATGCAAAAATAAGCACCAAAATTATGGATGAAGTCAATAAGGGTATTTTTAGCATTCTTGTACCCCCTTAAAAATGGTTCCATCTACCTTAATTGGTCACTGATTTAAAGGAATTGTAATCCAAAACACACTAATTTCCGTTTTGTGTGTGCTGTAAAAACATTTTTTTAGATTTTCCTACATAGCCCTCGCTTTGTAAATGAAAAACAAAGAAAGTGGTATGGATGTTCCCCACAATATTGTTCCAGCCAATCTGCAAAAGGTGGCGTTTGTGCTTGTGCACAGGAGTGATGGGAGAAAAGACCTCTATACACCGGCACATTCAAACTTTCTGGACTCCGGGCACTGTGAAGAAGGAGAAATGGCAGTGAAACAGTCAAATGGGAAAAGGTCTGTAGAGTATAAACATGGAAGAAAGTTATACGGCCAGGTTTGTTGCACCCGACGCAGTGTCCACAGCTCTTTTTATTTGAGTTTTATATCTGGATGAGTGTTGTAAGGTTATACAGAGGAAGGCTGATGTGGCTGTAAAACTGGTTTATGAATGGCATTTATTGTTGGTATGGACATCAGGGCTTGTGGCGTGATGTTTCAGTAGACGGATATTTTTCTAGATATCTTAGTTCAGTTTTAGTTTTATTGTGGTACTGCAGTATCTCCTCCTCATCCCTTGTGTGTTAATTTGTTTTTTCAACTTCCCTGTGTTTGCTGTCCTGTTTTGAGTTTGACATTATGAAAAGTTTATCTTTCTTGTACCACTGGGGAAAAACTGTTATGCAGCCAAGCTTCAAATGAAAGACAAAATGCAAAAGGTCAACATCAACAACAACATCCACACAAGAAGTCACAGAAAGTTCAAACCAATTTCAATGTTCAAAATTTTCAGAGTGCAAAATACAACACAATGTACCCCAGAGCTATCTGCCAGATGGGGATGAAAGAAACATAGAGTATTTTAGTCCTGCAGACAGTAGTGCTGAAACGGTGGCCTGAGGGTTATAGCTCAAACTCGCTCTGGAGTGGACGATTCTAGCAGTCCAATGTAGCATTAGCCATCCTAAGGACCTGCCTGTTATAAAGGTCTGAAAGCTTGGTCTGACTCCTTGCTGAGATCTTGCTGGCCAATTTAACAAGAATATCAAGTCTGTTCTCATTGGAAAGATTTAGGTTTCTGAACCACACACAGCAATACTGAAGTTTAAAACAGATTAAATGAGTCATCTATAGATTGTATATTTAGTGGAAAACAAACTTTTTGATGTATAAAACTTTTTTGGACTTGGTCCTGCATGTCAAAAACACATTAAAATGTCAAATGGGCTACCCACTGTATCAATCATCAGCAGTAGTGATAACAACTGTTTACAACTGAAAAATAAATAATTGTGTGGTGTCCGCTTCTTCAAATACTTTGGGACTGTGCCTTCTGTTGATCTTCTGTGTTTGTCTTGTTGTTCATCTTGTGTCTGCCTGAAAACTCCAGATTCCAAATAAACTTTAGTTTTTTCTTCCATGGGTTTAACAGTTTTAGTGGGTTAAGTTTAGGTTTGTATGTTTGGGCTATAGCAGGGTCTGGCAGACCTGTTAGGATGACACGACGATGGCCCATTATGTGCAAACACAGCCCCCCAATCCAGCATCGGTATCTGCCCCCCCAGCCTGTTTCAGCGCAGAAATGTTTGAGCGAGTTCCCTCACCATCAACAGCTTTACATAACTCTAATTAAAGGCTTGCAACTGTCTTGTTTCTTGTAGTTCAATACTTGTACTAGCTCAATATTTACTGCTGGTGATTTGTACATGCAAGCCTGCATACAGTATGCAGTCCACTATTTGATGCAAGATTAAAAACCACCATAAAAAATGTCCTTAAGGCAATCTTTAACTGTCTCAATGTATTTTTATTGTAAAATGAAGAGATAAAATTCTGAGTCTAGATGTCATTTGCCATAATTCAATCTAAATTAATTTTTCAAACTGGTTTATTTTAATATTCTCTGTAATTTACATGCAGGCTGAGGTAAGCTATTCACTGTTTCCAACTGTCCAGCATCCAGTACAGACAGGAGGTTGTTTTTATTTTATTTCATAATGATCATAATGTAAGAAAATAATTTGTGTTTGAATTTTTTGTTGTTGTGGTAAAGAGCAAGAGAGACAGAGAAATCCCCACAGACTCCCTGGATTGATGCTAACTGGTCATTAACACAGTGCTGCTCACCTTCTTCACTGGGACAGGGAGGCTTGTTATGGGGAGACTGGTACTGGCACTGATTAAATGTTGATGAAATGTAGGCTGACTATATATGTAGCTAGCTAGCTTATTTCAATGTGGACATTACGCCAACAGGTTAACACCATTCACAGACTAAAGACTGCCCACCTTTATTGGTGGAAAGGGGATTACAGTTTGACACCCTTTCCTTTGTCTTTCCTGGACAACATTGCGATCACTGTATTTCTGGCGCATCTACTGACTGCAACTAAACACAGTGTAAGTGATAACTGCGCTAAGGCAGGACCAAACCATTTCAGATACAGGGGGGTGGTCGGTCAATATGGATGTTTACTTTTTGTTCAATGGGGATATTTAACGTTTATTGCCAAAACAAGTAAAAACAAATAGATCATTCATTTTATTATTATATTAGAAATATATATATACACATACACATATGATGGTTTATATAATGTATAACATAATATTATTATTAGTTTTTACCAACTTTTTGGGGCCCCTGGAATTGTCCTAACTTTCCCCCCTGTCCAGCGCCCCCTGCTCACAACATAGAGAGCTTTTCCATGTTCTATTGTAGCTCATTTTCCAGCTGTCAGTGTCACTGTGGTGTGTGAGTGAGATGAACGGGGCAGTGCTAAGGGCTGCATAGACCTTCATATGGAATAGACCAACAGGCCAGGGGAGAAGGGGGTGGGCCATGTGTCTCTCAACCTTCTGCCAACTTTTTCATTGTTAGTAAACAAGTTTAGGCTAAGGAAGGCGGCCCACTGGCCCTGAGGTTGGCAACGCAAAGTGACGCTCCAATCAGCAAACTTTTATCATGTTGAACTCGT
>NC_060161.1:31296285-31296663 GCF_021292245.1 Micropterus dolomieu | reverse complement strand
AAAAACAGACACCAATTAGAATACAAAGGTTTCACCGGAGTGTGTCAGAGATCGGTGCAAAATAGAGCCCCATTCTGTTACCAGAACAGAGACCCGAGCCGACATGAAAATCATATAACGACTGACTTTCACCTCCTTTTGGACCTCCTTTTATAGCTCTGTTTCTTGGCTTCATATCATCTCTTGGCTCTCTTTCCTACTGCACCTGGATCTGGGAAAGTCCCTAACTGCCTGCTCCTCCTCTCTGTGTCCTTTGCATGCACTCCGCTTGATCATGCCATTTCATCCATAACCTGACTTTTGTGGAATAAACTGGTGTTGTTTGTGCTCCGTGCTAAAAACAGGACATTCTTACTGTGATGGACTATATTAATGTAT
>NC_060161.1:31288263-31296265 GCF_021292245.1 Micropterus dolomieu | reverse complement strand
GTGGGCCAACATCCCTGCCGAAATGTGCACAAACCTTGTCACCAACTATAAAAACCGTTTGACATCTGTGCTGGCCAATAATGGCTTTTCTACAAAATATTAACATGCTGTTTGGTAGGGGGTCAAATACTTGTTTTTCCTCATCAGATGGTTATCAATTTTTATAAATTCATATGATGTGATTTTCTGGAATTTTCTTTGGGATTCTGTCTTTCACTGTTAGAATGTACATATGATTAAAATTATAGATCGTTGCATTCTTTGTAAGTGGGCAAACCTGCGAAATCAGCAAGGGGTCAAATACTTATTTCCCCCACTGTATACACATACACATATGATGGTTTATATAATGTATAACATAATATTATTATTAGTTTTTACCAACTTTTTGGGGCCCCTGGAATTGTCCTAACTTTCCCCCCTGTCCAGCGCCCCCTGCTCACAACATAGAGAGCTTTTCCATGTTCTATTGTAGCTCATTTTCCAGCTGTCAGTGTCACTGTGGTGTGTGAGTGAGATGAACGGGGCAGTGCTAAGGGCTGCATAGACCTTCATATGGAATAGACCAACAGGCCAGGGGAGAAGGGGGTGGGCCATGTGTCTCTCAACCTTCTGCCAACTTTTTCATTGTTAGTAAACAAGTTTAGGCTAAGGAAGGCGGCCCACTGGCCCTGAGGTTGGCAACGCAAAGTGACGCTCCAATCAGCAAACTTTTATCATGTTGAACTCGTCGTTCTGCATGTTATGACAAGTTATTACAACGGCTGTTTTGTCCAACTGGAATTTATATTGTAGCCTACAAGTGGTAAGCTATATTTGTAGACTACTATTTTCTGAAATTATAATGAATATACTACAATTAGCCCTAATCACACCTTAAAACCATAGTGGTGTAATATCAGAACACTGCTATATTTGTTAAACGGTTAAATTGAATCTCAAATGATAAACTGTTTAAATATCTGTAGGCAGACTATCCAAATAAAGTGTGACCTGCAAATATATTAATATTATACTGACATGGTATATTATCACCAAAGGGGGAAAGGGAGGGGTTAAGGTAGCGGAGGTGAGTGAGAGGTGGCCGCCGGGGAACACGGGCACGGGGGACTGAGGAGCAAGAAGGGCAGAGGAGGTTGTGACTAAGGAGCCGAGGAGGGCAGTGGGGACCAAGGAAGAGAGGAGGCACAGGAGAACTGACCGGGGGGGTTGGTGGAGGAGTGTGGTGGCAGGCTGACTGGCGAGGCACGAGGGAGAGCCGGAAGGACGCCGTGGGGGAAGTCTGAGGGGAGAGGGCAGGAGGGCGAGCCCAGCTGGCTTGACGGAGGACGAGGGCGAGTGAACCTGGGGAAGGCAGACAGACAGACAGGGTTAGAAACAGGGAAAAACCAAGAATAGGGAAACAGAGATGAAGGAAAAATAATCATAATTTCATAATCTTGATTATAACTTAACAGAATCTATATACATTTGTATAAAATATACTTGAGACTAGAAATGTAAAAGTGCATTTTTATACAGTTACACATTTTTATACAAACATTATAGAAACATTTGCAAGGCCAGGTAGGGGTGAATGTTTTCCTCCGCTCCACTGCTTTTACCAACAATGTAGCGCAAACAATCTTGATTCACATTATTTAACCCTTTCATTGTCTAAGACATCTTTTTAGCTATCTGTCACCTTGTGTAGAGCCACACAAGCAGTGGACAGAATAGTGAAAAATCAGCATCACAGCTGGGTCAACAAACAAACAAAGAGACCTACTTCTCCTTCTACCTTGGTCGAAAGGTGTACGGCATACACAAGATGAACAACAAGGCAAACACAGAAGATCAACAGAAGGCACACTCCCAAAGTCCATCTGTAAAGTCCCATATGACCAGATCTGTTGCTATTTCTTCCAACAGCTCTAGCAAATCAGCGCGCTTAGCAGCAGCAAAAGCACGTGCCAGGGCCGAGGCATTGCGTGCTCGATCCACCTTTGTTAAGAGAGAAACTGAGCTCATGGTTGAAAAAGCCCAACTGAGTGTAGAGCAGGCGCGCATGGATACTGCCCTCACTACACTGAAGCAAGAGGAAGAGGTTGCGGCTGCTTTAGCTGAGGCAGGGGTCCTGGAATCAGCTGCGGCAGAACTTGGATCTAAAGTAAACTCTATGGCAAGTGACATTGCAGCAATTCCCCATGACTCTAGAGAAAAAAGAACGAGTGACTATGTTGAATGTCATTCTAGGATGCACTCTAGTCCACTGTCATTGCCCCATCTTGAGTCTTACACTGCACCTGATTGGTCACACAATATCCCTCACATGCCACTACACAGAGAAAGTGAGAAAAATTCCATTCACACAGCTGAGGATGGGCAGTGTATGACTCCAGCTAATGTCATGCAGCATGCTAGCAGCTCCAGAGTGCAGAGTATGAATCAGCCAGCCACCCAATATTACCCTGCAACCAATCCACGTAGTTTCTCATCCATTAAGGGACCTCAGCTTCAAACACTCCCTCTTAGGATGCAAGCACCCCAGCAGTCATCTGCTCTTGATCATACAGGCATAAATGACTTTGCTATTTACATGGCTCATCGTGAGCTTGTGACTTCTGGAATGATCCAGTTCGATGACCATCCAGACAATTACTGAGGTTGGAAATCAACCTTTATGAATGCCACACAAGGACTGAAACTCACTTGCAATGAAGAGCTTGACCTTCTAACTAGGTGGTTAGGCCCTCGGTCCTCAGAGCATGTTAGGAGAATCAGAGCTGTTCATGTCAGTGATGTCTAGAGGAGTGCTACAGGTCCCCTGAAACAATTGAGAAGGTTCTTTTGGACAAACTTCAGAAGTTTCCCAAAATTTGCAGCAAAGATCCCCTCAAATTGAGAGACCTTGGCGATCAGTTAAGGGAGCTGGAGTCGGCAAAACTAGATGGTAATTTGCCTGGGCTTGCCTACTTGGATACATCTCTGTGTGTTAACCCAATAGTGGAGAAACTGGCATATGGGCTTCAGGAGAAATGGATGACACAAGGCAATTTGTATAAGCTACAATACCAAGTCCAGTTTCCACCGTTCTCGTTCTTCACTTATTTTGCCTGCAGAGAAGCCAGTATCCATAATGATCCAAGCTTCATGCTCAGCTCATCTGGTATGACAGCAGTTAAGCCAGACAACCCAGAAAAAAGATACACACACTCTAGAGGTCAAATCTCATCCCACAAGACAGAGATCACACCAACACCTGCCACCAGAGTGGTATCTATAGATACTGCAAGCAATAAATTGGATGTCGTCAGGCAGTGCCCAGTTCACAAAAAGCCAAGTATGCTTGCAGTTTCCAACCTGAGACTCCACAAAATAGCATCAAACTGCCCAGTCGTCATGCAGGCGTTTCCATCAACAGATTATGCAAACGACTTGAAAGACCCTGACCTAGATACCGACGCACCACCTATGCAACGCAGCCTTGGATTACGGTGGAACCTCGCTAATGACACTTTCACTTTCCATGTCGCCAGCACTGAGAAGCCATTTACTCGAAGAGGAGTACTTGCAACCATCAATAGCCTCTTTGATCCGCTCGGTCTTGTTGCTCCCCTTACCATCCAAGGGAAGCTCTTACTTCCTCCCAGTGGAAAGGGAGGAAGAATGGATTGTTTGGAGAGAAAAAAGATGCACACACTCTAGAGGTCAAGTCTCATTCCACAAGACAGAGATCACACCAACACCTGCCACCATTGGCAGGCAAGATTTATGTCGCCAGTGGCATCTATAGATACTGCCAGCAATAAATTGGATGTCGACAGGCAGTGCCCGATTCACAAAAAGCCCCATACCCTCAAACGAAGCAGAGGCTTCCGAGCTAAGACATTGGAAGAACACAAAGCATTTCTCAAGGAGAGTGGGATTTGTTTCAGATGCTGCTCCTCCTCTGATCATGTGGCTAAAGATTGCAAAATGTCCATTCAGTGTAAAGAGTGTGACAGCAATAGACATGTCACAGCCCTTAATCCAGGACCACCTACATTGACAGTAAAAAACCCTGATTCTGAGCATGGTGGTGACGAAAAGGAAGAGTTTTCTCCTAACATAATCTCCAAATGTACTGAAGTGTGTGGTGAAGTCAACACATCCCGCTCCTGCTCTAAAATCTGCCTCATAAATGTGCATCCAAATAAACAACCAGATAGATCAATTAAAGTCTAGAAGTCTAAAGTCCTGTACTAGATGAGCAGAGTAATTTATCTCTTGCTCGGCCTGAGTTCTTCGACTTATTCAGTCTCAAGGGCACAGATTCTCCTTTCACTCTGCGCAAATGTGCTGGAGTAACAGAGATATCTGGGAGAAGAGGAACCGGCTTCATCGCTCAGCCCTTAGATGGAAGTCTCAGTGTTCTTCTTCCCACGCTCATTGAGTGCAACTATTACTACTATTCCGGGCGATAGGTCAGAAATACCTACTCATGATGCTGCCAAACAAAACTCACCTTAAGCCTTCTGACGCGCTTCACCAGTCTCTGCTGTAGCCTCGAAAGAAAGCCTGAAATGAAGAGTCATTTTCTGGCTTTCGTGAGGAAAATCTTTGACCAAGACCATGCTGAAATGGCCCCAGCACTACACGATGGAGAAGAATGCTGGTACCTTCCCAGTTTTGGCGTGTATCACCCACGCAAGCCTGGCCAAATCCAAGTCGTGTTTGACTCCAGCGCTTCACATCACGGCATCTCATTGAACGATGTGCTGTTGACAGGACCAGACTTAAATAACAGCTTGGTAAATGTAAATGGTGTCCTGTTTTGACAGTCATTCCCAAAGGCAGTCCTATGCAGAAGCTCAACCCTATCCTTGATGTCAATCAGCTCCTGAGAGTAGGTGGTCAGCTCTGGCATGCTCCACTTGAAACAGAGGAGAAACACCATAATCATCGTCATAATTTCTGGCCGTAGCCATGTTGCTACTCTACTCATTAAGCACTACCATGAGATTGTTAAACATCAAGGCAGAGTCTTCGATGAGGGAGCTATTCACACAGATGGTATCTGGATAGTGGGGTCAAAGAAATGCATCTCCAACAGTCAGGAACAAAAGAACTTTGCGCTGCGTGGTCCCGTAAAGGTCATCCGTTCTGACTGTGGCACAAACTTTAAAGGAGCCTGCAAAGAGCTGCAAATTGTCCTACGAGATGAGACTAACATTTCAAAGTACCTCAGTGAGGAAGGATGCACATGGCTGACCCCACTTTTCCCACATGGGAGTGTGGGAAAGAATGATCGGGGTGTCAAGACAGAACCTTGACTCCATGCTTTGTCAGATTAACCCTTCACATCTCACTCATGAAGTGCTTTCGACCCTTATGGCTGAGGTTACTGCTATAATAAATGCAAGACCTCTCACAACCATCTCAACTGATCCAGGCTCACCTTGTCTTCTGACTCCAGCAATGATCCTGACACAGAAGGTCTGCACCCCTTGTTCTCCTCCAGGATTCTTTGAGAATACAGATCTGTATCACCAACAATAGAAAGAGTCCAGCACTTGGCAAATGCCTTTTGGGAGACATGGAAGCGAGTATATCTCTGCACTCTCCAAAGCCGAAGCAAGTGGCAAGATATTCAGCCAAATGTCAAGGAAGGAGATGTGGTGCTGCTCAGAGACACTCAGGTAAAAAGAAACATGTAGCCCATGGCTCTCATTGCTAAAGCTTACCCTGACAGCAATGGGAAGGTCAGAAAGCTTTAGCTAAAGGTCACCAAAGGAGGAACTGTTAGGACCTTCCTTAGGCCAGTAACTGAGGTGGTGTCACTTATTTCTCCATAAGCCTCTACCATGGACAGTTCCTTACCTTGTCATCTATAGTCTGTAGTGAACAGACAGTGTGAATTTGTGCATTTTATATTAAATAATTTGGAGACTCAATTCCTCTTTTCTCTCCTAGAGAGAAGGAGGAGGGGGTTTGATTATCAACCCTCTACAGACGGCTGAAGAGACCCCAACAGAAGGGGGGTTGATCATAAAACTGGCCACCTTTGGCAACAGCTGAGATAAGCCTCTCGGTGCCTGAATTGTTAAAATGACAAAGAAACTAACCAGAGAGGACAAACAGCCTACCAAAACTCTCCTTAAAAGGGGGCAGGAAACCCTAAGCTGCCCCCCCACACACACACATTTAACCGTGGCAACTGACATCGCTCTGTGTTTCATTAACTCATCAAAGAGATACTCTTTTTCACGCCTAGATGAGAAACTCCAGGACACCAGAGACACAGACCTGAACTCCCTTATGCAAACAAAGATTGATGTGCAAACGTGATAAGCCACAGTTGTTAATCGATTCTCTTTAGTCCTTAAACCCCTAGACAGATTTAACCGAGTTATCACCTAATTGCATTCATTAGCTGCCGTGTCAGTCAAATGCTTCCCACAATAGGAACCCCTTTTCATTGTTTAGCCATTGTTTATTTCTTTAGTCTATTTAACCGCATTTTATATCACCTTAGTTAGCCAAGAGAATTTACCCTTCAGATGAGATTGACTGACTGATTTTAAGATAATTGAGCGATTATTAGATAATTGATCAATAGTGGATAATTGTATAATTATTAAAAGTTACCCAGAGGTCCGGAGACTTTGGGTTAATAACAACTCCGGTGGTGCCCCGCGAAACGAGAGATTTATGGATTAATATTTTCTGAATATTAAAATTCATAATTGGGTATTCTCATAAATTTATTAAAAATCATACTAGCTTTAGACCTGCTACAAGTCTGTTGGACTTTATTAACAAGTTGATAGTGGTATCTTGTTTAATACCAGGTGGGGAGTGTTATGTAACATACATGTTAAGGGCAACTAGCATCTCCTTGTGGTTCCTTTAAGACTGCTGTCAGCTAAATGTCATTGCTGTATTAGTTAAATTTGATCACATGGGTTGGGCCATAGTTCAGACCAGCCATTTTGGATTAGTTTGGAAAGTTTAGGAGATTAATCTTTAGCATCCACCTGTCTTGAACCCTGGAGAAGCTTTGATTGTGAGTTATATTATGTGTTTTGGCTTTATAGATGAGTATTGATGCATGTTGTTGTATAAACTCATATTTGGTTTGATTTATAGATCATTACATTACCTTTTTGCCATGTGTAGTGCAGCCATCTGTTTAATTCTAGCATGTACATTTCTACACTGTTTTTAGTTACTGTTACATTAAAGAGGTGGCATTATGGTTTTTGGCTTTTTCCCTTTCCTTTATTGAGGTACATCTTTTTGTGAAAGTGAAAAGGCCCAAAGTCCACCCCAAATGGAGTTCCCTTCTCCCACAGAAAACAGTGCTCTAAACTGCCTGAAAACAACTCGTTTGTAGTCCGGCCTTTACTTCCCTTACTTGTGATGTCACAATGAAAATAGGTGTCATAATGCTCACTGAGCGACTAGTCCGACACGCCCTCGAAAATTGTCTCTGTAAAACACATCATTCTGTTTCAAGGATAAGGCTCCAAAGAAGACGTCAGAGGAGGGAACTCTGATGTAGTGGTGCTGAAGCAGGCTGGGGTTGCAGATACTGATGCTGGATTTGGGGGCTGTATTTGCACTTAATCATTATCAAGGTGTCATCCTGACAGGTCAATTAATGTCATGTAAAAATTCAAGACTTGGGCCAGATAAGAACATTTTTATTATCAACAAAAACAGACACCAATTAGAATACAAAGGTTTCACCGGAGTGTGTCAGAGATCGGTGCAAAATAGAGCCCCATTCTGTTACCAGAACAGAGACCCGAGCCGACATGAAAATCATATAACGACTGACTTTCACCTCCTTTTGGACCTCCTTTTATAGCTCTGTTTCTTGGCTTCATATCATCTCTTGGCTCTCTTTCCTACTGCACCTGGATCTGGGAAAGTCCCTAACTGCCTGCTCCTCCTCTCTGTGTCCTTTGCATGCACTCCGCTTGATCATGCCATTTCATCCATAACCTGACTTTTGTGGAATAAACTGGTGTTGTTT
>NC_060161.1:31285591-31288163 GCF_021292245.1 Micropterus dolomieu | reverse complement strand
CACAAACTGGAGAAAGTAGCATTTGTTGTGGACAAGCTGAGGATTAATTCACATATTCCTGCTTCTTTGAGTATTTGGGGTAGCAGGATGGTGTATGAGGCATTGAGTCAAAATGAACTACAGTCTGTGTGTTTATGTCAATGAGGGACCATTTCCCCAAGGGCTACAGAGTGGAAACTCTTCTCACTGCATATAAGGAAGCAGCTCAATACGCCAAAATTAAAGCCACAGGCAGAAATGTTTCAGGCTTCACAAAGCCAAAAATAATCAGAGTTAGTGAAATTCTGAGTGATACCAATCACACTCTGAAGAGTTATTATGACTGGACAAATCAATGAGTTAAGGCCAATTTCTTGCTAAGCCACGCCCTTTGTATTATTACTATTACTATTTTTGTTGATGGTGGCAATATTTTTTGGCCAATCTTACCTAATTGTAATGGAAATGTGTATCCCAATTTTCATGTTAGAGTCTATATTACATAAGTTCTAACTGTTTTTTCTCATTTTGTGAATTACCAAAAATTATATCATAGTCCACAGATTTTATGGTCCAAGAGGTTTTTAGTAGAGCACATTTGACTTCTTCTGGATTTGTGCTCAAGTCAATTGGACTTACAGTGTGAGAGACTTTACAAAATAGCATTTTTGGAGCTTAATTACAGCACCATCATTTGGCAGGCACATATTTATGTGGATGCAGTTGCGCATCATTTCCAGTTAGTGGCGCAAGTTGAGTGTTTCTAGCTCACTCCAGCTCACAGAAATATCAGACACGGAATAAGACAAATAATATTCAACTCATTAGAGTTCTGCAGTCTTGCTGTGGAATGATGACAATGCTGTCACCATGAAATCTGAACAGCTGTTTTTCCACAGTTGTGTTAAAAAAATGCATCTGGAAAAAAAAACACAAAAACAAGAAGCATAAACACCGAAGCGTTTATTGCAGTAACTTGCAGTAAAAAGCTTGTGTTCATAGTGGTTACCATGAATCAGACTTGTCCAACTGCAGCACAGATTAGTTGTTTGAAAATGTGAAAGCAAACATCAGCTGGTGATGATCACATCTTCTTGGCGCACACGTAGTTCTTCTTCTCTGAGCAGTATGTACCATTCAAGTTTCCCTCATCTGGAGAAAAGAAATCAGAATAAAACATCACATTCAGTGGCATCTAGACGTACAGTGGAAGCATGAAGAGACAGAATATTTTCACATTTAACTCTGAATTAAAGGTTAAATCCACCAAATGATCGTTGGTGATTTTGCAACGGTCTTGTTGAGTTTACTTACTTGTTTCTGTCAAGTCTGAATTACGTTTTGTTTATGATGATTTAACAAGGCTATTAAGCTGGTTTTAGTTTGGTGAAAGAGTTACCCACGACCACAGAGCTGCAGAGTAACAGAGACAGTTTTCATATAACGCCCACACTTATGTCCATGTCCCCCTCTCTGCTCCAAGTCTGCAATGAAATTAGTCAATTGATGTTTTTTATAATGCGCCATTAACACCAGGTCAGAATTTAAGGTTCTGCAGTGTTCCTAAAATCAACAAATTTGAGCAAGTGTTAGTGTTCACCAGCACCTGATCAAAACGTATTATATATGATGATGGATTTATTATCGCTCTTCTGATGCCTGTGTGTGTTTGCTTCACCTGTGCCTCTTGGAAATTCTTTTCACTGTTGTATTTAGCACAACGACTCTCATCAATGTGGCTTCATCCTTCTCCGCATGGCTTATCTGAATAACTTTCACATTCTACCTCAATTGAATGATCTGTAGGAATATACGTGCTTGAATAAACACATTTTCTGTGCTTCAGCTCAATGATGCATTGGTGATGTTATAGTACTTATGATTACGTCCTTCTGTGACAGGCCATGGCGCACACCAACAGGAGGATGGCATTTAGCACAGCTGGACGCATGTCTCAAGCTTCAGTAACTCAGTTTTCCACAGCTAGAATATGACCTGGAAATGTGAGAGTTAGAAGTGCAAGGGCGTCAGATATGTCTCCACAAATATAGAAACAACTCTAACAACAACTCTATGTCTGTATTAAGAGTCCAATGTGTTTTTAAAGGTTCAGTGTGTAATATTTTGGAGGATCTACTGACAGAAATGCAATATAATATCCATAACTATGTACTATATAATTATCTGCCATCTTCAGTTCAGTAATCTACACTAGAGAGCTCAGATTGTTGCCCCGTTCTGGCATAATAAGAAACTCACCACAGATGTGTTCAGCTCTCTTGATGCTCCTCTGTCTGATTGTCAGATGGCTCTTCCTCTCACTCTTAAACTCACCGCTTATGCCCTGTGGACATGCCAATGTTCGATTCCCTCCCTTTTTTCCCAAAGCACACGGGCTTGCTCACACACACACACACACACACACACACACACGTGCAACTGTTGAGCCTGGGCAGTTAGATACAGAAAGGAGCACATACACTCAGAGCTATAGAGTTTTAGCACTGTGATCCTAACTTTACACTATAAAATAACACTTTAAATGATGACAATGTAGACCACCATTGCTCTAGTAATTAATGATAACAATTTA
>NC_060161.1:31282272-31285571 GCF_021292245.1 Micropterus dolomieu | reverse complement strand
GTGCAAAATAGAGCCCCATTCTGTTACCAGAACAGAGACCCGAGCCGACATGAAAATCATATAACGACTGACTTTCACCTCCTTTTGGACCTCCTTTTATAGCTCTGTTTCTTGGCTTCATATCATCTCTTGGCTCTCTTTCCTACTGCACCTGGATCTGGGAAAGTCCCTAACTGCCTGCTCCTCCTCTCTGTGTCCTTTGCATGCACTCCGCTTGATCATGCCATTTCATCCATAACCTGACTTTTGTGGAATAAACTGGTGTTGTTTGTGCTCCGTGCTAAAAACAGGACATTCTTACTGTGATGGACTATATTAATGTATGTTTTGTATTACAATTTTCACAAAATCTGCTTCTATATTTTCCTTTGCAAGTGTTTTTGATGCTATCTTACTGTGCTCCCTCCCTTTTTTCCCAAAGCACACGGGCTTGCTCACACACACACACATGTGCAACTGTTGAGCCTGGGCAGTTAGATACAGAAAGGAGCACATACACTCAGAGCTATAGAGTTTTAGCACTGTGATCCTAACTTTACACTATAAAATAACACTTTAAATGATGACAATGTAGACCACCATTGCTCTAGTAATTAATGATAACAATTTAGGCTATAATGCAAAATAATTCACAACACTATCACCCTCATATACTCCAAACATACAAACCCAACCTAAATCCTCTTGAAACAATAACGATCGATGGACGTTTCATTGAATCTGTTTGAACCTTCTGTATGTTCTTGGTGATTTTGTCCTTTTATATTTAATCTTTAATTTGTAGCCTGCCTGCATAACTGGGTTTCCCCCATTGGTACAATAAAGATAAACTAAAACTAACTAAGGATACGTAGAAAAATGTCCTTCCCTTGAAGGGAATAACCTTAAATGACAGTGTGCTGCAAGTGAATTAAATGTGAATCTAACACTAGTGGAACATCAAGCGAACCCACCCTCACTCTGTGTTTCCCAACAGAGTTTTGCAACATCAACATCTGAGGCAATCTGAGGCACAACTTTGCTCTGTTTGGGACTGTGAGCTGCACTTCATCGGAGGTGCTGAAGTTAACGTGTGTGGATCTGTAATGACATTGTCAGTTAAAAAGGTACTTTGTCACAAACACATATTGCAAAATTCATTCTCTGCATTTAACCCATCCCTCAAGGGGGCAGTGGGCAACCGCTGTGCAGCGCCCAGGGACCAACTCCAGATTTTTATATCAGTGTTGCAGACATGGGGAGAACATGCAAACTCCACATAGAAAGACTGGGAAGACCTTCCTCCTGTGAGGCCACAGTGCCATCCACTGGATCACCATGAGTTAGTTTTCACATGCAACATGCACTCCCAAACTATAACTACTTTTTCTCAACATGTCAGAGAAATATGTGGGAGAGTTTTTGAATGTACGTAGGGCATGTTGCTGCCATTAGCTGCAGCTAACAACATCCAGCAAACAGATTGCTTGCTGCTGGCCCGACTCTCGTCGTTTAGAGAAAGCGACAGGCATGCTATGCTGTGTGTGAAAACCTTGTTGCTCCTTGTGTGGATGTTTTTGAATAAACGCTATCTGTGCTTGTCTCAGCCGACCAAGCCACACCATGCACACATTCCCCACACTGTGTGAGCCAGCTGCCGTTAGCCATGCAGCTAAATCTGCAGCTCAAGCTCAAAAGCTATAAGCAGACATTTTTAACACCTCACTGGAGACATGCCATGTGCCAGCCTGCTTCAAAGCCTCCACCATCATCCCTGTCCCCAAGAAACACAAGGACCACAGGACTAAACGACTTCAGACCTGTTGCCCTGACATCTGTGGTTATGAAGTCTGTTGAGTGCCTTGTGTTGTCCCACCTAAAATCCATTACAGACCCATTCTTGGACCCCCTGCAGTTTGCCTACAGAGCCAACAGGTCTGTAGATGACGCAGTAAACATGGCCCTTCGCTACATCCTCCAGCACCTGGACTCCCCAGGAACCTACGCCAGGATCCTGTTTGTGGATTTCAGCTTTGCTTTTAACACCATCATCCCGGCCCTGCTGCAGACAAGCTCTCTCAGCTGAACGTGCCTGATTCCACCTGCAGGTGGATCACTGACTTCCTGACGGACAGGAAGCAGCACGTGAAGCTGGGAAAACATGTCTCTGATTCCAGGACCATCAGCACCGGTTCCCCTCAAGGCTGCGTTCTTTCCCCTCTGCTCTTCTCCCTGTACACCAACAGACTGGCTTCTCTTTATGGCCACCAGGGCGCTTCATCAGCAGGTAGGGCAGCTTTCAGAGCCCTACTCGGAATGGCTCATGTCTGGCTCGACGATCAGATGGATGAGCAGCCTGATCTGCCGAGGGCAGAGACTGCAGTATGCCTCCGTCCATTCCCGCTTCACCGGTATAGTGGCGGAACTACAGGCCCATCCTAGATCTGTCACTGTTCAACAGGGCATTATGGAAAGACCTTTTCGCATGTTGACAGTAAAACAGGCGCTGAAGATTGTGTGCCAGGTTGACTGGCTCACCTCCATCGACCTGAAGGATGCGTACTTTCACATTCCCATCATCTAGTCATTCTTGCCTTGTACTCATGACCCCAATCTTGTGAAATGTTACGTCTCATGGGCTAAGTGTTTCTTCAAACCCCAAATCTGAACCCTTAAATGTATTTACCACTTTTAAACACAAGATGATGCCATTGCTTTCAAGTTTCTAGATTTGGCCTTCTGTACAGACATCTGACAATTTGTAAAACACATGTCATTACCACAATAGGAACAGTGCACCCGTGGCTGTCCTTCATGTAATACTTACTACATTGCCAGACTGGCTGTCAGGCCTTACAGCTTTAGGGTTCTGTTACAAATATGTGATACAGTATTTTCTATAAGCACCACATCACTGATTTGTTATCTATTATCCATAATAATAATAATAATAATAATACTATTAATAATAATATTTCCACAGATTGACATACCTCCTGGCTCTCTCTCTCCTCTGCCTAGGCCAATTACAGATATATAATTATTATAATTATAATTTTATATATATAGCCTATATGTGTGTGGATTAGTGGTTTTAAATATTACATTTCCTGGGTGACATGTTAACATCTACTGCTCACTTTTAAGGCAAAGTGTACATCTATTAATTTGTGAAATTGATAAGTTGCCCAACTCTTTCTATGGTAATGCTATAATTATGAAAGTTTCAGTTAAGAGTAGTGTTGTCACTACATGAAAGAACCCAGTGTTTCTCTAGGATGGAGTTGTAGCAGCGGAGGTGAAGCAAATTTCTTTTGTGT
>NC_060161.1:31279428-31282172 GCF_021292245.1 Micropterus dolomieu | reverse complement strand
CTAAACATGTCCTATATAAGCTGTGTTCGATGTACAGAGAGACAGAGTGGTTATCGGGCTGGGTCACTCTCCAAGCTGCTGCAGAGCTTGTAATTGATGCTGAATTCTTTGATGTAATAAACTTTTATAATCAAGAACAGTGTCAAGCGGATTTCTTCTCAACACATCACGCAGCATTATCGTTCGGACACCACACTTCCACAAGAGATAATCGGGCATCAAAGCTGGACAATTTCTTGTCTATTGAATCCAGAATCTCTGTAAAATCTGCACCTTGCGAGGAGACTGCTCCAGGTGATGCTCCAGGTGAGTCTTCAGTGCGGTTTCTTTTTGATTTCCCCATGACCACTCGATGAAAACACTGGTCAATGTAAACTTCAAGGTCCTCCAAACACTCGTCCTCGAGGTCCTCCAGTGCGATTTGACTGCTCTTATTTGTTAATTCGCTTAAAATTGGCGGATTGTTTGTTTAATGAAATGTTTGTTTAGCTGCGCGCTGCCATGTTTGAATTGCACCAAGTCTCACGAGATTACACAAACGCTCTTTCTTTTCTAATAGTTGAGATGTTATGGAGCACCACACATGCTGCCACAACCTGACATGCCTGCTCCGAAACACGGCCATTCTCTGTCCCATCTTCTTAGCCTTATTTATTTTTAATTAATTTACATGAGTTTGTAAAAATCCTTTTTCACTTTGATATTAAAGAGTTCTCTTTTTGCAAATTCTTGTCAAAAAAGCCATATATTGACCATGATTTCATGTATAAAAGAAACAAAAAGGGTGAAACATCCAAGGGGGAGAATACATTTTATAGGCATTGTACATGAAGGCTCTCTAGCAGAATTTCTGAGCCCTAAATGTACACTTCTGAAGACTTTGCCTAAGGGAATTGCCCACAGTTCATAGCGTTGTTACGTTAAACGTGGGGTTACCAGCGTAAACATTACCTCTTGTCCACAGTTAATTAAGTAATCAGTTTACTCGGCAAGAGCCTGCACACGTTCAGATCAGGTCCCTTCTGTCCTTTAGCTGTGAAGGAAGTAAAAAATGTAAAATGAGAAGTTCCAAACCCACAATTGTTTTGGTTCAATCAAGGTAACCTAACATGATATGTTGCAAAGTCCGATGCTGTCCCATTGTGCTATTTTGGGCCCTTACAGCCTCTTGTGCTTACCAGATAATTCAGGGCTTTAACTGTGGGTCTCTAGGTTTGAGTCGTTCATTTGTCATGTGACAGCTCCTACTGTGGAGCAGGAATGAACTAGTCGTTCACCGCTCACATGGGCCCTCCTCAGTCTTTAATTCACTCGGCAGGCTGAGTGACTGCCAGAGCTGGAGAATGAGAGGCAGGTCGGCTGTCAGGTAACAGTCACTGGACTGATATTATATAGCTATTTTGTTAATTATGTGATTAATTATGTATTTTAATAAAGCATAACATTATTAGAGCACAGTGATGTTGTGCTTAGTTATAGTTTTAACACAGCCGCACCTAACTTTAGTCCTGCTAGTGTTTACAGCTAACAGCTGATGAGAGTTGTTCTGGGTCTGCTCCACTTCAGAGCTCTGTCTGCAGAATCCGGACCTGATGTGGCCCAATCTGAGACCTGCCAAACTGCTGAATTTATATAATGTGTTAATATTTCTTTGTTCCTCTCTCTGTGCTGGAATTCTTTAAGAACTTGGTGGCTTGATCCAGATTATTATTAAATTGGTTGAATTTTAAGAGTGTGTTTATTCATATAGTGGATCAAGCTTATTACTTCTATATACACAAATCGGATTAATATTTTACTCATGAATAGGGACATTAGGCTTCTGTATGAATGAGCACTTCAGAGATAATGATAGTAATTATATACATAAGCCTTTATGTGGCTGGTCTGGTTATATACTGTAATGGGAATTCCAAACATATTGCATGTAACCCTGGACTCAGGTAGACTCATCTGTGATGTGGCACTGAATCTGTGTAAACGTAACAGTCAAAATATCTGTTCTCTGTGTTATCCAGACTTCAGGGACAATGTGTCTCTGTGGGATGATAAGATTGACCCTAAAGCTGGATAAATAACAGGCTCACACAGCTCTCCTCACTCGAGCATACATGTACATGGCGTATGTGTTTCGCTGTGAGTCCTTCTGCAGAAGACTTAAATAAAACTCACAGAAAGACAAGTGTTTGCCTGAGCTGTTAATTTAAACACGCAATTCGCACCACAATACTCAATGTGACAATGGAAGGATTTAGCCGGAGTAGCGGATTGCATATAGACAACATATTTCTGTGGTTTTTACATGGTTTGAATTTGGTTGTGGGCCCAGGGGGGGTTGATATAATGATAATAGAGAGTGATCAAGAGATGAATTTGTGCATTATACTTTGTCAATTAAAGAGTCGAACTTGCCATCACTAATTGAGGCTTGGTCAAGGCCCTTGTTGCTTTTAGACGTTTAGACAAAGGCTGTCCAGTCAAGGTAGAAAAGCTTAGCAACAACAAATATGCAATGTCCAGTTAGGATTTCAAAATAAAATGCTTGCGTTTCGAAACCGCCATTTTGAAACAGCACGTTCCTGCCAACGCGTTCTCATCAGAAAAACTCACTTGTAGTAGCCTACAATATATACAATATCTATCGAAGTGACCGCTTAAACAGTTTTTATAAATTTGGTATTCTGGTCATTTTACACTTTGAATTGACTGTTGGCTGATTTAGATGCAAATAATGGTACTGTGTC
>NC_060161.1:31278032-31279328 GCF_021292245.1 Micropterus dolomieu | reverse complement strand
TTCACTTTGATATTAAAGAGTTCTCTTTTTGCAAATTCTTGTCAAAAAAGCCATATATTGACCATGATTTCATGTATAAAAGAAACAAAAGGGTGAAACATCCAAGGGGGTGAATACATTTGATAGGCATTGTACATGAAGGCTCTCTAGCAGAATTTCTGAGCCCTAAACGTACACTTCTGAAGACTTTGCCTAAGGGAATTGCCCACAGTTTATAGCGTTGTTACGTTAAACGTGGGGTTACCAGCGTAAACATTACCTCTTGTCCACAGTTAATTATCAAGTAATCAGTTTACTCGGCAAGAGCCTGCACACGTTCAGATCAGGTCCCTTCTGTCCTTCAGCTGTGAAGGAAGTAAAAAATGTAAAATGAAAAGTTCCAAACCCACAATTGTTTTGGTTCAATCAAAGTAACCTAACATGATATGTTGCAAAGTGCGATGCTGTCCCATTGTGCTATTTTGGGCCCTTACAGCTTCTTGTGCTTACCAGATAATTCAGGGCTTGCAACTGTGGGTCTCTAGGTTTGAGTCGTTCATTTGTCACATGACAGCTCCTACTGTGGAGCAGGAATGAACTACTCGTTCACCGCTCACATGGGCCCTCCTCAGTCTTTCGTTCACTCGGCAGGCTGAGTGACAGCCAGAGCTGGAGAATGAGAGGCAGGTCGGCTGTCAGGTAACAGTCACTGGAATGATATTATTTAGCTATTTTGTTAATTATGTCACATTTAATAAAGCATAACATTATTAGAGCACAGTGATGTTGTCCTTAGTTATAGTTTTAATACAGCCGCACCTAACTTTAGTCCTGCTAGTGTTTACAGCTAACAGCTGATGAGAGTTGTTCTGGGTCTGCTCCACTTCAGAGCTCTGTCTGCAGAATCCGGACCTGATGTGGCCCATTCTGAGACCTGCCAAACTGCTGCATTTATATAATGTGTTAATATTTCTTTGTTCCTCTCTCTGTGCTGGAGTTCTTTAAGAACTTGGTGGCTTGATCCAGATTATTATTAAATTGGTTGAATTTTAATAAGAGTGTGTTTATTCATATAGTGTATCAAGCTTATTACTTCTATATACACATCTGATATTAATATTTTACTCATGGATAGGGATGTGTGGTGTCCAGGCAGCTCTCCACACACAAAGACACACACACACCAGGCTTCTCCTATTTCTCACACACGGTAGCTATCCAGTCAACAAGAATGCATTCCTTCACACTATTTATAGAGCATGCTTCTGTCGCACCTTTTTCCGTACACCACAGATGTTAGGCTACTGTATGAATGAG
>NC_060161.1:31272204-31278012 GCF_021292245.1 Micropterus dolomieu | reverse complement strand
CGTCTCCTCTCCAAAACAAACAGACCCGGTCATTAAAACACAGCCACGTAGCAACGTTACAGTTAGCCCTGTAAACAGCTGACAGCTGATCCAGGTCTACCAGAGAACACAACGTAAATTTTCCTTTTTTATTTACCTACAGAGCCGTGCTGTTGTTTCACAGCTCGTGACTGGTGAACAACCTGCAGTGTTTGAGAGCGATGTGCTCATGTGTGTTTCTCTGTCTGCAGAATCCGGACCTGATGTGGCCCATTCTGAGACCTGCCAAACTGCTGCATTTATATAATGTGTTAATATTTCTTTGTTCCTCTCTCTGTGCTGGAGTTCTTTAAGAACTTGGTGGCTTGATCCAGATTATTATTAAATTGGTTGAATTTTAATAAGAGTGTGTTTATTCATATAGTGTATCAAGCTTATTACTTCTATATACACAAATCGGATTAATATTTTACTCATGGATAGGGATGAGTGGTGTCCAGGCAGCTCTCCACACACACAGACACACACACACACACACACACACACACACACACACAGACACACACACACCAGGCTTCTCCTATTTCTCACACACGGTAGCTATCCAGTCAACAAGAATGCATTCCTTCACACTATTTATAGAGCATGCTTCTGTCGCACCTTTTTCCGTACACCACAGATGTTAGGCTACTGTATGAATGAGCACATTAGAGATAATGATAGTAATTATATACATAAACCTTTATGTGGCTGGTCTGGTTGTATACTCAGGAAAGATTGTGAAAATGGAAGGATTTAGCCGGAGTAGTGGTGATTACATATTGACAACATATTTCTGTGGTTTTTACCTGGTTTGAATTTGGTTGTGGGCCCAGGGGGGTTGATATAATGATGATAGAGAGTGATCAAGAGATGAATTTGTGCATTATACTTTGTCAATTAAAGAGTCGAACTTGCCATCACTAATTGAGGCTTGGTCAAGGCCCTTGTTGCTTTTAGACGTTTAGACAAAGGCTGTCCAGTCAAGGTAGCAAAGCTTAGCAACAACAAATATGCAATGTCCAGTTAGACGGCTCGTTCCTGCCAAATCAGGAAAACTCACTTGTAGTTGCCTACAATATATTTATTGTAGGCAACTACAATTTATCGAAGTGACCGCTTAAACAGCTTTTATAAATTTGGTATTCTGGTCATTTTACACTTTGAATTGGCTGTTGGCTGATTTAGATGCAAATAATGGTACTGTGTCAATTTCTAATCAGTCATTTACTTTAACCATTGACAGTACAAATGCTAACACATTTCATGCTAAGATTGACTCCAGCATAGATTAAAACAAGCTCTGCCCTCCTGCAACCGCAGACACACCAGCAGCTTCACACAGACAGAAAGGTGAAGCATTTATTGATCAAGAAGAAATGAGCGCAGATGCAAAATGTTTAATGAAGTCCTGAAAAAAATGGAAAACAGCTTTTTTCTAAAAGGACTGACAGTAGTTTCTGTGTCTCCTGACATGATCAACATCAGCTGACAAAAGTGTCTTCATGTATGACATTCTGCAGATTTATCTTGCAGACATGAACCTCCTGCTGGCCAATCACATTGGAGTTGTTGTGCATTGACTCCGCCGCTACAACCTTGGTAGTGACCAAAGAGAAAGCTTCAGGAGAGGGAAATAATGAACACATCAATGACTACAAAAAGGGGGGGAAAAGGCAGAACTACCTGGAGGAAGGGGAAGTGGAAGAATGAAATGCTATTTCACCAGAAAGTTAAACATATTTGAATTGATATTTTTACTTACTTGTTTCACAGTAAATATGCAAATGTATATTTCAATACATTTTTGTGTATATTTGGGAATCATTTTCTATTTACTGTATTTATTTCCTTTCAAACAGACAGATTTAAACCAGAAAATAAGCTGCGGGTTCTGTAACTGTACAGTTTAAACCAAACCTCCCCAGACTTTTATTGTGAGGTTTGTCTTCACACCTTCTTCAAGAGATTCTGACTTTATTGTGAAATGATTCAAGGACTTTAGCTGACCTGTCATATGAGCGCCATCTGCTGTCTGTATTGAATACTGTCTTGGCTTTACAGAATTTGGTGAAGGCAAACTGATCATCATGAACAAAGACTACCATAACTGGTTACTAGTCAAGTTGAGTCTTAATTTCTGAGGTCACTTTAAAACAGTGTGCCTTTGGTCTCGGGATGTGACAGTAAGTTACGCCCAAAAAGCTTCCATGTGCTCTGTTAGGTGCCCCTGCTGATACTGAAAAATCAGCAGTGCAGTAAGTACACAAGTTGATTAAACTGCAAAAAGAGCTGCACTGAAACGGGGTGGCAGATACCCATGCTGGATTGGGGGGCTGTGTTTGCACATAATGGGCCGTCGCCGGGTCATCCTAACAGGTCTGCCAGACCCTGCTATAGCCCAAACTAAACCCACTGCAAAACTCATGGAAGAAAAAAACTAAAGTTTATTTGGAATCTGGAGTTTTCAGGCAGGTTATTTGAAGAAGCGTACACCACTCAATTATTTATTTATCAGTTGTTATCACTGCTATTATAATGTTGATGATTGATACAGTGGGTAACCCATAAACATTTAACATTTCAATGTTTTTTACATGCAGGACCCAAGTCCAAAAAGGTTTTATACATCAAAATTTTTGTTTTCCACTAAAAATAAATACAATCTATATATGACTCATTTAATCCGTTTTAACCTTCAGTATTGCTGTGTGTGGTTCAGAAACCTAAATCTGTCCAATGAGAACAGACCAGGCCAGCAAGATCTCAGCAAGGAGTCAGACCAAGCTTTCAGACCTTTATAACAGGCAGGTCCTTAGGATGGCTAATGCTACATTGGACTGCTAGAATCTTCCACTCCAGAGGGAGTTTGAGCTATAACCCTCAGGCCACCGTTTCAGCACTACTGTCTGCAGGACTAAAATACTCTATGTTTCTTTCATCCCCATCTGGCAGATAGCTCTGGGGTAGCCTATTACCACCACTTTCTTTGTTTTTCATTTACAAAGCTAGGGCTATGTAGGAAAATTTTAAAAAATGTTTTTACAGCACACACAAAACAGAAATAAGTGTGTATTGGATTACAATCCCTTTAAATCAGTGACCAATTAAGGTAGATGCAACCATTTTTAAGGGGGTACAAGAATGCTAAAAATACCCTTACTGACTTCATCCATAATTTTGGTGCTTATTTTTGCATTTTTGTAGCTACTGTAGCTACATTCAGCCAGTGAAGCTCTGGGGAAATCTGCTCTCCTGCAGCCGAATACGCACCTTCTCCTCTGCTGAAGCTTCTGATTTAACATTCCTGAGCTGACTTTTCCCCCCAAATAACGAGTAACTTCGGGTAGAAAATATATTAGTTTCCATCGCATTATTTGTGTTTTCCCATATTTCAGATTTGGGTTCATTCCTACTAACAATAGTAAACATGTGGCTAACATGCAGTGTGCTTAGGTTTAGGCACCACAAATGTCAGCAGCAAATGTGCCCATCGTGAAAACAGTAAAATCAGAGCTTCATATTTTTTATTCAGGACTTTGATTTCTCTCTATGTGGCCAGGTGTCGACTTTGTACAGGTGAAAAGACTGCAGAGATGAGCACTGAAGAAGGGAGACCTTAGTGTTCTGCAGTCTAAGATATGAGGTGAGATTACATGTGCTGAATGCTGAATAAACACTTTGGTAATACAGCTGGTATCAACAGCACGGAGAACTTTGTCAAGGGACTGTCAAGGTAAAATAAAGCAGACAATCCTGATTACTCCAAATGCATACAGGTACAGATGGATGTGATTTTCCAATAGACTGTGGAAAAGGAGTAATTAAGGCTGGTGTTATTTACACTATAGTTTTTGGCTAACTTTACACAAACTGGAGAAAGTAGCATTTGTTGTGGACAAGCTGAGGATTAATTCACATATTGCTGCTTCTTTGAGTATTTGGGGTAGCAGGATGGTGTATGAGGCATTGAGTCAAAATGAACTACAGTCTGTGTGTTTATGTCAATGAGGGACCATTTCCCCCAGGGCTACAGAGTGGAAACTCTTCTCACTGGATATAAGGAAGCAGCTCAATACGCCAAAATTAAAGCCACAGGCAGAAATGTTTCAGGCTTCACGAAGCCAAAAATAGTCACAGTTAGTGAAATTCTGAGTGATACCAATCACACTCTGAAGAGTTATTATGACTGGACAAATCAATGAGTTAAGGCCAATTTCTTGCTAAGCCACGCCCTTTGTATTATTACTATTACTATTTTTGTTGATGGTGGCAATATTTTTTGACCAATCTTGCCTAATTGTAATGGAAATGTGTATCCCAATTTTCGTGTTAGAGTCTAAATTCAATAAGTTCTAACTATTTTTTCTCATTTTGTGAATTACCAAAAATTATATCACAGATTTTATGGTCCAAGAGGTTTTTAGTAGAGCACATTTGACTTCTACTGGATTTGTGCTCAAGTCAATTGGACTTACAGTGTGAGAGACTTTACAAAATAGCATTTTTGGAGCTTAATTACAGCACCATCATTTGGCAGGCACATATTTATGCGGATGCAGTTGCGCATCATTTCCAGTTAGTGGCGCAAGTTGAGTGTTTCTAGCTCACTCCAGCTCACAGAAATATGAGACACGGAATAAGACAAATAATATTAAACTCATTAGAGTTCTGCAGTCTTGCTGTGGAATGATGACAATGCTGTCACCATGAAATCTGAACCTCTGTTTTTCCACAGTTGTGTTAAAAAAAATGAATCTGGAAAAAAATAAAAGTACAACTAGAAGCGGTAACATAAACGCCGAAGCGTTTATTGCAGTAACTTTCAGTAAAAAGCTTGTGTTCATAGTGGTTACCATGAAACAGACTTGTCCAACTGCAGCACAGATTAGTTGTTGTTTGAAAATGTGAATCTCTGAGCAGTATGTACCATTCAAGTTTCCCTCATCTGGAGAAAAGAAATCAGAATAAAACATCACATTCAGTGACATCTAGACTTACAGTGGAAGCATGAAGAGACAGAATATTTTCACATTTAACTCCAAATGATAGTTGGTGATTTTGCAACGGTCTTGTTGAGTTTACTTACTTGTTTCTGTCAAGTCTGAATTACATTTTCTTTATGATGATTTAACAAGGCTATTAAGCTGGTTTTAGTTTGGTGAAAGAGTTACCCACGACCACAGAACTGCAGAGTAACAGAGACAGTTTTCATATCACGTCCACACTTATGTCCATGTCCCCCTCTCTGCTCCAAGTCTGCAATGAAATTAGTCAATTGATGTTTTTTATAATGCGCCATTAACACCAGGTCAGAATTTAAGGTTCTGCAGTCTTCCTAAAATCAACAAATGTGAGCAAGTGTTAGTGTTCACCAGCACCTGATCAAAACGTATTATATATGATGATGGATTTATTATCGCTCTTCTGATGCCTGTGTGTGTTTGCTTCACCTGTGCCTCTTGGAAATTCTTTTCGCTTCCGTTGTATTTAGCACATCGACTCTCATCAATGTGGCTTCATCCTTCTCCGCATGGCTTATCTGAATAACTTTCACATTCTACCTCAATTGAATGATCTGTAGGAATATACACTCTCCTAAAGGATTATTAGGAACACCTGTTCAATTTCTCGATAATGCAATTATCTAATCAACCAATCACATGGCAGTTGCTTCAATGCATTTAGGGGTGTGGTCCTGGTCAAGACAATCTCCTGAACTCCAAACTGAATGTCAGAATGGGAAAGAAAGGTGATTTAAGCAATTTTGAGCGTGGCATGGTTGTTGGT
>NC_060161.1:31259647-31272184 GCF_021292245.1 Micropterus dolomieu | reverse complement strand
TGTTGAGTTTACTTACTTGTTTCTGTCAAGTCTGAATTACATTTTCTTTATGATGATTTAACAAGGCTATTAAGCTGGTTTTAGTTTGGTGAAAGAGTGACCCACGACCACAGAACTGCAGAGTAACAGAGACAGTTTTCATATCACGTCCACACTTATGTCCATGTCCCCCTCTCTGCTCCAAGTCTGCAATGAAATTAGTCAGTTGATGTTTTTTATAATGCGCCATTAACACCAGGTCAGAATTTAAGGTTCTGCAGTCTTCCTAAAATCAACAAATGTGAGCAAGTGTTAGTGTTCACCAGCACCTGATCAAAACGTATTATATATGATGATGGATTTATTATCGCTCTTCTGATGCCTGTGTGTGTTTGCTTCACCTGTGCCTCTTGGAAATTCTTTTCGCTTCCGTTGTATTTAGCACATCGACTCTCATCAATGTGGCTTCATCCTTCTCCGCATGGCTTATCTGAATAACTTTCACATTCTACCTCAATTGAATGATCTGTAGGAATATAAGTGTTTGAATAAACACATTTTTGGGCTTCAGCTCAATGATGCATTGGTGATGTTATAGTACTTATGATTACGTCCTTCTGCGACAGTGGCCATGGCGCACACCAACAGGAGGATGGCATTTAGCACAGCTGGACGCATGTCTCAAGCTTCAGTAACTCAGTTTTCCACAGCTAGAATATGACCTGGAAATGTGAGAGTTAGAAGTGCAAGGGCGTCAGATATGTCTCCACCAATAAAGAAATATAAAAACTTTTGTCCGTCAACGTCTAGTCAGTGTATTTGGTCCAAACAACTCTATGTCTGTATTAAGAGTCCAATGTGTTTTTAAAGGTTCAGTGTGTAATATTTTGGAGGATCTACTGACAGAAATGCAATATAATATCCATAACTATGTACTATAAAATTATCTGCCATCTTCAGTTCAGTAATCTACACTAGAGAGTTCAGATTGTTGCCCCGTTCTGGCATAATAAGAAACTCACCACAGATGTGTTCAGCTCTCTTGATGCTCCTCTGTCTGATTGTCAGATGGCTCTTCCTCTCACTCTTAAACTCACCGCTCATGCCCTGTGGACATGCCAATGTTCTGCCAGTGTCAACAAATGGCTGATTTTGATTAATTATAAGAACAAAGTGTTACCACGCCACTGAGAAACAGACTCTTGTTTAAAGTGTATGTAAGAGAAAATTCTGCTAAAACTCACTTTATCCCTGTAAAGCCAGAACCATCAAACGATTGCCAGAGAATTCTAATTTTTGAATATGGAGTGGTTACCTAATGCCAAATAAAAAAAAATAATAATAATTTGAATAGCCCTTGTATGAGTTTTGTATCACATTTGATACATTCTGACTTTATTGCAATGCTTTGCCCACATCATGTTTTTTTTTTAAACAACAAAAACCATGCAGAACACATGTTTTGAGCGTTTTATCATCATCAGCATCATCATCTTCCTTTACTGCTCCATGTCACTTGAATTACCATCTATAATCAAGATATCTTCAATGCTGTACTTTTTTGCCATTTAAAAAAATACCAACCAAACACAATTCACTGTGCGTTTCTCCTCTGAACCAAAAGACAATTATTATGAAGTGAGTCTTGGAAACATCCAATTAGACATTTAGTGTCTTGATACAGCAGGAAAATACAATATAGCCTACAAAATGTCTCAATTTTAGCTCTAAATATACCAAATAATGCCTTCAATTAGTTTCCTTAAATAATTAAAAGAGTGCATGTAGCTTAATATAATGCATAATGAAGCATATGCAACAAATCTATGATTTACAGATGTATACATAAATAACCAAATTTTAGCTGTATCTAATTTGATACACACATTTTCAACTCGATTTTACTATAAAATAAATTATGAAATATTAATTATACATTGCTTGAATCCATTAAATATTTATATTGAAGTATCCAAAACAATTTCACTGTTTTTCTCATCTTAACTCCTTCAAAACCAGCTGAAGGTCAATGATTGACAACCTCCATTTTGGCTGTCTCCATTGAAGGACCTATGTTAGACGAATTATGGCCCTCTGGTGGATCATCCGCGCATTGCATGTATCTGATTGTATACATCAGGTTTTTGGGGGGGAAATGATCACACTGATGATGTAGAGCAGAGGTCACTAATAGGCGGACCGCGGTCCGGATCCGGACCCAGGCGCCGTCCTCTCCGGACCACCGACCTACAGCCCATTTATTATTGAGACTTACTACCTCGTGACGGAGCGTTTCTATTTTAACCCGCGCAGCTTTTCTAGCATTTACTGTACTGGTTTAGAGAACCAGGAAACTCACAGACCAATCGCATGTGCTCCAATCGTCTCATGTGACGCTGCTCAGCCAATCAAATCTGTGCATACCGAGGCTTGCGAGTCGAGTCCGCGAGATCCACCAGAGACGTTTTGGAAACACACCCGAATTGAGGAGACGAAAGATAAAAGAGATTTCACATGACTTTTAATCAAGAATGTACAGATTTTTACATGTACATTCCTCCCACGGGCAGTTCAAAACCATAATATCTCATAGATCTCCAATATGCTAGCTGGAGTTCACGTTTCTCACTGAACAACAGAAAGTAGGAAAGTGGTAGCTCTGTAAGAGGAAATGAAAGAAGAGGAGGCATTACAGCTGTTCATTTGTTATAATGTGTTGAGTGTTTATTATAAAATTGGTTAAGACTACACTTCATCACTTCAAGCTACACTTTTTATTAAATTTTTTCTAAAAATTTGGCACTTTAGTTTACTAAGGGCTGGGGTTCTGTTTTATCCGTCAGTTGTCAAAAAATCTTTAAGCTTTAAGTAATTTCAAGTGTGTTTGCAGCAACAACATTCTCAGTCTGATTATGTATTAGAATTTGGATACTGTTGTGGGTAAATACCACAGCCCCAGCTGAGCAGAAATACACAGAAATAGCACATTTATAGTATAATATAATGAAATATAATTTATTAAAATAATTCACAGAGGACTGCAGGAGATTTTTTTTCTGCAGAGCGAAAAACTCAAATTAAATCAGTTAATTTAGTTCAGTTAATTTCAGTGTGCTTTATTGCCATAAATGTTTAATGTGACGGGTAATCTAATGGGTATTCATGACCGCGCCCCACCCCGTGAGGGAGGCGTTTGTCGAAATAATTATCCGGCAACATGGCGTCCCAACACAGGACCCTGGGACAGGAACCAAGGTTTCCTCCATACTGACAGGGAACGAAGGCACCTGCTCGTAACCTGTATCAGACGGAGCGGATTTCCCCTCGGGGAGAATCCCTTGGATTTAAGCCACCACTGCAGGGCTCTCATGTGCAGCAGGCCAGAAGGGATTATACTGGACGCTGCTGCCATGGGACCCAACACCCTCTGAAAGTGTTTCACAGTGATGGTGCGGCCTCGTTGCACTCTGGTCACTGTGGACAAAATGGACTCGACGCGTGCAGGAGACAGGTGGGCCTGCATAGTCACTGAGTCCCACACCACCCCTAGGAACGTAGTCCGTTGGGCAGGCGTCAGCATGCTCTTCTTCACGTTGAGCCGCACGCTGAAGGTGGGCGAGGACGACATCTCGATGCCGAACCGCTAACTCTCGAGACTGGGCCAGAATGAGCCAGTCGTCGACGTAGTTCAATATGCGGATGCCCTGGAGCCTCATCGGGGCCAGAGCTACATCCAAACACTTGGTGAACGTGCGGGGGGAGAGTGCTAGGCAGAACGGAAGAACCTAATACTGGCCCCCGAAGGTGAACCTCAGGAATTTCCTGTGAGAGGGACGGATAGAGATGTGGAAATATGTGTCTCGCAGATCTATCGTGACAAACCAATCCTCAGATTGGATGTGACTGACGATGGCGGGGATGGTGAGCATCTTGAACCTGAATCTCCTCAGAGATAGGTTCAGGGACCGCAGATCTAAAATTGGACGCATCCCTCCGTCCTTCTTGGGAACTATGAAGGCCGGCTGTAGAACCCGGACTCCCCTACTGGCGGGGAAATAAGTTCTATGGCCCCTTTCTCCAGCAGAGAGCGAACTTCTTGTCCCAACACCTGGCTGTTCTCCGCGTGCACCGCAGTCCAGACCAGGGGGCGGACACTATGGTGCGCAGGAACCACGGGGAAATGGTCGCAATGCTTCTGCGAAATCCGCCAAGGGAACCAGACCCTCGGGGCTGAACGATGGTCCTCAGATCCATCTTCTTGGGGGGCTGTGGGCGAGAGCGCCACCTCGCGTCCCAGGTTTGTTGAGGGGGACCAGGGGAAGCGACGCTTCGCTTCTGGCTCCGGCGGTAGGAGCTAGACGCTGAGCTTGTCTCTCTTCAGCCGTTGCCGTCCTGGACCCAGACCGTCAGAATCAGACCGTGCGAGCCTCTCCGGACTCATACCTCGAGTGGGAGAAGCCGACTTAAGCGGGCTCCCGAACGGGGAAGAGAGGAGTCGGAGCCAGCAGACGAGGAACAGGAAAAAGCCTCAGTAGTCCCGATGCCCTCGGAGATGTCGTGCTGGGAGCCCCATGACCGAAACCGCCGCGCCACCTCAGCAACCACAGGGCCCGAGCCACGGGGAGAGCTAACCCTAACCCTAACCAGGCCTGTAAGGCTTTGTAGTATACAATACTTATGCATTTGACTCATAACAGTTCAAAATAGCACTGTAGCAGCAAGACAGAGGGTCAGTGACTTTCTACGGGGAGAGCAGTGATTGGTGGTTATAATAATAACAATAATCTTTATGTGGATGCAGTTGCGCATCATTTCCAGTTAGTGGTGCAAGTTGAGTGTTTCTAGCTCACTCCAGCTCACAGAAATATGAGACACGGAATAAGACAAATAATATTCAACTCATTAGAGTTCTGCAGTCTTGCTGTGGAATGATGACAATGCTGTCACCATGAAATCTGAACAGCTGTTTTTCCACAGTTGTGTTAAAAAAAATGAATCTGGAAAAAAATAAAAATAAAACTAGAAGCCGGAACACTTTTCAAAAACAAGTTACAAAGTGCTTTAACAAGTGTAAAGACAATAATAAGAGACAATAATACAAATACAATACAAGATAAAAGCATGAAAACATTGAAAAGACTAAAATACACGTTTAAGATAAATATAAAATTAGTAAAATACAATAAAATAAAAGGGATAAAATAAAGTCAAATAAGATCGGGAAAGGCTCTCCTATAAAAGTATGTTTTAAGAAGGGACTTAAAAGAGTTCACTGACTCAGCCGACCTGATTTCCTTGGGCAGGCTGTTCCAGAGCCTCGTGGCCCTGACAGCAAACGCTCTGTTCCCTTTAGTTTTCAGTCGAGACTCTGGAACAGACAACAGACCTCTGCCCGAGGATCTCAAGGTGCGTGCTGGTGTGTATGGGACTAAAAGGTCAGAAATATAACAAGGCGAGAGGCCATGATGAGCTTTAAAAGTGATCAATAGAATTTTAAAGTCAATTCTAAAACATACTGGGAGCCAGTGTAATGAAGCTAAAATAGGAGTAATGTGGTCATATTTCTTTGTTCTGGTTAAAAGCCTGGCAGCTGAGTTCTGGACAGTCTGGAGTCGATCAATAGATTTTTGGGTTAAACAGGTGAAAAGGCTGTTGCAATAATCCAGGCGTGATGAGATGAAGGCGTGTAAAATGGTCTCGGTGTCCTTAAAAGTTAACATAGATCGAATTTGTGCTACATTTCTAAGTTGAACATGATTGAACAAGCTTTGTGGTGTGCTGCTCGAAATTTAAATTACTATCAAACCAAACACCAAGGTTCTTTGCAACAGGCTTAATGTGATTTACTAGGGAACCAGCAGATTGCAGTATTTGATTTGCCATCTGCTGGGACCCAGTGACCAGGATTTCTGTTTTGTCTGAGTTCAGCTGGAGGAAATTCTTTGACATCCATTTTTTAATTTCACAAAGGCAGTTGTTAAGTGAACAGGGTCTGTGGATCTGACGGGCAAGTATATTTGTGTGTCATCAGCATAAATATGAAAAGAAATGCCATGTTTATGGATAATATGTCCAAGGGGAAGCAGATACAAGGAAAACAAAATGGGTTCTAAGACCGACCCCTGAGGCACACCATATTTAACTGGACAGAACAAAGAGACATAGTTGTTTACAGACACGCAAAACTTCCTATTTGACAGGTAGGATGAAAACCATTCTAGAGCAGTACCAGAGATCCCCACCCAGTGCCTCAGTCTGTCTGGTTATCAAGGGACTGAACCCTTCTATTGAGTTTGACCTCTAACCCCTTGTTTTGTTACCTCAAGATAGTACTGTACCCTTCTATGGGTTTGACCTTTTACTTTGCAGACTCACTCGAGTTATGCTGAGATTGTTTAAATTCTTTTGTGGGAAAGTATCAAAAAACAGGCAGTTATGTAATAAATTTCTTAAACTTTCCAAATGATCTTATGAACCATTAACAACTCATACAGGTGAAACTCAAAACTTGAGCATATCGTGCAAAAGTTCATTTATTTCAGTAATTCAACTTAAAAGGTGAAACTAATATATTATATAGACTCATTACATGCAAAGTGAGATATTTCAAGCCTTTATTTGATAGAATTTTGATGATTACAGCTTATGAAAACCCCAAATTCAAAATCTCAGAAAATTAGAATATTGTGAAAAAGTTCAGTATTGTAGGCTCAAAGTGTCACACTCTAATCAGCTAATTAATCCAAAACACCTGCAAAGGTTTCCTGATCATTTAATTGGTCTCTCAGTCTGGTTCAGTGGAATTCACATTCATGGGGAAGATTGCTGACCTGACAGTTGTGCAGAAAACCATCATTGACACCCTTCAAAAGAAGGGAAAGCCTCAAAAGGTAATTGCAAAAGAAGTTGGATGTTCTCAAAGTGCTGTATCATTAATAGAATTAATAGAAAGTTAAGTGGAAAGGAAAAGTGTGGAAGAAAAAGGTGCACAAGCAGCAGGGATGACCGTAGCCTGGGATTATGGTTTAGGCTTTTTCCCTTTCCTTTATTGAGGTATATCTTTTTTGTGCATGTACTAGGTTTACAAAGTGAAAAAGCCCAAAGTCCACCCCAAAGGGAGTTCCCTTCTCCCACAGAAAACAGTGCTCTCTTTTGCAATTACCTTTTGAGGCTTTCCCTCCCTCCAGTGCTCTGAACTGCCTGAAAACAACTCGTTTGTAGCGACTAGTCCGACACGCCCTCAAAAACACCAGTGGAAAAACACTGAGCTGCAGCACACACATCTCCTCTCCCTTCCAAACACTAGCTACCCTCCAGGCAGTCAATGGACATAAAGTTGTTACTGTGATGTAGAGACAGAGCTCAGTTAAAACTTGATGGATGAAAGACACTTTTGTTACAGATTAATAACTCACCACTCTGAAACTCTTCCTCCAGTCCAAATTGCCAACCTGGTCGGCAACATTTAGCCTACAGCTGAATCAAAGCTGTTTACCGGCCTTTCGCTGATCTGCCCTTCTCTGCTTCTGATTGGCTAGTAGTTCTTAACTAGGAACTGTGCATGTGCAACTCCCAACAAAGATCATTTAGAGACAAGATGTATCACTCCATAGCTAAAACGAAGCCTTCAACACAGGGTGAAAAAAGGAGCTGCAGCAATGTGCAGTATGACAAAAAATAATGAAAATTAAACCATGTAAACCTGTTCTGGTACAACCCCTAAATAGGATTCTGACCCTGAAAATTAGCAGAATACCACCGCCTTTAATAGCTTTTTTGTGTGTTTGCTCTTGTTTCACAATGTTGAAAAAGAAAGCAAGTAAACAGCCCTCAACTTTACTTCCACGTCTCACTCATCATTTAACCCTTTCAGTGTCTTAGACATCTGTTAAGCTATCTGTCACCTTGTGTAGAGCCAAACCTTAATTCTTGAGTTAAGATGAAAATACCAGTAACATGAATAACAAGAAAAAAAAATACAGTGCAAGGTTTGATTGCTGTGAGTGATGGGAAATTAAAAAAGCAAACAATGAAAGGTGAAAAACCTGATTATTTGTAACCCATTAAAACTGAACTAACAGGGTAACCTGGTTTTATTTTCTATTTGACAGTTGTATGTAAATGTCTTTATAATATTATATAACCTATATATAATAGTTTAAATTGCCTTGTTGCTGACATACAAATAAACTTGCCTTGTCTTACTTTAGGGATAAAGTACAATTAGCAGATAAAGGTAGGTTATAGAAATATCAAAAGTTTCCTGTGAAATTATTGATGTTAACATGTGATAGCTGTTCCTGATGTTAAAGCTTAGACCAGATTGACTCAAATACAATTTCATTACCTCAGAAAGCTGGTGTGACAGTGAGGAGCAGTGGGGATACATTTAGATTTTTTAAGTCCATCTTTATGCAAAACTGACTGTGAATTTCACTGTCAGCAAATAGAGAGAGCGTTCAAATCCACCTGTCTCTGTAAAACACATCATTCTGTTTCAAGGATAAGGCTCCAAAGAAGACGTCAGAGGAGGGAACTCGGATGTAGTGGTGCTGAAGCAGGCTGGGGTGGCAGATACTGATGCTGGATTTGGGGGCTGTATTTGCACTTAATCATTATCAAGGTGTCATCCTGACATGTCTATTAATGTCATGTAAAAATTCAAGACTTGGGCCAGATAAAAAAGCTTAAACTTTTACCAACATTTTTATTATCAACAAAAACAGACACCAATTAGAACACAAAAGTTCCACCAGAGTGTGTCAGAGATCGGTGCAAAATAGAGCCCCATTCTGTTACCAGAACAGAGACCCGAGCCGACATGAAAACCATATAACGACTGACTTTCACCTCCTTTTGGACCTCCTTTTATAGCTCTGTTTCTTGGCTTCACATTATCTCTTGGGTCTCTTTCCTACTGCACCTGGATCTGGGAAAGTCCCTGACTGCCTGCTCCTCCTCTCTGTGTCCTTTGCATGCACTCCGCTTGATCATGTCGTTTCATCCATAACCTGACTTTTGTGGAATAAACTGGTGTTGTTTGTGCTCCGTGCTAAAAACAGGACATTCTTACTGTGATGGACTATATTAATGTATATTTTGTATTACAATTTTCACAAAATCTGCTTCTATATTTTGCTTTGCAAGTGTTTTTGATGCTCTCTTACTGTGCTCCCTCCCTTTTTTCCCCCAAAGCACACGGGCTTGCTCACACACACACACACACACACACACACACACACACGCAACTGTTGAGCCTGGGCAGTTAGATACAGAAAGGAGGACATACACTCAGAGCTATAGAGTTTTAGCACTGTGAACCTAACTTTACACTATAAAATAACACTTTAAATGATGACAATGTAGACCACCATTGCTCTAGTAATTAATGATAACAATTTAGGCTATAATGCAAAATAATTCACAATCACTATCTCCCCTCATATACTCCAAACATACAAACCCAACCTAAATCCTCTTGAAACAATAACAATCGATGGACGTTTCATTGAATCTGTTTTAACCTTCTGTATGTTCTTGGTGATTTTGTCCTTTTATATTTAATCTTTAATTTGTAGCCTGCCTGCATAACTGGGTTTCCCCCATTGGTACAATAAAGATAAACTAAAACTAACTAAGGATACGTAGAAAAATGTCCTTCCCTTGAAGGGAATAACCTTAAATGACAGTGTGCTGCAAGTGAATTAAATGTGAATCTAACACTAGTGGAACATCAAGCGAACCCACCCTCACTCTGTGTTTCCCAACAGAGTTTTGCAACATCAACATCTGAGGCAATCTGAGGCACAACTTTGCTCTGTTTGGGACTGTGAGCTGCACTTCATCGGAGGTGCTGAAGTTAACGTGTGTGGATCTGTAATGACATTGTCAGTTAAAAAGGTACTTTGTCACAAACACATATTGCAAAATTCATTCTCTGCATTTAACCCATCCCTCAAGGGGGCAGTGGGCAGCCGCTGTGCAGCGCCCAGGGACCAACTCCAGATTTTTATATCAGTGTCTGGTCAATGGCACTGACTGAAGAACCTAGCATGGAGGAAACCCATGTAGACATGGGGAGAACATGCAAACTCCACATAGAAAGACTGGGAAGACCTTCCTCCTGTGAAGCCACAGTGCCATCCACTGGATCACCGTGAGTTAGTTTTCACATGCAACATGCACTCCCAAACTATTACTACTTTTTCTCAACATGTCAGAGAAATATGTGGGAGAGTTTTTGAATGTACTGCAAGATTTGAGCTGAAACCTGCTGAAACAGAGGAGCTATCAAAGGCCCAGTGTGTAATACTTATGAGGATATATTTACAGAAATGCTATGTAAGATCCATAACTATGTTTTCAGTGGTGTATAAACTAACATAATGAAACGTTATGTTATTACCTTAGAATAAGAATAAGCCATTCCTATCTACATACACTGTGGGTCCTCTTACCTGGCTGTCGCCATGTTGCGCCAACATGTTTCTACTGTAGACCAAACAGACAAACTGCTTTACAGGGCACATTTAGTTACCACATTCTTCTTCTTGTAGAATTCCATCAGTGAAGACACTCATCACTACATTGAATACATACAAAGAAGAAGAAGAAGTAAAAATACAGGAGGGGTCAGCAAATAAGTTTTGCATTGGTCAAAATCTTTTAGTGTTTGGTTAGCTCAGTCATCAGAGCGCATGGCTCTCACTTAGATGGTTGTGTGTTTGATCACCTCATTGGGCAAATATATTTTCTCTCCCTCTTCAACAGTTTAATAATGAAAAGACTTTCACATTCTCACAATAAAGCACGTGCTGGAGTGTGTGTGTTCTGGTGTTTGTACCGCTATCAAAGTACCATAATCTGTCTGCAAGCCAGATATTAATGCTGGCGGGCCAGTTAAGGTAGTTCTGTAGTTGGATTGTAATTTCATGTAAAGTTATTGTCTGACACTGTATTTTGGCTTTACTAAGTGGACTGAATAATGTACCGGTTACATTCGTGAGACAAACTGCTGATGAATATTTTTGGCAATAAAACTGTACAGCACACAAACTTTTACCACAAGCTAAAATTATGGCTATTAAAAAGTTTTCATTGTATTTCTAAAAATGAAAAAGCCATTTTGTTAATATTTGTAGATTTCTTATCTAATTGAACAAAGTGGAGAGGACCCTTGACACTCACCTGACTTTCCTAGCTGGATGCCACCAGCAGATGGCATACAGAGGGTGAGAGCACAAAGACTGAACAAAAACAAAAAAAGCGTGGCCCATAAACGAAAACAAACAGTTCAATTTGGCTAAAATGCTCCTCAGAGATGAGGGGAACTGCAGAATTGGGTGTGTGACCTCTTTCATATGCAGCACATGTAGTCATTTGATCCATTGTCAGTGTTAGGGTTTGGGTCCTCCAGCTCTTGTGTACTTGGGCAAGATACTGAACCCCAAATTGCCCCTGGTGGCTGTCCCACCGGTTTGACAGCACTGTGTGTGAATAGTGAATACGATGTAGTGTAAAAGTGCTTTGAGTGGTCAAAAAGACAGGTGCTATAAAAATATGGATGTTGTGTGTGTTGGACAGAGAGGACGCCGTGGAGGAGGTCCGAGGGGAGAGGGCAGGGTGGCGAGCCCAGCTGACACAACAGAGGACGGAGGTGAGTGAACCTGGAGGGAAGACAGACAGACAGGGTTAGACGCAAGGGAAACAAAGTACAGGGAAACAGAGATGGATTACTCAAGAGCCTGAGTGATGAAGTGGCACCAGGTTAGGAGCAACGACGATGAAGCGGAGATTGTGTGGAGAACCGGGATGAAACACTGGCAGGGATGGAGTTGATTGCTGGCAGGTGTCTGACGAGGTGCAGGTGTGGATTGTCAGCTGGGCTCAGGAGCAGAGAGAGAGGGAGAACACAAGCAAGGGGAGCAGAGGAGACACAGGCAGGCTAAAACACAAGGGAAAAACAGAATCACAAGAAAAAAGGAGAAATAAACAGGACACTCACCGTCAGCCGGGCTGCCACCACAACAACAGGGCATTTACATATTGATCTACTTGTTATCAATCTGTGCATGAATAAAAATTGGTCACTGCATCAAGTTGTCTTAAATCCCTCATCCGTACTATTTAAGAACAAAGAAAAATAGTATTTTTCAAAAGTTCAGGCCCTACCGTTCTTGCTACTCCTCTATTTTGCCTTAACATCAACGTTCAACTTGATGCAGGTATTGCTTCCTGGCGTTTCATAGTATGAAGTGTACATGAATTTAGTTCCATCAGGTCCATCAATATGCATCATCCTTTCCTTAAAAACACAAAAGATCAGCTTCCCGTGGATCAGCCAACCAAGGAGACCCCGTGTGACCACGTTGCTGCCATTAGCTGCAGCTAACAACATCTAGCAAACAGATTGCTTGCTGCTGGCCCGACTCTCGTCGTTTAGAGAAAGCGACAGGCATGCTATGCTGTGTGTGAAAACCTTGTTGCTCCTTGTGTGGATGTTTTTGAATAAACGCTATCTGTGCTTGTCTCAGCCGACCAAGCCACACCATGCACACA
>NC_060161.1:31258979-31259547 GCF_021292245.1 Micropterus dolomieu | reverse complement strand
TTAATGTTACCACATTTATATATTAAAAAGCATTAAAAAGCTTGTGAAGTATAGTCAATAACAGATATGTGAGTTATATTTTCCGGTGTCTTACCTTGTAGCTGGTAATGTTGGTAAACTGGTAACAACCAGCCGCAGGTTCCAACCTCCACCGTACAGCACCGCAGAGTAGCATGTAGCATTAGCTCCTTAACATGAGCTAACTCGGTCATGTCGAACTAGGCGGGAGTGGTTTCAGCAACACGTCACCTCAGCTCCACCTACGACCCGGCCTCTTTGCTCATTTTTGGTTATCCGGGAGTGACGCACGGTGACGCGCTGCCAAGATGGCGCCGGCCAGCTCCACCAATTTTGAGCTTCAAAATTGCTCTTCAGAAACTAATGGGTGATGTCACGGACGCTACGTCCATTTTTATATACAGTCTATGGTGAAAACCTTGTTAGTCCTTGTGTGGATGTTTTTGAATAAAAGCTATCTGTGCTTGTCTCAGCCGACCAAGCCACACCATGCACACATTCCCCACACTGTGTGAGCCAGCTGCCATTAGCCATGCAGCTAAATCTGCAG
>NC_060161.1:31255379-31258879 GCF_021292245.1 Micropterus dolomieu | reverse complement strand
CAGTGCTGAAAAGAAACCTGGGGTTGTTCCTATTTTCCTCTATTAATGACGAGTAGTACGCTGCTCTGGCATTACGGAGGGCCTTCCTATAAGTTTTAAGACTATCTTGCCAAATTAAACGAGAATTTTCCACTTTGGTGGAACGTCAATTCCTCTCAAGTTTCCGCGATATTTGCTTTAATTTGTGAGTTTCAGTATTATACCATGGAGCTAACCAGGTGCAATGTGATGTGTGTTGATGTTTTTATTGTGATGTATCATTTATTAGTATTGTAAATATATTGTATGTATGTATATACATGAATGTTGTGATAACAGTAGCTAATGTGCATAAAATGAAAGGAAAGGCCTTTAAGAAGGATTCTGCAATATGTAAAACCTAAGAGCTAAGCAGGTGCCACTGCTTCCTACAAACTTGATTTATGTACAACAAATTTCCATCAGCAGATGCATTTATCACTGCATATGAACCATTAGAGAATGGGAAGCTTGACCAGTGTAGCAAGTAAATAAGTGTGACTTAGCGATCACTTAGCAGCTAGGTGCATTTGTTACCTCAACATAACTGGGAAGATTATGTATATATAATATATAAATATATTTGTAGGAAACAGTGATGGAGGTTCACATGCTCAGGCAATAAATGTAAGGGGCAACAGCCATGATTATATAAACTGTTAAACTCATGAGGAAATAAATGTAAATGAGGAAGCACAAACTTTTTTTAAAACATGCACATTTTTGAAAAGAAAGTGTCTGCATTTTTTCTGTGTGTATGTGTGTGTATACAGGTGTCTCTTAGAAATTTTGGTATATCATGGAAAAGTTCATTTCCCCCTTGTAATTTAAGTTAAAAAATGAAACTTTCATTATATTCTAGATTCCTTACACATTAAATCAAATAATTCATCCTTCATGATTATGGCTTGCATCTCATGGTGATCAAAAATACATGTTTCTAAAAATTAAAAACATTAAAATAAATAATGTATAATACAGAAATGTTGACCTGAGAAGAGCCTATATTCTCTCAGTCTGGTTCAGTCATGGGGAAGACTTCTGACTTAATCATTGTCCAGGAGACACTCGATGACACTCTCCACAAGGGGGTAAGCCACAAAAAAACATTCCTGATAGGGCTAGCTAGCTGGATCAAAACATTCATTGAAAGTTGACAGGAAAGTTAAAGTGTGGTAGGAAAAGGTGCACAAGCAACAGGGATGACATCAGCCTTGAAAGGATTGTCAGGCAAAGCCGATTCAAGAACTCGGGGGAGCTTAACAAGGAGTGGACTGAAGGCTGGGGTCATTGCATCAAGAGCCACCGAAAGAATAAATAAATACAGACTAAGCATCAGACCATTTATTTTATTTTTTTGTTGCATGGATCAATAACAAGATGGGACTGTTATTGAATGTAACACAGGAGTGTGGCGTCAGAAAACAGACTGGGATTAAATGGCAACATGCACAGTACAAGTGTAGGCAGATGAGTGTTATTTGCACGGTATAGAATATTTTAATAAAAATATGATGTCAAAAGCCCGGTCAGCAGCATTGTGTTTCTGCTTTGCAAGACCCAATCAGAGAGCCGAGCGTGAGCGGCTGCGTCATCGATGCTAAAGTCCTCTGTTTTGGCCCTTCTTCATTAAAATGCCCTCCGGAGTTTTGAAATGCTAAACGGGTTTGGCAGCATTTCCAAACTTCTCCGTTATAGGTCTTCGTTTTCATCGTTGTAGTCTGGACGGGATGTGCAAACGTAGCAAAAGGTCTAATTCCAAAAATGTAGTAGTGTGGATGGGGCCTAATGCTTGCATACAGAGTGAATACTGGGTCTGCACACATTTGCCTAAACTCCATAATACAAGCTTACTTTCCTTCTCGGCAACTGCGCTCCTCCAACGAACGCCGCCTGGCTCTGCCATCAGAGCAGGGGCGTCCCTCTCTAACTTCAAGAAGCAATTGAAAACTCATTTCTTCAGAGAACACTTTCTCTCATAACACCTCTAACCTCTACATTTATTCATTTAGCGGACGCTTTTATCCAAAGCGACTTACAATTGCTATACATGTCAGAGGTTGCACGCCTCTGGAGCAACTAGGGGTTAAGTGTCTTGCTCAGGGACACAATGGTGGATGGGTCAGAGTGGGGGATTAAACTCGGGTCTCTCACACCAAAGGCATAGTCTTAACCAATGTGCCATCGCCACCCCAACCTCTAACATGCACTAAGTATTTACCCCATTGATGTGATGACTGCTCTATCTAATATGCATTGTCACATGTAGATCTCTTGCTATATTTGATGCTTTGTAGATGCTTGTATGTTGTTCCTCAAATGTAAGTTGCTTATAAAAAGCATCTGCCAAATAAGTAAATGTAATGCAATACTCACAACCTTCTTCCATGACACAGTGACATTTATGTGGCAGAGATCGCACGATAGTTCTGATGCAATAAATCCTCAACTTCTGTTTTGAATTCATGTGTTGCACAGCACTTCTCTGTCCATAGAGTCAGGGTAGCTACATTGAATTACTGTTAAGTGTAAAGAACAGAGTGCAATACTCCTTTCTTTATTCAAAATAACATCATAACTAAATCTCCAGATGCTTGAAAACAGTTCTTACTTTTATTATACAAGGCAGTCATCTTATTTTTATTGCCCCCATGTAAAACTGGTTTATTGCAGTAAACGGTAAATATTTGAGTGGTGGTGGCATAAATTTCATTAATCATGGTTTTTGAAAGTAAAAATAATAAAACACACTGCAATAAGATTAAGATTTTGATTGTATTTATTTACAAACAGTGCTTGAAGTGGAAATAAAATAGGTGCCAGTACTTCCCATTCACATGTTGGTGTGGAAACAAAATGTTTAATGTTAATATAATATAAAAAAATCTTTATTTGGATAGTCTACCTTAGGGCTGGACGATATGGCCAAAAATGTTTTTACGTAAAAAGTTTCATATCTTTCGATATCGATAATTATCACAATAAGTATCAAATCTTTATTTCTTTTGAGTTTAAAGGATTTTTGCTACTGAGGGAAAGTTGTAGAAACCTGATGGTTAATTGTGGTTTAAACTCGTCTTTATGGTCAACACTTGATGTGGATCACTTCACAAATCTGAGGTAGAACATTCAAAACAATTATGATAAAATCTTTTTCAACACATATGCATGAGTAAAATTTAGTAAAAGATTTTTTTCAGTCCTTTTTACAACAAAATAACCATCTTATTAAAAATTAAAGAGGTGGTATTATGCTTTTTGGCTTTTCCCCTCTCCTTTATTGAGTTATATCTCTTTTTTGTGCATGCAACAGGTTTGCAAAGTGAAATAGTCCAAAGTCCAGCCCAAAGGGAGTTCCCATCTCCCACAGAAAGCTCTGCTCTGAACCGCTTGAAAACAGCTCGTTTGTAGTCCAGTCCTTCACTTCCTTTACTTGTGACGTTACAATGAAAACGCATCATAAAGCTTGCCAAGCGGCTAGC
>NC_060161.1:31252280-31255279 GCF_021292245.1 Micropterus dolomieu | reverse complement strand
TGTTAAGTGTAAAGAACAGAGTGCAATACTCCTTTCTTTATTCAAAATAACATCATAACTAAATCTCCAGATGCTTGAAAACAGTTCTTACTTTTATTTTACAAGGCAGTCATCTTATTTTTATTGCCCCCATGTAAAACTGGTTTATTGCAGTAAACGGTAAATATTTGAGTGGTGGTGGCATAAATTTCATTAATCATGGTTTTTGAAAGTAAAAATAATAAAACACACTGCAATAAGATTAAGATTTTGATTGTATTTATTTACAAACAGTGCTTGAAGTGGAAATAAAATAGGTGCCAGTACTTCCCATTCACATGTTGGTGTGGAAACAAAATGTTTAATGTTAATATAATATAAAAAAATCTTTATTTGGATATTCTACCTTAGGGCTGGACGATATGGCCAAAAATGTTTTTACGTAAAAAGTTTCATATCTTTCGATATCGATAATTATCACAATAAGTATCAAATCTTTATTTCTTTTGAGTTTAAAGGATTTTTGCTACTGAGGGAAAGTTGAAGAAACCTGATGGTTAATTGTGGTTTAAACTCGTCTTTATGGTCAACACTTGATGTGGATCACTTCACAAATCTGAGGTAGAACATTCAAAACAATTATGATAAAATCTTTTTCAACACATATGCATGAGTAAAATTTAGTAAAAGATTTTTTTCAGTCCTTTTTACAACAAAATAACCATCTTATTAAAAATTAAAGAGGTGGTATTATGCTTTTTGGCTTTTCCCCTCTCCTTTATTGAGTTATATCTCTTTTTTGTGCATGCAACAGGTTTGCAAAGTGAAATAGTCCAAAGTCCAGCCCAAAGGGAGTTCCCATCTCCCACAGAAAGCTCTGCTCTGAACCGCTTGAAAACAGCTCGTTTGTAGTCCAGTCCTTCACTTCCTTTACTTGTGACGTTACAATGAAAACGCATCATAAAGCTTGCCAAGCGGCTAGCAGGGTCAGACACGCCCTCAAACCAAGCTAGTCTGAGCGGAGGCCCTTTGGCTCGACTCACCTTTGTTTGGTTTTCCATTGTAGAAATGTTGTACCTGTACCTGCTTCCAGGTACATTTTCTCATATCACCTCACCTCCATCGAGGTTCCAAGCGAGCTGAGGGAAACTAAAATGTAATGTGAAAACACGACAGACTGCTGATTGGTCAGAGACATTTTCACTATTCACTGCATCATCATTGCTGCACCAGACAGAGGCCAGCAACAGAAAGTTTTATCTTTTACAGTTTTCGTATATAATTTCATCACTAAATCCACTTCTGAGAATTTTTGAGGTGAAATCAAGTGTGTAGATTTCGAATATTGACAGTTTTACGAGAAGTGAAGGCGAAACAAAAATGTGCTTGAATATTTTCGGAGTTGAGGAGCTCCGCAAGTGGCTGTGGGGGAAGCCTGCGCCAACCTGCGGGAGGAGTGTATGAGGCCGGCCAGCCGCCCGCTCACAGAGCCCTCTGCTCCCGCCGTCACACAGACCGCTGCAGCAACAACGGCAGAGGAAAACACAGCTGGAAGGTTTTCAAACCGCTTATCTGTCTTTACATTCTGAGGAATGCTGAAACGGTTTAACTTAAAAAAGAGAAAGCTGTGTGGATCGCTGGTGTGTGTGTCGCATTGAACATTACATCGCGGCAGTTGTGTGTGGGGTCGCTATGACGACAAGCTATGTACTATCTCTGGGTACTATCTGCAATGGAAAACGGAGCAGGGCCGAGTAGAGTCGAGTCTATCGATTTGAGCTATGGTAGCATTTTTCGGCAAGGCAGCATAGATCGTCAGAATACCGGCAACAGTTCAACGTTTAGTCCTGATGTTAAGATGTGGAACAATTAGGCAGACACCATCTCCACATTTAAGAGTAGGCTTAAGACTTTCCTCTTTGATAAAGCTTATAGTTAGGGCTGGCTCAGGTTAGTCCTGAACCATCCCTTAGTTATGCTGCTATAGGCCTAGACTGCCGGGGGATTTCCCATGATGCACTGAGCTCCTCTCTCCTCTACTTTCTCTCCCTCTGTATGCAACCTCATCCCATTATTGCATGTTACTAACACAACTTCTCCCCTTTCCGGTAGTCTTGTGCTTTCTCGTCCCTCTCCTCTCTCCTCCTATCACTTCCTGCAGGTGTTTCTGGCTCTGGAGCTGTGGAGTCTGGATCTGTGGTTGCGGGTCACCTGCTGCCCCCGTGTTCCTGCTCGACACCCTCTGCTACAACTATTGTTACTAGTCCTATTGTTATTATAATCATTAACATTACGACTGTTACCATTAACACTACTATAAATATCTGTACGATTTTTCATTTAGTCTATAGCAACATCACCTTTACTGTCTGTACCTCTGTGTGTATATATTGTGTAGGCTGCCTCCCTCTCCTCTCTCTCTCCTTCCATCCCTCTCTTTTTCTCTTTGTTCCTTTCTTGCTCTCTCTCTCTCTCTCTCTCTCTCTCTCTCTCTCTCCTTCACCCCAACCGGTCGAGGCAGATGGCCGCCCAACCTGAGCCATGCTTCTGCTCGAGGTTTCTGCCTCTTAAAAGGAAGTTTTTCCTTGCCTCTGTCGCCTAGTGCTGCTCTTGGTGGGAACTGTTGGGCTTCTGTAAATAGCATCACAGAGTACGGTCTAGACCTGCTCTTTTATGAAAAGCACTGTGAGATAACTGTTGTAGTGATTTGGCGCTATATAAATGAAATTGCCGAATATTTTTTGGTCCGGCTTTACAGGAACCAGCGGCGTGCTGTGGCATGTCGGCTGTGCGTCTTTCTGTCTCTGTCTGTCACCAACTTTCCCTGCTCAGAGGCAGATAAAATCTGCACCATACCTTTCATAAAGTGCAGCGAGCTGGCAGATTGGTGCACTAACGTTATCCCCGTGACATATGGCAGCCTGAAAGCTGCTAGTGTTGGGAGCTAAATACAAAAGTTGTAGTGTTTTTAGCTGGTAGTTGGCGGTCCAGTCAGTGTCTGACACACTGTCAGATCTTCT
>NC_060161.1:31249179-31252180 GCF_021292245.1 Micropterus dolomieu | reverse complement strand
AAAAAAAAAAAAAAAAAAAAAAAAAAATAATAATAATCCGAGCAGATTCAATAGGGACCTCGCACGGTCGTGCTCGGGCCCTAAAAATGGGTCCTAAGACCGACCCCTGAGGCACACCATATTTAACTGGACAGAACGAGGAGACATAGTTGTTTACAGACACGCAAAACTTCCTGTTTGACTGGTAGGATGAAAACCATTCTAGGGCAGTACCAGAGTTCCCCACCCAGTGCCTCAGTCTGTCTAACATGATGTTGTGATCAATGGTGTCAAAAGCAGCGCTAAGGTCCAGGAGTACCAGGACTGAGCACATGCCTTCATCAGCAGACATTAAAAGGTCACTGGTGACTTTAAGCAGGGCAGTCTCAGTGCTGTGGTACTTCCTAAAACCAGACTGAAACTTTTCAAATAATTTGTTATTTTCCAGTACAGTGAGCAGCTGTTTGGACACAATTCTTTCTAGAATCTTTGCAATCTTGCAATCTTTGCAATAAAAGGAAGAGGAACCATTCCACCCCACAGCTTTATCTGTGGTTGCGGATCACCTGCTGCCCCCGTGTTCCTGCTCGACACCCTCTGCTACAACGACTATTGTTACTAGTCCTATTATTATTATTGTTATTATAATCATTAACATTACGACTGTCATCATTAACACTACTATAAATATCTGTACCATTTTTCATTTAGTCTACAGCAACATCACCTTTACTGTCTGTACCTCTGTGTGTATATATTGTGTAGGCTGTCTCCCTCCCCTCTCTCTCCTTCCATCCCTCTCTTTTTCTCTCTGTTCCTCTCCTGCTCTCTCTCTCTCTCTCCCTCCTTCACCCCAACCGGTCGAGGCAGATGGCAGCCCACCCTGAGCCATGGTTCTGCTCGAGGTTTCTGCCTCTTAAAAGGAAGTTTTTCCTTGCCTCTGTCGCCTAGTGCTGCTCTTGGTGGGAACTGTTGGGCTTCTGTAAATAGCATCATAGAGTACGGTCTAGACCTGCTCTTTTATGAAAAGCGCTGTGAGATAACTGTTGTTGTGATTTGGCGCTATATAAATAAAATTGCCGAATATTTTTTGGTAAAAATGTTTTGGTCTGGCTTTACAGGAACCAGCGGCATGTCGGCTGTGCGTTTTCACAAACGTGAAACGTCTGTCTTTCCCTGCTCAGAGGCAGATAAAATCTGCACCATACCTTTCATAAAGTGCAGCGAGCTGGCAGATTGGTGCACTAACGTTATCCCCGTGACATAAGGCAGCATGAAAGCTGCTAGTGTTGGGAGCTAAATACAAAAGTTGTAGTGTTTTTAGCTGGTAGTTGGCGGTCCAGTCAGTGTCTGACACACTGTCAGATCTTCTAATGGGACTGCTGTCCTCCCCAAGATGAAGGAGAATGTGGCACCAGGACAGATCTAGGAGGCCAGAAGTAAAAAGTGATAAGGCCTTACAAGAGTGAGCACTCATAAGGTTTAAGTTGAATGATTAACAAGCATTTTGTAAGATTATAAAAAAATGTATTGTTATGTTTTAAGTACATTTAATAGCAATAATATAATTTTGTTTCAAATTTCACTCTGGCCTCTTTTTTAAGTTTATATTTGACATAATACCTTATTATCTCATTTAAAAGGACAGAAACAAAAGTATATGTGACACAAAAGGCAATTTATTATTTTTGCTGGTAAAAACTGTTTGGCCGGTGGATTTTTTCATCTACCAGCCACCTTGGTGGGCGAGCCAAAAACTTAATTTCCACCCCTGTTGGTAGCACTTGTTCATACATTAATACACATTAAGTCATTCATAAACACAGTTATTCACTAGTTTTATTTTGAAAAAGGGCTGGTGATGGTGCAGTGGATAAGACCCATGCCTTTGGTGTGAGAGACCCGGGTTCAATCCCCCACTGTGACATATCCTCCATTGTGTCCCTGAGTAAGACACTTAACTCCTCGTTGCTCCAGAGGCGTGCGACCTCTGACATGTATAGCAACTGTAAGTCGCTTTGGATAAAAACGTCTAGCTAAATGAATAAATGTAATGTAATGTAATGAAATCCTGACTGGATGTTGCGTATGTATTGTTGCAGGTACCAGGCCTGTAACGGTACGGCTTTTCCACGCCTCCAGTAAAGTTAGCTGGGGCATCTTTCGGGTAGTCGTAGTAGCATCCTTTGGGCTTTGCCAGTGGTAGACTTACGAGTTATGCTGAGATTGTTTATATTCTTTCTCGGGAAAGTATAAAAAAACTGGCAGTTAGCCTATGTAATAATTTTTTTTAACTTTCCAAATGATCTTATGAACCATTAACAACTCACATATAAATGGTTTGTCATTAAAATAATACTTCATTTATAAATAGTGAACTGATCATGTATAAAGTATGAAAATGCAATTATTAAGCACATTATAGATGAGCTTATTAATAAAGAATACAACATGTATATGTTCGTAAATGACTTACTACTGTGTGTTAACGTAAGAACAATGGTTTTTAAATGATGACAGTTAAAAATGTACTAATACTTAACCACTGCTTCATACTGTGTAGATAATAAAGAATAAAACATTTATAAATGTGTCTATGAATGACTTACTTATGTGTAATAATGTATGAAATATGCTTTATAAATGATGAATTCCATATTTACTAATACTTAACAAATGCTTCATAGTGTGTAGTTATTATAAAGTGTTACCGACTGTTTAGAGTATTTGTAACATTTAAACAGCTTAAGTTAAGATTCGACAATTTAACTGATTACACCACTGCAACCAACCACATGTTCAACATTTCAAAAGTTTGCTGTAGCACGTCAACCTTTATCTTATTTTCCTGCCCCTTACATGCTGTGATTGGTCGGTTCATAAAAAGTGACCTTGATGAGCAACTTTATGTACACGCTTGGATAAAAAAAAGCACCCGATCACCTCCCTACTCTGTCTCTGCCAGTAGAGACGACAGAAAGGGGTACTGGGAGCTCGCGAGGACTGCCATTGTGCAAGAAAA
>NC_060161.1:31246550-31249079 GCF_021292245.1 Micropterus dolomieu | reverse complement strand
TAGTTTTATTTTGAAAAAGGGCTGGTGATGGTGCAGTGGATAAGACCCATGCCTTTGGTGTGAGAGACCCGGGTTCAATCCCCCACTGTGACATATCCACCATTGTGTCCCTGAGTAAGACACTTAACTCCTCGTTGCTCCAGAGGCGTGCGACCTCTGACATGTATAGCAACTGTAAGTCGCTTTGGATAAAAACATCTAGCTAAATGAATAAATGTAATGTAATGAAATCCTGACTGGATGTTGCGTATTTATTGTTGCAGGTACCAGGCCTGTAACGGTACGGCTTTTCCACGCCTCCAGTAAAGTTAGCTGGGGCATCTTTCGGGTAGTCGTAGTAGCATCCTTTGGGCTTTGCCAGTGGTAGATTTACAAGTTATGCTGAGATTGTTTATATTCTTTCTCGGGAAAGTATAAAAAAAACTGGCAGTTAGCCTATGTAATAATTTTTTTTAACTTTCCAAATGATCTTATGAACCATTAACAACTCCCATATAAATGGTTTGTCATTAAAATAATACTTCATTTATAAATAGTGAACCCATCATGTATAAAGTATGAAAATGCAATTATTAAGCACATTATAGATGAGCTTATTAAGAATACAACATGTATATGTTCGTAAATGACTTACTACTGTGTGTTAACGTAAGAACAATGGTTTTTAAATGATGACAATTAAAAATGTACTAATACTTAACCACTGCTTCATACTGTGTAGACAATAAAGAATAAAACATTTATAAATGTGTCTATGAATGACTTACTTATGTGTAATAATGTATGAAATATGCTTTATAAATGATGAATTCCATATTTACTAATACTTAACTAATGCTTCATAGTGTGTAGTTATTATAAACAAAAGGAGTTAAATTCATGACAGCGTACTTGATGACATTTAAAATTTTACCCGATCACCTCCCTACTCTGTCTCTGCCAGTAGAGACGACAGAAAGGGGTACTGGGAGCTCGCGAGGACTGCCATTGTGCAAGAAAAATGTCCTGGTACGCCAAGAAGCTAATGCCAGTGCTGTCTACCGGTGAATACCGGCCCATTTTAAGCACTGGTCACAGAAGAAATGTAGAAGCCAAACATGGCCATGACTCCTAAAGATGTGATATTGATGGAGAGAACTATTGATAATGAAAAGATGTCTGTTGCTTTATTGATCACTTTAGACCTCTTAGAGCTGATATATTTATGTAGAGCTATCTATTGTACTAGATAGGTTTTGATTTATTGTGTTGTTTCATCTTGTCACGAATTTGTGGTGAGGGCAGGGTGGAGCAGGTTGGAGGACCCAAACGCAGGACACAGAGCGGAGCAGGTATGGTTCAGTGGTTTTAATAAGCAAACAAAAGGCGAGCACACTTACAAACTGAGTGGCTGATGACAGAGTCCCAAAACAAAGGCTGTCCAACAGAAATCCAAAAGGGTGAAAACCAGAATCCAAAACTGAGCAGGGTTGCAGGGTTACAGGGAGACACGGTGAGGGAGGCTGGAGGCACACTGCTACACTGGCTGACAACATACAATGACCCAACAAAGACAAGACAGAAACACCAGGTATATATATACACACAGGGACTAACGAGCAGGGTGGGAGCAACACAGGTGAAAGACATGAGGGTAATGAGGCACAGGCAGGGAGAGAGAGCAGGGGAAAACAGAGACAGAGATGCAGAGGGATAACTGGGGTAACAGACATGACAAGGGTTACCAAACGCTAGACGATAGACAAGACAGACCCCCAAAACCCAACATACTATAAGGAAAATACTAACTAAAAAGTGCAACACAAAGAATGGCTGTCCGGCAGAGTGTGACACATCTCAGTGTTTGTCATTAGTATTGTTCAGTATTTTGTTTTACAATGTGTTTATGAATGCTATTTTGATGTGTGTTGATGTTTTTATTGTGATGTGTCATAAAATACTGTGAAGTATTGTAAATATATTGTGTTTATGTATGTATCTATGTATGTATATACATTAATTTTGTATAATGGGGATCTAAATAAAGAAATGGAGCTGTTTACCCTTGTGGAAAATGGACCAGGCTCAATGTATATCAAGGTTATTGCGTGAAAAATACCAGACAAAGACAGCGTTCAGTGATGACAGTTATGACAAACTGACACAAGAAAATCGATGTGGTGAAGATGGACTACAGTTGAAAATTAGCCTGCTGGCTAACACTGGCACATTTACAGAAATGTTGATTAATGTGCACTGTCCTTAAATAAACAAGTGAAGTGAAGATAAAATGACAACTCTGATGAAATAATTACTGAACTTCTCTTAACCCTTGTGTGGTGTTTCAGTCTGTGGGAGCAAGGCACTTTTTGGCGAGGGATGGAAGGAGATGGACCAAACCCTTTTATGTTCATAGTTCGGCCTTCTTATCCTTGCTGGAGTTTTCAGATCCGCTGAGTACCGGCCCACTTTAAGCACTGATTACACAAAAAATGGAGAAGCCAAACATGGCCATAACTCTTTAAGATGTGATATGGATGGAAAAAACTA
>NC_060161.1:31242918-31246450 GCF_021292245.1 Micropterus dolomieu | reverse complement strand
GTAATAATTAACCTGATGGCAGCCAGCAGGACGTAAATGATTACATTAATCGACCACCACAAGTTTGGCAAGTAAACAAATACTCATTCATATTTTCATAACGAACGACAGTCGGTGTTACCCTTTCAGAGGTCATAAGCAAAAAGCAAACTCACATTGCTGGCCAATGCTGAGCTAAACATGTTGACTACATTACATTTAGGGTTGGGTATCATTTAAAATTTTATGTTACCAGTACCAAACCCAGTACCCTTAAAGTGATACCAATACCAGTTGAGTACTTCTTTTGATACCTTGCATAAAATGTCACCTGTTGACATGTCATCTGATTAGTAGCTTATTATTTTAATTGTTGTTATATAAGCAAAGTTATCTATTTTATTTTTTTCTTGTTTCAAATAACTGCTACAAAAAAAGTATTGGGAAATTGTATCACATCTCTCCCCATCCTAATTAGGTCGTCCTCACGGGTAGTATTAGCCTATACGGGAAATCGTTGACATATCCAAGACTGTAATCACCACCACAGACCCACCCACCTACTATTTGTTTTATGGAAAATAATTCACTTTTTGTTGGGGGGGGGGGGTTGTATTAAAGAATTAATAATTCAAATAATTAAACTGAAATTGCATTGAAATGGTTAAAATCATGAAAATTATTAAATGTTTGGTAGTTTTGTTACTTGTTTAAGTAATTTATTTTAAACAAGCAATAAAAATATTGATGTATAGGGAGTTTATAGCAGTTTTTGGGCGTGTACAGTTTTAGCCACAAAGGTGTCCAGAGGGTGCAAAATGCATACAGTATAAATGACATGTGAGAGTAAAAAAAATTTTGCTAAAAAGAAGAATTCCTGCTAAATTTCATGCCACAAGCTGTAACAGCCAAAATGATCACCAGATCAAAAAAAAGTAGAGATGTACAAAAATGCCAGAGGAGGGCATAAGGGTTAAACTGTAAATTGCTTTTTCACTTAGTTTTTCACTCATTATAGGGCTGTTTGAATGACTTAAAGCTGATTTTTAAAAAATATATTTAGCTCTACTGCAGGCAGGACACATGAGCTATATGTGTCATCTGCCCCCACATAACAGCTGCTGATTGTCTTTAAATTACATTTATTATCATATAATTTGCATATACACACACAAAAGCATTAAATCACTTTACAAGAAGAGAGCACAGCAGTATATCACTGTGAGGCTTGACCTATCCATATTTCCTAAATAATCATAATTGATAACTTTCTGGTTCCTGAGTATTCTATGTGGGAAAAAAATGTGTATGTTTTTGTGTGTCTGTGCTCAGTTCCCTGTTTTTGAGAGATGACAGATAAGTATCTGTATTTAAGGGCTGGTGTGTCTCTTTATCTGTGTTTCCACATCAGACAGCAAAAGCTACAGACGCTGAGAAGGTAATTCTGCAGCTACAAACTTTTGACTTTCCTTTAGTGGACTGACAGTGGACATCGGTCGTCTGTTCCCTACAGAAGTATCAGTAACATGTCTGTCTCTCTGTTTCAAAGGTTATCATCATCTTCAGCATCATCTCCATCATGAAGATTTTGACTGTTTCTGCACTTGTTTGTGCCATGATGGCTCTGACTCGAGCTGCTGGTCAGTTATATGGACAGAAAGTGTTACAGATGAATGTGTTGTACAATAACAATCCAGGTCAATAACTGCTGTGTCAAACTTTCTAGCTCTTCCAGAGGCAAACCCCGAAAATGCCCAACAAGGTCAGTGCTTTGTTCTGATGCTCTGCTGATGACTTCACCTACATGTTGTGTAAATTAAATTGCCTGATAGAAGTGCTGTGTCCAATGCTTATTTAACTTATGTTAGGTTATATTATTGTTCTATTATTGTTACGTTATGTTGTCTTTTGCTAAAAAATTTTGTGTTATTTAAGCCATGTTATACAAGGTAAATTTATTATCCTATTACTACAGGGTAGTAAGATGAGATGCAGTCTGCAGTTCCATTTATGTTATAAAGCCAACAATATATATTATGCTTTTTATATATTATAATATATATATTACATTATACTTTTGTTAGTGTGTTATACTGTTTTATGTTATATTATGTCGTGTTATTTTATGTTGTTGTTAAATTGATTTAATAATAATAATTCTACATATAGAGATTTTAGCTGCACATTAGTCACCAAACTCTATTTGTTCTCAGCAAAGAGTCACCTGGTCAAGAGGGCCACGTTTTGTTCTGGTCGCTGGTCTGAGATAGATGGTCGCTGTTTCCTCTTCGTTCCAAGAGCCATGACTTGGTCTCAAGCTGAGGTATAAGATGATTTGGATTCGATGCGGAGTTCTTTTAAGTTGAGCTTGTTCCGTTTGTGTGGATTTTTATGGATTTGTCTGTTTGTCACCACTGCAGAGAAACTGTCAGTCCTTAGGTGCAAACCTCGCATCCGTACGTGGAGCTGAGGAGTATCATCAGATTCAAAGGCTGATATCCGATAGTACTCATGGGAATACGCAGGCATGGCTTGGAGCCACTGACGCTGCACAGGTATATGTAAATGCTCTGTATTTGTATATATTTTATACTACATCACATTCACCATTCACACACATTCATACACTGGTGAAACAGCTACCAGGGGCCATTTTGGGTTCAGTATCTTGCCCAAGGACACTTTGACACGCACCCTGAAGAGCCGGGGATTGAACCGCCAATCTTTCAATTAACAGGCAACCCGCTCCACCTCCTGAGCCACAGCCGCCCCGTCATATCATTTATTGTTACAAAAGGTCACATTTCAAATCATAGTTTGACGTCCATTTGATGAGGAAGGCCATGAGATGTGACCTCCTCCCAGTGCAAACTTTGTCACTCGTCACCTAAATTTCTGTTACTTGAACAAAAAACAGACCGTCTTGGGGCTGTTTCTTTAATGACTGATGCTGTAAAAATTACTTTGTAATGACAGTGTTTTTATGACAAAGTGTTTATGGTCTTAATAGTATAAAGTTGTTTATTTTAGTTATATTGTTATATTGTTGTATTAACTCTAATTAACTAACTCAAATTTTCTAGGAGGGTGTTTGGCTGTGGAATGATGGTACGCCTTTCGCCTTTTCATACTGGTGCAGGGGAGAGCCAAATAACACTGGATATCAGCACTGTTTACAAATGAATCATGGAGGTAAATCATAAAACACATTATTTTGCATGAGAGATAAATGTACCATGGTTCATAATAAATGCTATATAAGTGAGCTCAGTTCATAAATGAACCCATCTTTTCTTCAGAACATACCTCTGCCAAGGCTGAAAAGCCTCTCCATTTATTATTTTAATGAGACAAAATATTTAGTTTTACTCTCCATCTGCATGAAATTATACATTCTGCTTAATAGTTATGTCTTTATCTTACACACAGGTGACAAATGCTGGGATGATATACAGTGTCACAGTCACCTTGCATCTGTCTGTGTTAAGAAATCCTTCCTATTCCGGGGCTGACACAGAGGCATGAAGCACCTGGAAAAATCACAAACACGGGC
>NC_060161.1:31239707-31242818 GCF_021292245.1 Micropterus dolomieu | reverse complement strand
TCTGCTGAAGCTTCTGATTTAACATTCCTGAGTTGACTTTTCCCCCCAAATAACGAGTAACTTTGGCTAGAAAATATATTAGTTTCCATCACATTATTTGTGTTTTCCCATATTTCAGATTTGGGTTCATTCCTACTAATAATAGTAAACATGTGGCTAACATGCAGTGTGGTTAGGTTTAGGCACCACAAATGTCAGCAGTAAATGTGCCCATCGTGAAAACAGTAAAATCAGAGTTTCATATTTTTTATTCAGGACTTTGATTTCTCTCTATGTGGCCAGGTGTCGACTTTGTACAGGTGAAAAGACTGCAGAGATGAGCACTGAAGAAGGGAGACCTTAGTGACGTTGTTCTGCAGTCTAAGATATGAGGTGAGATTACATGTGCTGAATGCTGAATAAACACTTTGGTAATACAGCTGGTATCAACAGCACGGAGAACTTTGTCAAGGGACTGTCAAGGTAAAATAAAGCAGACAATGAGTCAATCCTGATTACTCCAAATGCATACAGGTACAGATGCATGTGATTTTCCAATAGACTGTGGAAAAGGAGTAATTAAGGCTGGTGTAATTTACACTATAGTTTTTGGCAAACTTTACACAAACTGGAGAAAGTAGCATTTGTTGTGGACAAGCTGAGGATTAATTCACACATTGCTGCTTCTTTGAGTATTTGGGGTAGCAGGATGGTGTATGAGGCATTGAGTCAAAATGAACTACAGTCTGTGTGTTTATGTCAATGAGGGACCATTTCCCCCAGGGCTACAGAGTGGAAACTCTTCTCACTGCATATAAGGAAGCAGCTCGACAGGCCAAAATTAAAGCCACAGGCAGAAATGTTTCAGGCTTCACGAAGCCAAAAATAGTCAGAGTTAGTGAAATTCTGAGTGATACCAATCATACTCTGAAGAGTTATTATGACTGGACAAATCAATGAGTTAAGGCCAATTTCTTGCTAAGCCACGCCCTTTGTATTATTACTATTACTATTTTTGTTGATGGTGGCAATATTTTTTGGCCAATCTTGCCTAATTGTAATGGAAATGTGTATCCCAAGTTCTAACTGTTTTTTCTCATTTTCATCATAGTCCACAGATTTTATGGTCCAAGAGGTTTTTAGTAGAGCACATTTGACTTCTACTCTATTTGTGGTCAAGTCAATCGGACTTACAGTGTGAGAGACTTTACAAAATAGCATTTTTGGAGCTTAATTACAGCACCATCATTTGGCAGGCACATATTTATGTGGATGCAGTTGCGCATCATTTCCAGTTAGTGGCTCAAGTTGAGTGTTTCTAGCTCACTCCAGCTCACAGAAATATGAGACACGGAATAAGACAAATAATATTAAACTCATTAGAGTTCTGCAGTCTTGCTGAATGATGACAATGCTGTCACCATGAAATCTGAACAGCTGTTTTTCCACAGTTGTGTTAAAAAAATGCATCTGGAAAAAAAAACACAAAAACAAGAAGCCGGAACATAAACGCCGAAGCGTTTATTGCAGTAACTTGAAGTAAAAAGCTTGTGTTCATAGTGGTTACCATGAAACAGACTTGTCCAACTGCAGCACAGATTAGTTGTTGTTTGAAAATGTGAAAGCAAACATCAGCTGGTGATGATCACATCTTCTTGGCGCACACGTAGTTCTTCTTCTCTGAGCAGTATGTACCATTCAAGTTTCCCTCATCTGGAGAAAAGAAATCAGAATAAAACATCACATTCAGTGACATCTAGACTTACAGTGGAAGCGTGAAGAGACAGAATATTTTCACATTTAACTCTGTGAATTAAAGGTTAAATCCACCAAATGATCGTTGGTGATTTTGCAACGGTCTTGTTGAGTTTACTTACTTGTTTCTGTCAAGTCTGAATTACAAATTCTTTATGATGATTTAACAAGGCTATTAAGCTGGTTTTAGTTTGGTGAAAGAGTTACCCACGACCACAGAGCTGCAGAGTAACAGAGACAGTTCTCTTATCACGTCCACACTTATGTCCATGTCCCCCTCTCTGCTCCAAGTCTGCAATAAAATTAGTCAATTGATGTTTTTTATAATGCGCCATTAACGCCAGGTCAGAATTTAAGGTTCTGCAGTGTTCCTAAAATCAACAAATTTGAGCAAGTGTTAGTGTTCACCAGCACCTGATCAAAACGTATTATATATGATGATGGATTTATTATCGCTCTTCTGATGCCTGTGTGTGTTTGCTTCACCTGTGCCTCTTGGAAATTCTTTTCGCTGTTGTATTTAGCACATCGACTCTCATCAATGTGGCTTCATCCTTCTCCGCATGGCTTATCTGAATAACTTTCACATTCTACCTCAACTGAATGATCTGTAGGAATATACGTGCTTGAATAAACATTTTCTGGGATTCAGCTCAATGATGCATTGGTGATGTTATAGTACTTACGATTACGTCCTTATGTGACAGTGGCCATGGCGCACACCAACAGGAGGATGGCATTTAGCACAGCTGGACGCATGTCTCAAGCTTCAGTAACTCAGTTTTCCAAAGCTAGAATATGACCTGGAAATGTGAGAGTTAGAAGTGCAAGGGCGTCAGATATGTCTCCACCAATATAGAAACAACTCTAACAACAACTCTATGTCTGTATTAAGAGTCCAATGTGTTTTTAAAGGTTCAGTGTGTAATATTTTGGAGGATCTACTGACAGAAATGCAATATAATATCCATAACCATGTACTATATAATTATCTGCCATCTTCAGTTCAGTAATCTACACTAGAGAGCTCAGATTGTTGCCCCGTTCTGGCATAATAAGAAACTCACCACAGATGTGTTCAGCTCTCTTGATGCTCCTCTGTCTGATTGTCAGATGGCTCTTCCTCTCACTCTTAAACTCACCGCTCATGCCTGCGATTCCCTCCCTTTTTTCCCAAAGCACACGGGCTTGCTCACACACACACACACACAGACACACACACACACACACACACACACACACACACACACACACACACACACACACACACACACACACACAACTGTTGAGCCTGGGCAGTTAGATACAGAAAGGAGGACATACACTCAGAGCTATAGAGTTTTAGCACTGTGAACCTAACTTTACACTATAAAATAA
>NC_060161.1:31239306-31239687 GCF_021292245.1 Micropterus dolomieu | reverse complement strand
ATGTACTATATAATTATCTGCCATCTTCAGTTCAGTAATCTACACTAGAGAGCTCAGATTGTTGCCCCGTTCTGGCATAATAAGAAACTCACCACAGATGTGTTCAGCTCTCTTGATGCTCCTCTGTCTGATTGTCAGATGGCTCTTCCTCTCACTCTTAAACTCACCGCTCATGCCTGCGATTCCCTCCCTTTTTTCCCAAAGCACACGGGCTTGCTCACACACACACACACAGACACACACACACACACACACACAGACACACAGACACACACACACACAGACACACAGACACACACACACACACACACACACACACACACACACACACACACACACACACACACGCAACTGTTGAGCCTGGGCAGTTAGATACAGAAA
>NC_060161.1:31230564-31239286 GCF_021292245.1 Micropterus dolomieu | reverse complement strand
GCTATCCTATCAATATGGGCCAACATTTCTAAAGAATGCTTTCAGCACCTTGTTGAATCAATGCCACGTAGAATTAAGGCAGTTCTGAAGGCGAAAGGAGGTCAAACACAGTATTAGTATGGTGTTCCTAATAATCCTTTAGGTGAGTGTACGTGCTTGAATAAACATTTTCTGTGCTTCAGCTCAATGATGCATTGGTGATGTTATAGTACTTATGATTACGTCCTTATGTGACAGTGGCCATGGCGCACACCAACAGGAGGATGGCATTTAGCACAGCTGGACGCATGTCTCAAGCTTCAGTAACTCAGTTTTCCACAGCTAGAAAATGACCTGGAAATGTGAGAGTTAGAAGTGCAAGGGCGTCAGATATGTCTCCACCAATATAGAAACAACTCTAACAACAACTCTATGTCTGTATTAAGAGTCCAATGTGTTTTTAAAGGTTCAGTGTGTAATATTTTGGAGGATCTACTGACAGAAACGCAATATAATATCCATAACTAGAGAGCTCAGACTGTTGCCCCGTTCTGGCATAATAAGAAACTCACCACAGATGTGTTCAGCTCTCTTGATGCTCCTCTGTCTGATTGTCAGATGGCTCTTCCTCTCACTCTTAAACTCACCGCTCATGCCCTGTGGATATGCCAATGTTCTGCCAGTGTCAACAAATGGCTGATTTTGATTAATTATAAGAACAAAGTGTTCCCACGCCACTCAGAAACAGACTCTTGTTTAAACCCTATCCCGTTACTTTTCCCCTTCTTAAGGGCACAACAAATGCAACTATAACACTTTGAATGAAGGTAAAAGATAAACAGCGCACACGCTCTGATGGACTAAACCACCATTTCAACATACTTGGCAAAAGGAGTGTGTTTTATTTCCACTTTTGTTCTGGCCTCTTGACCTTTTGTACCTTTGTTTAGAGGAAAACATCTGTTCTCTTGATTGTTCTTGTCTGCTAATCTGTTGTGGTTGCCAAGTGTAGGTAGGCAGGTAATGAGTAAAAGCACAGCAGGTTCAGTTACAGTTCACAAAGTGAGTTTAATTTAAAAAAGTGAAGAAGCAGGCAATCCAGGGAATAAACAAGAACAAGAAGCCCAAAAAATGTAATCCAGAAAATAGTCCAAAATACAAGAGGATAATCCATGGAAACAGACAGGGACACTTTACGACACATACAAACAAATCGATCCCAAAACAATTAAAGTAAAGACAGACACTTAAATACACAAAAGAGGAACTTGTGAAAACACTCATCAACACTGACAGGAAGTAGATAAGCAGGTGATCAAGAAAAACAAGCGAGTGAGAGATTATTGTTATTATTTATTCTCTATTCTGCAAATAGGGCTGGGTATTTACATCACCACAGCCAATTACAATCACTTTTAGATATGGACACATTAAGCATGCTGCATGCTTATTGGCTCATTGACATTAACAAGAACCTTTAGGTATCGAAATTTGGTACCAAAAGACAAGACATTTTTTGAAACTCGATGGTATTGAGGCAATTTGGTCGGTGCCTAAAAAGTATTGAACTCGAGACCCAGCCCTACCTGCAAATTAGCAGAGAATAAGATGATCCACCTGTAGCTCTGTGTCTGTCCTCTCTGCTCCACCTGAAGCAGCTGTGAGCTGCACTTTATCAGACGTGCTGAAATTAACTTGTGTGGATTTGTGGTGAGGTTAATCACCTGACAGGCACAGGAAGCATTATACATATTTTATTCAAAGTCTATGTTTTCGCTACATTTTCCATTCATATCTTTTATAACTTAACCAGTCTGTAATCTGTATTTTGCTTCATTAACTGAAATGAGCTCATCCAGGCTGTGTGCGCGCAGTTACGCAGTAAAGCGCTGGTCGGGCGATTGTCACAGTCACAGAGCTGGGCAGATGCAAACATTTAGAAAATCAGGCAAATATCTTTTCAGTTTAAGGCTTTATTGTTTTACTAATACAACTGAAATCCAGTGAGCCACACCATGGCACTGCAGCCTGCAAATACTTTCACTTTCCATTAAGGGCGCATTAAAAGCGTCTTTAGTCTCTGCAAAGCAAATGAAGGCCTGTAAGATCTGTCAGATGATCACTGCATTGACTGAGATATATTAAAAGTGTCCATTTGTTGAACAGAGCATCGCTTTGGACATAAGCCTGTTTCTTTTCTTGAATACACATCGGTTACTATTTGTTTTATAGCGATGTCCAACGGTGAGTCCAAAAACTAAATGTTGCCGGTGAAACTGATCTTTCACTCAGCAGCTACCAGCTGTTATTTATTTTTGAGATGCAGAGAGAGAGAGAGAATATGGTGGATAAAACAGTCCTGTTGGGTTTTTATGCATTAGATTCTGAATATGCAGAACTTTGAACATGAGCAGAAAACCTGCTGAAACACAGGAGCTATTAAAGTCCAGGAGTTTAAAATGATTTAATTTATTATTGAGGTAAAAAGGTGCCACATGCACATGAAAAGAGGTTACCTCAATCAGTCACGTCTGCATGTGTGTGTTGATTCAGCAGTGTTAAAAGTTGATCTACAGGAGAAACATATCTGAAAGCAACCCAGAATGCCTGAGAGCTGCTCTACATTATATTCTGTTACAGTTTTAATTTTTAAATTGTTTTATTATACCTTTTCTTAAACCAGAAAAACTCTTTTTTTCAAGAGTGTCCTGGCCAAGGCAGTCAGTAGTACAATTGCACATTTAAGATAGGAAATAAATTAAATATTCGCCACAATTCAGCAGCATCTGAATTTTGTGTGTCCATTTACAGAAATAATTTCCACAATAGATTGATGCAGATAAGGCAGAAATTGGTGCAGAAAAAGACCAGAATGCAGCAAATTAAATCTTTAACACTCACAGTTTTCTGGAGGAGTACTCCCAGCCCCCCGGTTCATACAAGAGTAGGGCTGGACTGGGACAAAAAAAACAAAACAACCCAGGAATTTTTTGCCCAGGCGGCCCACCACTATCAGTCAGACTCCCCTCACTAATACACCAGCATGACATGTCGTGTAAAAAATTCTTGGGCCAGATAAGAAAGCTTGAACTTTTACCAATTAGAATACAAAAGTTCCACCGGAGTTTGTCAGAGATCGGTGCAAAATAGAGTCCCATTCTGTTACCAGAACAGAGACCAGAGTTGACATGAAACCATGTAATGACTGACCTTCACCTCCTTCTGGACCTCCTTTTATAGCTCTGTTTCTTGGCTTCACATCATCTCTTGGCTCTCTTTCCTACTGCACCTGAGTCTGGGAAATTCCCAGATTTTCAAGTTCCTCAGCATTATCAACATGTGGTGGGAAAGTCCCTGACTGCGCTGCTCCTCCTTTGCATGCCCTCCACTGATCATACTATTTTATCCACAACCTGACTTTTGTGGAATAAACTGGTGTTGTTTGTGCTCTGGGCTAGAAACAGGACATTCTTACTGTGAAGGACTATATTGATGTATGTTTTGTAATACAACATTCAAAAAATCAGTTTTTTGATGCTGCCTTGCTATCTTACCTTGCTCAGTCACTCTGCTCCCAAAGCACACGTGCTTGCTTACACAGGCACACGTGCTACTGCTGACCCAGTAGAGTTTTAACACTGTGATCCTAACTTTATACTATAAAATAACACTCTAAATGATGACAATGCAGACCACCATGGCTCTAGTAATTAATAACAATTTAGGCTATAATGCTCTAAATTTATTCACAACATACTCTGCTGGCTGTCGCCGTTGTGTTCTGCCGCCTGCTTTCCCTAATTTGCTCGGCCTCGCGCACGGGATTGGGCATCACTGTGCTAGTGCTGTGTGCGGGTTGGGGTCGTCACTTGCGCGGTGATGTTAATGATGTTGGGCATTTTGGTGGTTTGGTTGCCCGTTCCGCGGCGGGGTGGTGCTGGCCTCTGTTGTGTGCGCGCCGTGGTCGGTCCGCTCTTCTGCGGATTCCGCCTTTTGCTTTCCGACGGCATTGCGTCTTCGATTGGCATTTGGATGGCCGGTGTCTTTGGTGTTTGTTGGTCGGGTTAGGATCTTCTGCGTTCACGTCGCGGTTCGTCTGGGAGTTGACCCCTCTCTCACCCCTATGAGCTACTGGGGGTCTTGCCTGACTGTCGCTGGAGTCGGTGTGGCGCAGTTGTGGCATCCCACTCTCACTATGAACTACATTCTGTAACAGTCTTATGCACACACACACACATATACTGTACAGACACATTTACCCACATACACAGGTTCTCCCTGGTAGAATTATTCTTAATGTTAAATTAATTGTTATTTCAGCTCTCAAGGGGGTGCTGTTGTTTATTTATATTGCCTGATTTTTTTTGTCATTTTCATTTCTCTCTAAATTGTCTTCCTTTGTCAGCTGTTCATTGCTACTGTTTGGCTGGTTATCTCTTGTTTATTTGTTTGTGTGTTTGTTGTTTGTTTTTCTCCGCCCCAACCCCCCATCCCCGTTCTCTTGCAGGTGTTGCCCTCTCTCTGTGCTGTCTGTTTGTGGTGTTTCTATTCCCATCCCCATTTCAGTCCCCTGTCTGGCCCAGTGACAAATAAATTTGAATAAATAACAACACAGACAAAGGAGTATAATGATACTCTGTTGTTAAAGTAAAATCTGTATGGTATCCAGCACCTCATACTCATACCAGGCTGCCGGGCAGGACATGTGTTCTTACTGTAATATTTCCCCAAACCGCTATAAAACTGAGGTAAGTACTGTGGATAAGTGGACCAGTGCAAGTGGATCAGTCTCCCTGGTGATCAGAGGTGGCCATGGAGTACACAACTCATACTCAAGTGCAAGTAATTGTCAAAGTAAAAAAAACTAACAAATAGTAAAACAGTATAATTTCAAATTATTATTAGGTCCAGAATTGTTGGATTTCTCCGTTAAAGCTGTACAGTTTCGATAAAAAAACATACTAGGAATGAGCAAATAGCTGTTTATTCAATGAATGTTGTACTACAGCTATGCTCCTCCCTGTTCCCCTGTGTTTCTCTGCTTTCCCCTTCCTGCTGTGTTTTGTCTGTCTGGTGTGTTTTTCCTTGTTGTGTCAGGTATCTGTGGGGGTGTGTCACCGGTTCCTCATCAGTAATCAACAGCTTCTTCATATATTCTGGTCCTACTCTCCAGTATTCGCCAGATCGTCTGCTCACCTATGTGGTAGCTTGTCATGGCCGATACTCCTGAGTAATTTCTCTCAGTGTTTTTCCCTCGCGTTCTTTTTTCCGATATTTAATATATTTGGATTTTCTCCATCTACCTAGATCCCACGGCATCCCAGTGGAGCCACTACCCATTCTGCCTGTCCAGCTCTGTACTAAACGCCACTCTCAACCACAGTAACACCGCATCCCTGCCTGGACCATCATAATAATAATAATCATAATTATGTTATCATGCATACATAGATAGGTCACTCACAGCAGCGTGGGCTTAGCCACCCGCATGCTGACAAAATAACATCACCTATCAGCCATTAGAATAGTTAGCCAGAATTGCGACTACATTAGTGAACTATAGCTACAAAAACAAATGCTTATGCTGCTATTTGACAGTGAGTGATCACCAGCAGTACATGACGGTCTCACTTTATGATAGCGTTATGATTATATTATTATTATTGACCTTAATTGGAGTGATAATCATCATCATCGTTATTATGGCATGGCACACCTCCCTGCTCCCTCCCTACAGGTCCCTGTTGAGCTACTTCATGCTTACTGTTTCACCTACACTCTCCTCCTGCTCACTCTGTCCCTCTGCTCCGCTTTCACGTGGCTCTGAACCAAACCTTCGGCTTCTCACACCAGAAACAGAGGCGAGGGAGTGAGGGGCTAGGTTGGGCCAGCCCAGTGATCACCAACTGATGCAGCTAGAGGGGTACACAGTTAAATAGTAACGTATAGGCTATCTATGTCAGTTGTTTGCATTTAAACTGCCATCCTTTTAATTAACACCAAAAGCAGTGCTGAAGGCGCAACTGTTTGTAGGCTACACTTTGTCACAGTCAGCCATGGTCTTCGTTCACTTTCGGCGTCATGCACCACCATGCACCTGGAACACTGAGGTTGGAAGTCGGATATTTCAACGCTGAAATTTCCCAGTTCCGAGCAGTTTGGAACGCGGCATTAGGGACACACTGGTGGATGTGTCACAGTGGGAATCGAAACCAGGCCTCCCACACCAAAGGCATGTGCCATGTTGCACTTTATAACAGATTACTTGTACCATTATATTTTTTTAGTGCTGGGCAAATTTTTGATCGCGATTAATCGCATTCTTATGCCATAGTTACTCTCAATACAGCGCCTGCCATTTACTCGCGGAGCGCTGTCTTCTTCTCCCACACACTCGTGTGCCGAAGCCTCCCTCCAGTGCTTGTTTGGGTGGGTGATTTGCAGGCTGATCAACATCCCTCCCCTTCTGTGACCCATGGTTTGACTGTATGTGTATTCAGAGCAAGTGAGCAATAGACTTTGCATTAATGTGCGATAAAATAATTGTCTGCTTTAATTAATTAATGTGTTAACGTGATAATAATGCGTTAACGTGCCCCGGCCATAATTTTTTTTTTTTACTTTAGTAACCAGCTCATGTTCTGCATAGTGAAGAATATTGACAGTCTTGTGTATTGTGGTATGAGGGCCTGCTGCCTGCAGATGAAAAATAGCATTTTGGCTAAATCTGACATTTACATTGATGCAAGCTCATATATTAATGTGCACTGTCCTTTTTTAAATAAAATAATATTAAAACTTAAACAAGTAGTAACATGTTAGTGCTGCCTGTTCAGCTTCTTGGTTATTCAGTCTCAAATACAAGGCAAAGACAGTTTTCCCAGGTGACTTTGCATTAAGAGAAACTGAACCAGTAAAAATAATGTGGTGAAGACAAAATGATGACTCTGATTCCTCAAATTCTCTTTTAAACTTTATTTTTATTGTTTGTTTGTGTTGCCATATATATTCATATTTAAGTGAACTTTAACCGACCCACCACAGAGAGATATCATCAGGACAGCAGAAATCTCCTCATCAGAAGAACAGGTTTGTAGCCTGATCTATTACAACTACTGATGATTAGCTATTAACCTCAGGTAAATACTGCAAATGTAATGTCTCTGCCACATAATGCTAGTTTAGTATTTATACTTAAACTCTCTCTAAACCATAAACATGCACTCTGGCTTAGGTTTGTCTTTACAGGTAGCCTACATTTGTCAGAAGTGACCTACAGAGCCCAGTGACGTAGAACGTATTTGTTATGAATAGATACAGAGGTAAAGTGTTAGATTGTAATGTTACATGTAGCACAGTCACTTATGTAATGTAACTGTGAGGAAGTGAGAGGTTTGAAACAAACACATATTGAAGTGAACTGTAAGAGTTTCCTGCAAACAGGCCAGCACATCAGCAAAGGGATGACTCCTGCCAGACCGAGCCAAGATCTGTGAGCTCACAGCAAGAGCACACAGTTTAGTTTTCATTCATGGCAGAGACATGTGCTCCTGATCTGAACAGAAGTACATTTGTGTGAATAGTTCTTTATACATTTACATTTAAATAAATGCTCCTTTGTTCTGTTGGTGGAACTTCATGACGAAGGTTTGCAGCATTGATGCTATCCCCTTTTTTGTCCGTGAAATACATATTAACTTTAAAAGTGTCTAACGAGATAACTAATGTTCTGTCTTTAGATTGTTTTACTGGCTGAAGAACAATGAAGTTAAACCCTTAAAAACATCAGGTCTAAAATAAACTCACAGACCAGCTTGTTTCAATGCTTGAGCCTTTTAATTTGTGTAAAGACAAGAAAGAACAGTTCACTCTGCAGAATAAGTTTGTGCTAAAAGCATTCTTTTCATAACACATTCAGTCTGCTCCTATGAAAGGCACAAAGCCTCAGAGACAGTCCAGATCTTCTAAATTCACTTGTCGCTTCGTTCCTTAAGTAGCGTTACAGCGATAGAAATTAAAATAAAGACATGAAATGAGATATAGAGCCTTCAGGGTACATATAAGACTTATGGCAAGAAAAGAGATGAGTTTAAAGAACATCTGCCCGTGTTTGTGATTTTTCCAGGTGCATCATGCCTCTGTGTCAGCCCAGGAATTGGAAGGATTTCTTAACACAGACAGATGGAAGGTGGTAGTTACACTTTAAATCATCCCAGCATTTGTCACCTGTGTGTATGATAAAGACATAACTGTTAAGCAGAATGTATAATTTCATGCAGATGGAGAGTAAAACTAAATATTTTGTCTCATTAAAATAATAAATGGAGAGGCTTTTCAGCCTTGGCAGAGGTATGTTCTGAAGAAAAGATGGGTTCATTTATGAACTGAGCTCACTTATATAGCATTTATTATGAACCATGGTACATTTATCTCTCATGCAAAGTAATTTGTTTTATGATTTACCTCCATGATTCATTTGTAAACAGTGCTGATATCCAGCGTTATTTGGCTCTCCCTTGCACCAGTATGAAAAGGCGAAAGGCGTACCATCACTCCAGAACCAGACACCCTCCTAAAAAATTGAAAAGAGTTAGTTAATTAGAGTTAATACATGAACAACAATATAACTAAAATAAACAACTTTATACTATTAAGACCATAAATACTTTGTAATGACAATATTTTTATGAAAAAGTATTTTTTACAGCATCAGTCATTAAAGAAACAGCCCCAAGACGGTCTG
>NC_060161.1:31228664-31230464 GCF_021292245.1 Micropterus dolomieu | reverse complement strand
ATGTCGCCCGCTCTGGCCCCAGGGATGCACTTAACTATGGCCGCTGGCTTCGCTAGCTTCACGTTTCTCAAAATGGAGCTGCCAATGATCAGAGTTGGTTTCTCAGCGGGTGTGTCGCTGAGTGGGGAAAATCTGTTCTGTGAGACGTGAACAGGTTGATGGTGCCCCGTGGGCTTTGAATGCTTACGAAGGACTATTCCTCCTTCGGACAGTCACCCAGCCACCCCATCCTGGGCTGCACAGGAGATGCCAGGGGACGGCTACCACAGGCTAACTCAGGCCGTTCCACACTGACTACCGGGGACTGGCTAGCTAAAGACTGACTCTACCAAGGTGCGGAACTGGACTTCTAAATCACTGAGCCTCGCCTCCATGTCTACAAATAAACTACACTTATTACACGTACCATTACCGCTAAAGGAGGCAGAGGAGTAACTGAACATCTGACACACCGAGCAGGAGAAAGTAGGAGAGAGAGAGGGAGAAGGAGAAGCCATCGCTAGCTGCTAAGCTAAAGTCGCTAACGGCTAAGCTAAAGTACTGTAGCGTCAGCTACCAAAACTTTTGAACAACTATGAGATTGAACAGCAGTCACTAAAAGATGGAAAGAACTGTGAGTGCTTAGGCAAAATTACTGTAAGAATAAGTGTTTAGCGGACAGTTGGCCGCTGTAATCTAACAAATGTAACTGGTATTTAACACGGTACCAACACACAAGCACCGGAAACGGAAATGCGTCGACACGCTTACCGCAGTATGTCAGCAACATTGATGCTAACTGTTTAGGTTCAGGTGCAGTGTTTCCCACAGAATGACAGCGTAAATGTGGTGGGGGAGGGGGCGACTTTAGCAGGTGAAATGCCGAATTTCGCTTGCCTGCCGAGAATTGCATGCACTTCCAAATACTGCTTTTAAACGCTATAATTTTCTTTGTGGGGTAAATGATTCGAAATGTTTCATGAACGTTTAGAGTAGTTTAGAGCTGTTGATATTTTATAAGCTACAGTTAGTCGAAGCGGCATTCCTTGAGATTTAGCAATAAATATGTGGGGATAACCGAAGTTGTAGTAGTGAAGTTGATGTAGGCTAATTTACCTGCTGAGATTTGAGTCCACCTCTTTTCTCAGCATATAAGGGCGTTACCACAGGCGAGGTGCATCTAATTCTCGGCAGGCAGGCAGAATTCGTCACAACACCCGGCGCTGCAAAACGTCACCATGTCACATCACCATGACATAACATTACCTCGTGGGAGCACGGCGAGTCTGGTGCACATGGTTGTTTTTCTCTGGCTGCACAAAGATGCAACCACCTTTTCCCCTGATCATTGTTCTAAGCTCACAGTAAAACTCACGTAGTCTACCAGAGGTAGATTATGTCTGACGGTGCTGTTTTTATACCCCGCCCCCGCAGTCGCCTGCATCTCACATTAGACTAGCCTATTGTAGCATGACTACTATGTTTTAATAAATTTATGAGAATTAATACAACATTGTGAATTTTAATATTCAGAGAATATTCATTCATAAATCTCTCGTTTCGGGGCACCACTGGAGATCCAATTCACCCAGAAGTTTCCCTCCCCGAGAGTTGACCTTTTCACATGTAAAACCAGAGACATCGCCTGGTGTTTGGTAAGGACCGAAAGAGACTCAATCAGACAATGAATCGCTTAAGGATTGTGTATTCAAAGAGCCTTAGTGAACCTTTCTAGCCGTAAAGGTGTCACTAAAGACAGTCCACAGGACAGGAAAGGGGGCGATCTGACCCCTTCTCCCTCCCGCAGGTCACCTCCAGCCT
>NC_060161.1:31217360-31228644 GCF_021292245.1 Micropterus dolomieu | reverse complement strand
GCCCGTGTTTGTGATTTTTCCAGGTGCTTCATGCCTCTGTGTCAGCCCCGGAATAGGAAGGATTTCTTAACACAGACAGATGCAAGGTGACTGTGACACTGTATATCATCCCAGCATTTGTCACCTGTGTGTAAGATAAAGACATAACTATTAAGCAGAATGTATAATTTCATGCAGATGGAGAGTAAAACTAAATATTTTGTCTCATTAAAATAATAAATGGAGAGGCTTTTCAGCCTTGGCAGAGGTATGTTCTGAAGAAAAGATGGGTTCATTTATGAACTGAGCTCACTTATATAGCATTTATTATGAACCATGGTACATTTATCTCTCATGCAAAATAATGTGTTTTATGATTTACCTCCATGATTCATTTGTAAACAGTGCTGATATCCAGTGTTATTTGGCTCTCCCCTGCACCAGTATGAAAAGGCGAAAGGCGTACCATCATTCCACAGCCAAACACCCTCCTAGAAAATTTGAGTTAGTTAATTAGAGTTAATACAACAATATAACAATATAACTAAAATAAACAACTTTATACTATTAAGACCATAAACACTTTGTCATAAAAACACTGTCATTACAAAGTAATTTTTACAGCATCAGTCATTAAAGAAACAGCCCCAAGACGGTCTGTTTTTTGTTCAAGTAACAGAAATTTAGGTGACGTTATAGAGTGACAAAGTTTGCACTGGGAGGAGGTCACATCTCATGGCCTTCCTCATCAAATGGACGTCAAACTATGATTTGAAATGTGACCTTTTGTAACAATAAATGATATGACGGGGCGGCTGTGGCTCAGGAGGTGGAGCGGGTTGCCTGTTAATTGAAAGATTGGCGGTTCAATCCCCGGCTCTTCAGGGTGCGTGTCAAAGAGTCCTTGGGCAAGATACTGAACCCAAAATGGCCCCTGGTAGCTGTTTCACCAGTGTATGAATGTGTGTGAATGGTGAATGTGATGTAGTATAAAATATATACAAATACAGAGCATTTACATATACCTGTGCAGCGTCAGTGGCTCCAAGCCATGCCTGCGTATTCCTATGAGTACTATCGGATATCAGCCTTTGAATCTGATGATACTCCTCAGCTGCATGTACAGATGCGAGGTTTGCACCTAAGGACTGACAGTTTCTCTGCAGTGGTGACAAACAGACAAATCCATAAAAATCCACACAAACGGAACAAGCTCAACTTAAAAGAACATCGAATCCAAATCATCTTATACCTCAGCTTGAGACCAAGTCATGGCTCTTGGAACGAAGAGGAAACAGCGACCATTTATCTCAGACCAGCGACCAGAACAAAACGTGGCCCTCTTGACCAGGTGACTCTTTGCTGAGAACAAATAGAGTTTGGTGACTAATGTGCAGCTAAAATCTCTATATGTAGAATTATTATTATTAAATCAATTTAATTATGATTACATGGCAGTATAACACAACAACATAAAATAACACGACATAATATAACATAAAACAGTATAACTCACTAACAAAAGTATAATGTAATATATATATTATAATATATAAAAAGCATAATATATATTGTTGGCTTTGTAACATAAATGGAACTGCACACTGCATCTCATCTTACTACCCTGTAGTAATAGGATAATAAATGTACCTCGTATAACACGGCTTAACATACCATAACACAACATTTCTTAGCAAAAGACAACATAACCTAACATAAGTTAAATAAGCATTGGACACAGCACTTCTATCAGGCAATGCATTTAATTTACACAACATGTAGGTGAAGTCATCAGCAGAGCATCAGAACAAAGCACTGACCTTGTTGGGCATTTTCGGGGTTTGCCTCTGGAAGAGCTAGAAAGTTTAACACAGCAGTTATCGACCTGGATTGTTATTGTACAACACATTTATCTGTAACACTTTCTGTTCATATAACTGACCAGCAGCTCGAGTCAGAGCCATCATGGCACAAACAAGTGCAGAAACAGTCAAAATCTTCATGATGGAGATGATGCTGAAGATGATGATAACCTTTGAAACAGAGAGACAGACATGTTACTGATACTTCTGTAGGGAACAGACGACCCACGCTGACTATCAGTCCACTAAAGGAAAGTCAGAAGTTTGTAGCTGCAGAATTACCTTCTCTTTTTCCTTCTCAGCGTCTGTAGCTTCAGCTGTCTGATGTGGAAACACGGATAAAGAGAAACACCAGCCCTTATATACAGATACTTATCTTGTCATCTCTCAAAAACAGGGAACTGAGCACAGACACACAAACATACACAAACATTTTTACACACAGAATACTCAGGAACTTTAACCAGACAGTTTTTTGAATTATAATCATTTAGGAAATATGGATAGGTCAAAACTAACAGTGATATACTGCTGTACTATCTTCTTGTAAAGTGCCTTTATGCTTTTGTGTGGGCACATGCAAATTATATGATAATAAATGTAATTTAAAGACAAGAGAGAGGAGCCCAGTCATCACTGAACGCTGTCTTTGTCTGGTATTTTTCACCCAATAACCTTGATATACATTGAGCCTGATCCATTTTCCACAAGGGTAAGCAACTCAGTTTCTTTATTTAGATCCCCATGAGCTACTATGATTACAAAATTAATGTATATACATACATCAGAGAAGCTCACAAGTCTTTGAGCTAGAGTCCAAGTCAAGTCTCAAGTCTCTCGTGGTTATAATAAATGTTGTATCACCTGCTGCGTTCAATCCAAGCTTCTTATAAAACTGCACTTACAGAGCACAACCATGTAATGTACAATGCAATTAATAACGGCTTATTAACTACTATAAGTCATCACACCCCGCTGAATCTCAAAACCAGTGTAACGTTAACTAAATAAAACTGTAACGTTACATGATCAACAATAGAGGGTATGCGTTGGTGTCACTTCCCCTTCCAGAACACGCTGGAGTGAGTGGCAAAACATCTTTTACCATGGCTGCGTTTAGCAAACTGGGAGTAAAACAAGTGATTATTTGCTCAAATGAAAGGCAGTCAGACTCAACAGTGATCCTTACTGTTTACCAAAGAACCAGTGGTCCAGCTCGTTCCCATTTTAGATGTGTTGTTTGTGTTTTTGGTTATTCATTCTAACACTGCTGCTCATCTTTCTGCCACTCAGTGAGCGTAACTGTATTCTGTGATGTCATGTGCATACCCTCTATAAACCTGTAACCTGTTTTTCACTTACAGAGCACAACCATATAGCCTCATGTACAATGTGTCTACAATTAATGACAGCTTATGAACTACTGTAAGTCAACAAACCCTGTTGATTTTCAAACCCAGTGTAAAGTTAACTAAATAAAACTGTAAAGTTTAAAGTGGTCAACAATAAACCTGTAACCTGTTTTTAACTTACAGAGCACAACCATGTAATGTGCAATGCAATCAATTAAACTACTGTAAGTCAACACATCTCAAACCAGTGTAACGTAAATAAAACTGTAAGGTTACATGATGAACAGTAAACCTGTAACCTGTTTGCAGCCAACGGTAGTAATTAACCTGATGGCAGCCAGCGGGACGTAAATGATTACGTTAATCGACCACCACAAGTTTGGCAAGTAAACAAACGCTCATTCATCTTTTCATAACAAACGACAGTCGGAGTAAACCTCTCGTAAGTCGTAGCTGAAGCAAGCTAATGTTAGATGGCCTATGCTGAGCTAAACATGTTTACTAACCTCAGGTTAAGGTACTAACCTATTTTGCATTCAGTGCTTCTTTGTTTGGGTCTTGTTTTATGAAGTTTTAAAGCCAAAGTTTATGATGAATGCCACAGCAGCTGCTGGTGTTTGCTGTCCTCTCTCACGTATGGCAGCGCGCAGCAGATACTATGTGTTACGTAGGGAGGTTATAGGTAACGCAGGGAGGGGAGTAACCGCAAGTCCATCAGACGTTTCCTAAAAATAAACATTGTTCACGAGTCCCGGACTTCGAGTCAGAGTCAAGTCTGAAGTCTTTTGAGGACGAGTCTCAAGTCGAGTCTGAAGTCACTACGTGTGCAACTTAAGTCGGACTCGAGAGACAGAGTAGGGAGGTGATCAGGTGCATTTTTAACCAAGCGTGTACATAAAGTTGCTCATCAAGGTCACTTTTTATGAACCGACCAATCACAGCCTGTATGGGGCAGGAAATTAAAATAAAGGTTGACGTGTCACAGCAAACTTTTGAAATGTTGAACTTGTAGTTTGTCGCGGTGGTTTAATATAAGACAGCGATTTCATTTGGGAAGTTTTGGAAGTTGAATTGTCGAATCTCAACTTATAAGCTGTTTAAATCTTACAAGATTGTAAATAAAGTGTAACCTATAGATATAATATTAATAAATGAACCTCAACCTTTTTGTTTAATGTTAATATTTAATAATACACTAATTTATAGTAGTTCGGCCTACTCCTCCAGGTTGTGGAAATTGCATCTGCAGTGGACAGATTTAGCCAGAGCCAGGTTGTTGTGGCGTTATGTGCTCCTTCTACTGTAGCTGCCTCTTCCTGAAAGAAACACGTTCCCCATGGTTCCTATCTGATACACACACCAACATGTGAATGGGAAGTACTGGCACCTTTTCCTCTTCAAGCACTGTTTGTCAATAAATACAATCTTAATCTTAATCTTATTGCAGATAGAGTGTGTTTTATTATTTTACACACACATTTTACTGCACTAAACCAGTTCTACATGGGGGCAATTAAAATTATGATGACTGCTTTGTAAAATAATGATGTTTGTCTGAAATACAAACTGTTTTAAAGCATCTTGAGATTTGGTTGTAATGTTATTTTGAATAAAGAAAGGAGTATCACACTCTGTTCTTAACACTTACTGGTAATTCAATGTAGCTACCCTGACTCTATGGGAAGAGAAGTGCTGTGCAACACATGAATTTAAAACAGAAGTTTATTGCATCAGAACTATCGTGCGATCTCTGCCACATAACTGTTTGTGAGGAATTTTGAGGTCTTTTTGAAGGCCGCCTGTTCAACAGCTTAGTATAGAAATGGTAGAAGTGAGACTGGCCCATAGTTCTCAACTTGAGTAGGGTCGAGGGAGAGCTTTTTGAGCAAGGGTGTAACCTGAGCCTTATTGAAAGCGGTTGAGAAGGTTCCCGAAGCCAGAGACTCTATGGGCAGAGAAATGCCCTGCAACACATGAATTCAAAATAGAAGTTGCGGATTTATTGCATCAGAACTATGGGGCTGTCTCTGCCACATAACTGTGTAGCACCTTCTTGACATTGTGTGTATTGCACAACATTTACATACATTAAATATACTCATTTGACAGACGCTTTTATCCAAAGTCACCTACATTTGATGAACAACATACAGGCATCAACAAAGCATCAAATATAGCACGAGATCTACATGTTACAATACATATTAGTAAGAGCAGCAATAAATGCTGATCACCCTAAGTGACACAAATCAATCACACCTAAGTTGCTAGCGATCCAAATAAAATAGAGGCCTTAGACTTACTATGATCTGAACACCCCCATTGTTGGCATGTCTGACTGGCTCACCTGGGGATTTGAACCCTGGAACTTTAGAGCTCCAGAGTAGGTGACTTATAGCGCTTTGCCATTACAGGGTATATACTGGAACTCTGAAGTAAAATTCAATACCTTTTTAAGACCTTTTCAAGACTTTTTCAACATATTTTAAGACTGCGGAGCCACTTTGAGCTGTAACCGATTAAATCAGCCACACACCTTTAAAAGGGACATTTTTGAGGTTTTAAAAGGTATTAAGTATATTTATTTGCCTATATGTCATCAGGTTGTAACGCCACCTAAAAATTGAGGCACTCACCAACTTTCTCAGTTGCCTATAACAGCCTGTATGGGCCAACTGTCTTACATAAACTATGACATTTATGTATGCAACATTACAGCAAATCACGTGAAACACAGTGTAATTTTATGTTTTAGGTGGTTTAAACTAGATAATGTGAGCTTGCCTGCAATGATATGCGTGATAACTTTCACCGTCCACTTGATCAATACAACAAAATTCAAATAGGCCAGGAGGGAACAAAGATGAAGTGATGAATAACGTAAGTAGTGTAAGCGGTGTAGCACAGGCACAACCTGGAGGAAGAACTAGTCTAAATGACTGTATTAGTATAAAATTAAATTGAAAGTATATTGTTAATTTAATAGTAAACTGTAAGTTTGATATTAATATATTCAGTATAATTTAGTATATAATAGTAGTATATAATATATATAATAGTATATAACTTACCACTAGTATAATATTAATTCAAATTACAGCTGCTTCAGTTTGGGGTTGTTTTTTATTCATTAATTTTGTACAAGAAAAATGCTCTAGGCTACATGATAGTCTCCAACCTTGATTTTAGGCAGGCTACTAACTCGTCAATAATCATAACTGTTTATGCAGAACACTGAGTTCAACATTTATAAAGTTTGTTGCAGCACATCAAGCTTCTTTTTTTAATCCCACTCCATCCAGGCTGTGATTGATTTGTTCACAAAAAGTGACATTGACGAGAGCATCGGCTTTATGAAAAGTTTAATTTGTTTCAATAAAAAGCACCGATTTAGCTAAATAGCCGGCTAACGTTAGCCAAACCCACACACTCCTTGAATTTTCCATGTTTTCTTCTGTTGACAGCTTAGGATAGGAATGGTAGAAGTGAGACTGGCCCATAGTTCTCAACTTGAGTTGGGTCTAGGGAGAGCTTTTTGAGTAAAACAAACAGATGTAAATACAAACAGATGTTTAAGGCTTGCTGCTAAACAAAACGCTTGTTTTCGGTCCAAAAATTGTATAAACACCAACTCTTTATGAGGAAAATGCAAAAGAAGTGACCAGAATGTCGATCAACACGATGTCTGGTTGGTGAGCTAACACCAGTTTGTCAGTCTGGATCTTGAAGTCCCACAGAATCTTAGCTCATTCTCAACTACCTTAGGAGGTGTCTTCCATTTTGACCTTGGGACTTCCAGCCCAAACTCATGGCAGATGTTCCTGTACACTATGCCAGCTACCTGGTTATGGCGTTCCATGTACGCACTTCCTGCCTGCATCTTTCACCCTGCTGTTATGCGCTCTACTGTCTCAGGGGCATCCTTGCACAGTCTGCATTTGGGGTCCTGCCTGGTGTGGTAAACCCCAGCCTCTATTGATCTCTATTGAGTGCCTGTTCTTGTACCGCCATGAATAGTGCTTCTGTGCTGTTCTTTAGTCCAGCCTTTTCCAGCCACTGGTAGTATTTCTTGATATCAGCCACTTCTCTCTGTTACATGCTATTTATGTATTATATATAGTTATATGCAGAGACTATGAGATATACGGATGCTTCGAAACCCATCATCAACACTAGAAACAACTCCTAGCTCAGTGTTCTAACATCCGTAAACGGCAGCTCCTATCACAACTAGAGATCGATGAGCCAGGACAAGAGGATCAAGATCAAGGCAACACGAAGAAAGGTTAGTCAGCGTTTGAATCAGTAGGTTCATCAGGTAAAGATTGTCATTTACACAACATGTGTACTCATCAGTGGAGCATTGGAACAACACACACTGACCTGGTTGGGCATTTTCAGGTGTTGCCTCTGGAAGAGCTAAAAAGTTTGCCACAGCAGTTATTGACCCGTTATTGTACAACACATTCATCTGTTACAGTCTCTACATATAAAACTGACCAGCAGCTCGAGTCAGAGCCATCATGGCACAAACAAGTGCAGACACAGTCACCATCTTCAAGATGGAGATGATGAGATGATGATAACCTTTGATACAGAGAGACAGACTGAGGTTACTGATACTTCTGTAGGGAGCAGACGACCTATGTCCACTGTCAGTCCAGTAAAGGAAAGTCAGAAGTTTGTAGCTGCAGGATTATCTTCTCTTCTTCCTTCTCAGTGTCTCTAGCTTCAGCTGTCCCGTGTGGAAGCACTAATGAAGAGAAACACAAGCCGTTAATATAAGTATCTGTATATGCCATCTCTCAAAAACAGAAAACTGAGCACAAACACACAAAATCCTACGCAAAATGTTCACACAGTATAGTGAGAAACTTGAACCGGACAGCATTATCAATTATGATCACTTAAGAAATATGCATAGGTCAAACCTAACAGTCATATAATGCTGTGCTCTCTTTTATTATGCATCAATATTTCGGTAGCACTTTATAACAGCTACACACTTTAAAGCATTAGTTAAGTATTAGTAAATATGGAATTCATCATTTATAAAGCATTGTTCATACATTAATACAGCCATTCATAGTTATAAATTTTTTTTTTTTATTATCTATACACTATAAAGCAGTTGTTAAGTATTAGTACATTTTTAATTTATCATTTATAAACCATTGTTCTTACATTAATACACATTAGTAAGTCATTTATAAACATAGTTATACATGTTGTATTCTTTATTAATAAGCTCATGTATAATGTGCTTAATAATTGTATTTTCATACTTTATACAGGATCGGCTCACTATTTAGAAATGAAGTATTATTTTAATGACAAACCTTTTAGATATGAGTTGTTAATGGTTCATAAGATCATTTGGAAAGTTTTTAAAAAATTATGTCGTAGGTTAACTGCCTGTTTTTTGATACTTTCCCGAGAAAGAATATAAACAATCTCAGCATAACGCCTAAATCTACCAGTGGCAAACCCCAAATGATGCTACTAAGACTACCCGAAAGATGCCCCAGCTAACTTTACTGGGTAAAAGCCTCACCGTTACAGGCCTGGTACCATTTCTCTGAGACAGATCATCTATCACTACCAGCTCATCAATGATGTGCTTAATGATTGTATTTGATTAAACGTGTTATTCCAATGAAAAACCATATATATGATCATAAACATACGATCATGTAGAACATTTAAGGGAATTATTTAATAAGTATTTTGTCTGTAAAGTAAGGACTATCTAGGCCATACAAAATATTACAAATGAGATTGAAAAAAGTCTCAGTTAGGCTTCTTAGGTCTCAGCTTTATTAGGGCCTGGGTTAACACCCCTTTAGTGTCGTTTTTGGACGTCTCGGCGGTCAAGTTAGCAACAATAAACATGCAACATCCGGGTATGCTTTCAAAATAAAACTAGTGACGTTTTGAAACAGAACGAAAAAAACAAATCAACATTGACTTTGTGTTTAACACAGGAAAAAAGTGAATGTATGGTTTCTGGTCAAGCCACCCTTCTCAACCATGTCTCCTCCTTACCATAGACTGTAGCCCACATAAAAAATACGGGCCTTAAAGCAGCGCTATTTTGACCCTTGACGCATCCAGTAGTCTCTGCCGTGTGCGCTCACTTTAGCGCCAGACCGCACCGACAGAGCAGCGGGCTAAGACGCAGTTGGAAAAACGAGATCACACAGGCCCAGAAGCGGGTCTTAAGTGTAAAGACACCATCACTTGGGATTTTTGAATGCCGTCATTTGCCGAAGGAGTTTTTCCCCCCTGAAAACTCCGGTGAGTAAAGTTTGTAACCTTTAGGAGAGAGCTAAAAGTGCAGCGTGATGCAGCTTAAATGGGTGGGTTAAAATCATATTACTGTAAGTTAAAAGCAGTCGGAGGATGTTGTGAACACGGTGTCGTGAACTGTTCAACAGTATTTTGTTGTGTCGTGGTTTCAAACTAATCTCTGGAGGTACTTTTGGACATGTAGTACCTTAAGAGGTATTTTTATTTACAGTATTTATGATATTACGTGTTAAAGATAATTTCCTTGACTAAAATGTGTAAACTCTGTTCAGTACTTTTTGGTTGTAATTTAATGGAATGGAATGTTAAGAGATGGAGAAATTTAATTAATTCATACTGATGTCTTGCTTAAATGCTACCTGGTAAAGTTATAAATCTTTGGTAACGTTATAACAATGTAAAACTTAAGAAGAGTCCCTAGACAACAGGGTGATGATATTGAGTTTTGACAAACGGGATGAGATCTTATGTAAAGAACATTGATTGTGATGGTTTATCTGATTTATTCTGCACCATACGTGCACACTGGTTTTTGAGACCCTGGACTGTAGTTTAGAGGTCAACTCTTCGCTGGATGCAGATGGCGAGCGAGTCCCAGAGATGATGCACCTTGTATGATGAGATCGGACCAAGGTGTGGCCAGCTGCTTCGGATCCCATTCAATAGGACTGACACATCAGATTACAGGACACTGACAGATAAGAAAGATCCACCACACGGTCATTATCCTGCCCAGGTAGAGATACAAATAACTGAAAGACACTGGACACTTTTTAAAATGTTTTTTTTTTTTCTAAAAGAGCTCTTCTCATTCTGCAGATTATTTCAAACATGGTTGGTGCACTATGAGAGTGTTAAAGGCTCTGTAATAAACCTGCCCACTGTTCTTTAATCACAATCTATTTCTTACCCCAACACTACTTCTCAGAACCTAGGTATGTTCTGTATCATTGTGTTGTGTCCGTTTCCTTTTTCTGTTCAGAAGAAAACTGATTCTTGTGTTAGAATATAATTTGTAAATGCTTTGTAAGGCATAGATAGTGTTGTGAACTCAACCAGACGCACTTCAAAGAAGGTCAGATGGTGTCAAAAGAGGGAGGGAAGTTTCCCTCCCCGAGAGTTGACCTTTTCACATGTAAAACCAAGAGACATCGCCTGGAGTTTGGTAAGGACCGAAAGAGACTCAATCAGACAATGAATCGCTTAAGGATTGTGTATTCAAAGAGCCTTAGTGAACCTTTCTAGCCGTAAAGGTGTCACTAAAGACAGTCCACAGGACAGGAAAAGGGGCGATCTGACCCCTTCTCCCTCCAGCAGGTCACCTCCAGCCTCAACCTGACTCTTTTCTCTCCACAGAACGGCTGAGCCATAAACCACCATTTCATTCTCTGATAACCGGTGCGATAAGCCAGGAATGCAGAGAAAAGAGACCATAAAAACCCCTGTTACTCGAACCAAGCAAGGTTCCAGTATAACTGTGTTTATTCTGTTTAAATAATAACCTTGCTAAGTGAGCAGCGGTGTTTGCCTCTGAGTTTAGTAAGTAATAACCCTGTTGTTGTCCTTTAGTGATGTTTGAAGACTAACAGACCCATAAGAAAGTAATCTTGAACTAGTTTTCTAACCTCTTTCTGTGTTGTCTTAATTCATCCCTGTTACTCCCCAGTAATCACTGTCTATTCAATGCTAACTAATGCTTTAGTTAAATGTTTCATATACAATTTCTTACTAAATTATCCATGGAAACGCTCGTAGGCATCACCAGCCTCTCAGTTAAAGTGG
>NC_060161.1:31210525-31217260 GCF_021292245.1 Micropterus dolomieu | reverse complement strand
GAAGAAAGACCATAAAAACCCCTGTTACTCGAACCAAGCAAGGTTCCAGTATAACTGTGTTTATTCTGTTTAAATAATAACCATGCTAAGTGAGCAGCGGTGTAAGCCTCTGAGTTTAGTAAGTAATAACCCTGTTGTTACCCTTTAGTGACGTTTGAAGATTAGCTGACCCATAAGAAAGTAATCTTGAACTAGTTTCTAACCTCTTTCTGTGTTGTCTTAAGTCATTCCTGTTACTCCCTAGTAATCACTGTCTATTCAATGCTAACTAATGCTTTAGTTAAATGTTTCATATACAATTTCTTACTGAATTATCCATGGAAACGCTCGTAGGCATCACCAGCCTCTCAGTTAAAGTGGAATGTCTACTCTTTTCTTGTGTGACCCGAGCGCCACCAAGGGGACAAGAAAGGTATAACACGCAAGTGTTTAAAACTCGGCTTACACTGACAGAATTATTAAATAGGCCTAACTATCACCATGTAATTGCATAAACGAAATTTTACTGTCAGGCTTACATCTAAATTGTCTCATGAGTTAAAACCAGTAACCAGCAAGTATCCTGAGGACATGTAATCAAGCTTTGTTACGTTTTATATAACCATTATAACCTTTTTTCCATAGTGTTTAGCCTTGTTTTAACTGTCTTTATCCGAATGTTTAGAACTAAGTATTTTTCCAAATGTCGATATTGTGGAGAGAGATTAAAGGGAAATACGCGCAACGTATATTTCTTTATCCCAAAAAGTTAACACCTTAGCGACGTTTGGGAGACCATCCCCAAAATTGACGTCACTACCTAGCGGGATCAATAAAAAGGCCCTGCTGTCTTTTGTTCCAGCTCTTCCTCTTCAAAGAAAACTTTTTTTTACTTTCTTGAAACTAAACGTATACGTTCTCTTAACTTCCTTTACTTTGGAAATTCCGATTTTTGTTTCATACTTAAATCTCCTTCAGACGAGCTGAGAAAGCTACGACCCTGAATTCCAAATTTCTTAGCGGGAGATTTGATTTTCTTTATTCTGTTTGGAGCTGCCTGTTTAACCTCAGCAACATTAAATAGCCTATATTCCCGAGGCCTCGCGAACCTACGGTGAATGTGTGAGTTTATTTGATTTTGTTGTTGCAACCTCATCCGACCGTTGTGAGCAACCTTGGACCAGAAACTCAGAAGAGACCCAATTTCGGTCATTCGTTCCCTCATACTGGTAGAATTCTCTCCCTCTACAATAAACTGAAATTCAATTGAACCTTACATAGGCTACCCTGTTTTAGTACCTCCTTGTTGTCATATTAACTGTTATCCCTGTAATATCACCACATTTACCCACAATTGTACCCTCTTTTGTTAGTTAATAAATTCACCTTGAGCACAGCGACGTATGTGTGTGTGTTATTCAAAATCTAGAGTCCCTATACATAGAACTTACGCTCAGATCTGAGACTGACTGATTGACCTTACGATTTCAGAATAACAACTAATGAATTAACCGAACTTCGTATAATTCTCAGGCTATACTCAAGGACCTAAAGCCTTGGGCGGACAAGCAAATCTTTAGGTGGTGCTCCTAATTTCGAGGTATAAATTAATATTCCCAGAAATATTAATTTTCATAACTATTAAAATTTTACGTAGCCGAGGTCTGCTACAATAGTCCTCACTTTAGATGAGCTCATGCAACATACTTTACTAACCATTAGTAACTACCAGAATTAATCATGAATTGCAGTATTATTAAGTGTCATAAAACATCTATAAACACGCACTATTAGACCATTGACCTCATGTCAAGTTAGCGGTTGATCAAAGCACTGGGGGAGAGTAAGATTTGTGTCTTTCAACGTCCATCCAAGCAACCCTTTGCTGGTCCCATCACAGCAGATCTCTTGAAGCGCAGATCTTGGAGTTTTGATGAGGAGTTCAGAGAAACGGTACCAGGCCTGTAAGGGTAAGGCTTTGTAGTATACAATACTTATGCATTTGACTCATAACAGTTCAAAATAGCACTGTAGCAGCAAGACAGAGGGTCAGAGACCGTCTACGGGGAGAGCAGTGATTGGTGGTTATGTAGGGACTGAACCCTTCTATAGAATTTGACCTCTAACCCCTTGTTTTGTTACCTCAAGATAGTACTGTACCCTTCTATAGTTTTGACCTTTTACTTTGCAGATTCAAACCCTTCTATGGTACCTAACAAATACCTAAACATATCCTATATAAGCCTTGTTTGATGTACAGAGAGACAGAGTGGCCATCGGGCTGGGTCACTCTAAAAGCTGCTGCAGAGCTTGTAATTGATGCTGAACTCCTTGATGTAATAAACTTTTATGATCAAGAACAGTGTCAAGCGGGTTTCCTCTCAACACATCATCGCAGCATTATTGTTCGGACACCACAGAAATTGGCACCAGATGGGGCAGTGTTATGCCTAAATTCATCGTTCCATCACGGGCTCCGTCGAGCTGACTCCCACTCAAGAAGCTAGCATATATGGTGAGTTTCCTCATAAACTGCGGGCGCTTGTCAGTACGTGTCTGTGTGTGCGTTAAAGGGTACACCGGTTCGATCCCGTGTGAATGTTTGCGGTTGGATGTATGATAGGACAACGCAATAAGGGGTGTGTGTCAATATAATGAAGAAAGATAGATATAAAAGGAAGAAAAAGGAATAGCCTACGAGTAACGGAAAAGTGAGCTTTCATAACTTAGCAAAAATTAAGAATATGGGCCCTCATATTCTTATAAACGTAAGTCATGTGGGATGGAAACTACTTTTGCATGAAACTAGGCTTTAAGGAATAGTCAAGTTGGATTAAGGGAAAAAGACAGTGTAACTCTGGCCAGGGTCATTTGGTTTGAGTAAAATGAATAAGGTTAAGGAATAATATAATATAAGGATTAGGACGCCGCAGATCTGGACAAAACCCCTTGAAGGCAATCTTAGATGGGCCGCAAATCCTGGAAAGGCACTACGGTAAGTTACCTCTCGATACATGTGTTGATGAACTATGTCCGAAGTAGCCTCTCATTAAATATCTACAAACTCGAGGTAGCACAAATTTGGGAAGGAAAATAATAAAGGAAGCTATATTTCAGAACGTTTTTTAACAGATTATGATTTAAATAAGAGTTGTGGGGACGTGTCCCCAGCGTCCCCAGTGTAAATGACACCTATGTTCCTTAGCTTGAATGTGAATCTAGGTATGTCAAAAAGATAGGGAAAGAATAGGTTGTGATTACTCAGAGTTAACACTCTTATTTTATGGATGAAATAACATTGTGAGTACATATAAAGGACAATTCTATGAGTATGAGAGATTGCCCCAAGGGTTTAAACATAGTCCTCATATTTTTAATAAAGTATTAAAGGACGATTTCGTAGGGATAGATCAGATATTGCAGAGTACTGTGATTCAATATGTCGACGATATTATGGTCTGTTCACAAGGTAAAGAAACATGTCATAAAGACCCAATAAAATTGCTACAGATATTGGCAGAAATATTGCCAGGAGAAAGTTGTTTATTTGGGTCAGACAATAACGCATGGACACAGAAGCATTTCTGATTGTCAGTTGGAGGCTGTTCATAAGGCTCCAAAGCCTAGAACTGTCAGAGAGGTGTTGACATTTCTCGGTATTGCTGATTATTCTTCAGCATGGGTTGAGGATTATTCTAGTTTAACGGGACCTTTAAGAGTTATGGTTAAGGATACTGGGAACGCTCAACTTCATAGCAATCTTTCCTGGACACAGGAAGGCCTTGTGGCTTATGAAACAATCAAACAGAGGTTACAGGAGGCACCAGCGCTCACACTACCAGACTACTCTAAGAATTTCTTGACATATGCATGTGCAGTCCTTTGTCAGCTGACAGGTACAGGGTCGAATCCTCAACCTATTTCCTATTATTCTACTGCCTATTCAGAAGTAGAACTAGGGCTACCACTGTGCTACAGAGCAATGGTGGGAGTTTATTTAATGTATGGCAAAGCATCATCTGTTACAATGGGTTACCCAGTAACAATTCTTACCCATCATAGTCTCAGGAATCTGCTGAACTATGGAAAATACACATTGACTATGCCAAGGTTTAGAGACTATCATAGGCTCTTAGAGCAGGAGGATGTCACCCTGGTGAGGTGTGATACGGTAAATCCAGCCGAGAATTTGCCAACTTCAGAGGATGGTGAGCCACATGATTGTGTTCAAGAGGCAAAGAAATACTCAAGGCTTAGATCAGACTTGCAAGCTCTTCCACTATGTGAGGCAGACTTGGAGTATTGGACTGATGGGTCTTGTTATCGTGTGGGAGATAACGTGTGTGCTGGCTATGCAGTAGTAAAAGCTCAAGGAACTGGATTTGTTGTTGAAAAAGCTGAAGTAATACCACAGCCTGTGTCTGCACAGCTTGCAGAACTTGTGGGGCTAACAGAAGCGTGTTTGTTACCAGACGGACAGCGAGTGACAATATATACTGATTCTGCATATGCATATAATGTATGTCATTTGTTTGGAGCAGTGTGGAAAGGTCGGGGGTTTAAGAAAACGGATGGTTCTCCGATACAACATCACGCACAAATAATAAAACTGTTGCATGCTATGATGAGGCCCAAAGAGATAGTGATAGCTAAGTGTGTTCTCATAAAACAGATGTGTCAAGAGTGACACAAGGGAACAAAGCTGCTGATGAAGCTGCAAAAGCTGTCACAGGGGCTGAAATATTAGGTTTTTCTGGTCACTCATGGGGTGGACTTGGAAGACAAAATTACGCTTAAGGATGTGATTTTGATGCAGGAAGCTGCTTTTATGATTGATAAACAGTTATGGCTAGACCGAGGTGCTGTTAAGGATTCTACGGGTCTTTGGAGAAATCATGAGGGGCTGATAGTAGTGCCTCTGGACCTGTTAGGTCTGATGATTCAGGAAGCACATGGGTTAGTTGTTGACTTTGTCGATATGATAAAACCAGTTGAAGGGAAAAGATACATGCTAGTTGCTGTGGATAGATTTTCACGATGGCCGGAGGCCTGTCCAACCAAGCGGTAAGACGCTCAGTCGGTTGGCAAGTTTTTGTGTAGAGAGGTCATAAGCAGGTGGGGACTTCCAGATCGAATATCCTCAGATGATGGGAAAGAGTTTGCGGATAAAATAGTGAAATTGATTTTGCAAAAATTGGGAATTAAACAACGTCTTGGAGCAGTTTATCACCAGCAGCATTGTCAAGATTTGCCAACATACGGGTCTAAACTGGCTGGCGGCGCTCCCTTTGGCGTTAATTGTGTGTCGCTCAAGTGAGCTGCGTGATTTACATATAAAGCCCCATGAATTGGTCACAGGGAGACGAATGCCTATGCCTTGTTTACGAACAAGTGGCAAGGGTCGAAGTTTGGCTCTTTTAGAAGATGAAATGAGAGCGTATGTCACATATATGGCCAAGCTCCATAAAAAATTATCCACATATGTTTCTGACAGGCAAAGGAGAGAAGAGGTGCAGGAGAAGCTCGATGAGCAAAAAAGGAGTACAGTGCAACCTGGGGACAAGGTGTTCGTGAAGGTATTTAGGAGGAAGTGGTATAAGAACGCCGTGAGGGACCACTTGAAGTGGTTCGTAGTACTGGAACAGCTGTCCAAGTTAAAGGGTCTCCAACGTGTTATCATTTATCACATTGTGCTAAAGCGCCTAAGGAAGAGGTGCCACGCGTGGACAGCCAAAATGGTGAAGGCTCAAGAGAGCCGGATGACAATAGGGAAGAACAGGCAGAAGGAGAGATGTATGACAATATCCAGAACCAAAACCCAGAAGGAGAAATTGTCCATTCATTGGACAATGTTGATGATCATGTGTACACTTCTGATGATGCCAGATACGACTCTGCAATGGATGGACAGGAAAGGAGATTTGGGGACATTGATTTTTAATATGTCCGAGAAACAGCAGGGCCTATTTCAGTGGAATGTGAAACCACAGAGGTCACCAAGGGCTGCATCTCTGTTACAGGAGAAGCCAGTGTTCCAGTTAGACAAAACAGCCCCAGACCAGTTCGGAAAAGAGTCAGACCAAAACGTTATGAAGTGAAGTACCTCTAGGAGAGTCAGCTCAGCTCCCATGTCAGTGTATGAGAGAAAATAGCGGCGAAGGGAATTTTAGAGTTCAGTGGGAAGATAGCCATGGCAGAGTTTTAGATTTGGTAGGAGCATTAACATCAAGAAAGTATGCGTTGCTTAATGATATGAGAAGACTGGAGAGGGAAGGTGATCGCAGTCTTTATGTGTATGATTTCCAGCAGGAGGATCACGGTGATTATAAATGTACATTTTATAAGCCACAGTTTGAAAGCGAGGGATTAGAGTCCCTTGGAAATAACTAAAAGAGTTAATACATCAACTAATGCAATTATTTTAGTAGTAAATTTGGAAGAAATGAATGTTACAACGGCGATAACAACCATTGCAAATATGACACAGACACCGACTACAACTTTTCTGGAAGTAAAGGGTATGGTAGACTCAGAAGTCTACGTTACAGATGGAGTTGGGGGAGCAAGAGGTAGAAGAGAATGATGAAGATTCATCTGAAACCGTTCAGAATATTATCCCACATGTACAAAATGAGTTCTTTACTTTTGATAAAACACCAGAAGATATGACTGATCAATATCGCTCGTTACGGAAGAGGGAAGCTACATGGAAAGCATATGGGATTGATTCTTCTGTTTTGAAAATTGGCAATGTGA
>NC_060161.1:31199528-31210505 GCF_021292245.1 Micropterus dolomieu | reverse complement strand
AATAGCGGCGAAGGGAATTTTAGAGTTCAGTGGGAAGATAGCCATGGCAGAGTTTTAGATTTGGTAGGAGCATTAACATCAAGAAAGTATGCGTTGCTGAATGATATGAGAAGACTGGAGAGGGAAGGTGATCGCAGTCTTTATGTGTATGATTTCCAGCAGGAGGATCACGGTGATTATAAATGTACATTTTATAAGCCACAGTTTGAAAGCGAGGGATTAGAGCCGGGACTTGGAGGTCATGTAGTGACCCTGGTGGTGATAGATGGGAATAACAGTAAAGAGATCCAAGATGTAGAAAAAATAGGAAAATCAACAACAGTAACATCAACACTTCAGCCTAATGCAAGAGCAGTAAGAAGCAGTTCTACTCTTGTAGCGTCAACAGTCTCTAAAAGTATAAATGTAACACATTTGACTACAGTGGCGCCTCAGATGATTTCACCAACGCCAACTTCATTGTCTACTGTGGTTCAGGTTAAGTTTGGAGGTTCGGCATATCTTCCTTGTAAATGTGAGAGATGAAATACTGGTAGTAATATGCCTCCCAAGTGGATAAATAGTCGAGGTAAAGATGTGTTGTTATCAGGACCGGAGGGTGTACACCCTAGTCAAAGAAAGTATTCTCTGTTTAATGATATGAGGCGGTGGAAAATTGTGGGCGATTGTTCACTTGTTTTGCGTAATGCTACCTAGGGGAATATAGTTGTACTTATTTAGAGCCAGAGTTTAAACTTGTTCCATTTCAAAATCATTGGATACAAGGTTATGTGACGCCTAAGGTGACGCTTATGATGAAAGATTTAGAGCCTGTTGAAGTGTCAACAGTCACCAAAGGAGTTCAGGAACACTATACTAGAGTAGTCACTCCAAGAGTGAATAATACACAGGTCCTCTGTGTATTATTCACTCTTGAATCTGTCATTTTGCCCTTGGAAATAACTAAAAGAGTTAATACATCAACTAATGCAATTATTTTAGTAGTAAATTTGGAAGAAATGAATGTTACAACGGCGATAACAACCATTGCAAATATGACACAGACACCGACTACAACTTTTCTGGAAGTAAAGGGTATGGTAGACTCAGAAGTCTACGTTACAGATGGAGTTGGGGGAGCAAGAGGTAGAAGAGAATGATGAAGATTCATCTGAAACCGTTCAGAATATTATCCCACATGTACAAAATGAGTTCTTTACTTTTGATAAAACACAAGAAGATATGACTGATCAATATCGCTCGTTACGGAAGAGGGAAGCTACATGGAAAGCATATGGGATTGATTCTTCTGTTTTGAAAATTGGCAATGTGACTATAGGGAATTTTCAAGATATTTGGTGGATTTGTGGTGTAAAGGCCTATATATTCTTACCTTATGGATGGATAGGATGTTGTTACATGGCGACGCTAAAACTTCCATATGAGGCGTTTACAATCCATCCAAAAAGGGGAACCATCAGCTCATTCTGATCCTGGTTCTGGTAATAGGGTGAAAAGGAGCATGGCACAATTTCATAATCTTGAATCCTACCATTGGAGGATAAGTCTAGGCAAGAAGTGGGGACTTGAACTTTTTCCATGGTATGGTGTAACATTTTTGGCAGATCACATTAATAATATTAATTATACTTTGCAGGGTTTTGCAAATGAAACTATAGGAGGGTTTAATCTTCTGTCAAATACTCAAAGAAGTCACAGACTGACGTTGTTGAAACATGACATGGCTCTCAACTATATTTTAGCCAAACATGGTGGATTGTGTGTGGTTATGAACTTGACGGGGGACTGTTGTTATACTTTGATCCCAGATAGTTCTGATAAAATCACTAGTGTTATAGATGCATTAAAGAGTATAAGGGATGCGTTTGGTCAATCTGAGGGAGCTGGATGGTCAGCAAATGCTTGGTTACAGAATCAGTTAGGACCAGTGGGAGCAGTGGTGGTTCAGATTTTGGTAGCAGCCTTTGTAGTGTGTGTTTGATGTTTTGCTTCTGTACTGTGCTATTGACTTTTGCGAAAGCTACGATATTGAGATGGGTTGGAGTTGTGATGCCTGGGGAGAACACTCAGATGCCTTTGTTAACTATGGCTGATTTAGATGGAGGTAATGAAGTGGAAACAGATGAAGTAAAGATGGAAAGATATCCATTTTAATATTACTTTGTATTTACATATATTGAGGATTTAATTTTCATGTGTTATTTTGCAACAGATACTGCTTGGTTAAAAGGTTTCAAAGAGAAGTTGAGGAATTATTTCATCAGCTTTATCATTTTGTCTTCACCACATCATTTTTACTGGGTCAGTTTCTCTTAATGCAAAGTCATCTGGGAAAACTGTCTTTGTCTTGTATGTAGGGGTGTGACATGACATTTTACCCTTGAGACAAGACAAGATTCGAGATTGGGTTCACAAGGTCTAGATGAAACGAGTTTTAAGCACTTTTTTAAATAAATATTTAGTAGAGAATTATATGAAACATTTTGAGCATTAAACACTTTTTCATATTTCCAACATTCTGATGATTTTTTCTGCACCAGTTTATGGTGAAAATTTTTTTATTTATGTAAAGAGAAACACAAAATTCAAGTGGCAGGTGACAATTTAAAGTCTATAGCCTATGAGGTTAAATACATCAAAGAAATAAACAATGGCTAAACAATGAGACTGTGGGTTTCTATTTTGGGAGTATTTGACTCATGCGGGCAGCTAATGAACGCAAGCTATGAGTTTTAAGAGTTAAAGATAATCTATTAACAACTATGGGACGTCACTTATCACAGAATGCATTTTGGTCTTACTGCGTATCGTTTCTCCCAGCCGGGTGCTGGTCAACGGCCTCACACTGGCACAGATCCGTGCGTTCTCGGTTAGGACAGCTTAAAACTGTCGGCCGGCCGCTTTTTCTCTGCCAGGGAATTGGTCCAGAGGTCCATCTTTTGTTGGCTTATTGAAGAAACTTGCAGTGGGGGCCAAACCTGGCTCGGGTTAGCAGTTTGGTCATCCTTTGTTACTGCTGGCGGGCCCATGTTGCTGGGTCCGAGGAGGGATTACAAAATGAATAAAGTCAGTTGACCTTGCTGAATCTCTTTTGATGTGAGATAATTAAACAAAGAGCAAGGTCAGTTGGGGTGGGGGCAGTTTAGGGTTTCCTGCCCTCTCTTAAGATAGTTTGATGCTTTAGGAAAACGCTAATCTCTGGTCAGTGTTCCTTTTGTCATTTTAACAATCAAGCACCACGTTATCTGGCTGCGGCATCAAAAGGTGGCCAGTTTTACGATCATGCTGCCCAGAGACAGCACTTAGGGAGAGCAAACCTTTCACCTTTTCCTTTGGGTATCTTCAGCTGTCTGTAGAGGATTGATAATCAAACCCCCTCCTCCTTCTTTCTGGGAGAGAAAAGGAATTTGGAGTAGTCCAAATTTATTTGATGTAAAATGCACAAATCCACACTGTTGGTACACAACAAGCGTTACATCGCTACAGCCTTTCTACTAACGAGTGTGTTGCCATCAAACACTGTTGACATTTTCTTGATTTAGTAAAAGCAGTTAAAGAGCAGTGTGGATTAAACGAGTTAGCAAACACTACTTGGTGGAAAAGCAAAAGTTAGGAAAGCTTAACAGTTATTTAAAATTTTACGAAGTTAGGATGCTTCTGTAATACACTTTTCCTTTCTTAAGATAGGAAAGGAACATTGACTTAGGAACTGTTAATCTGTAATGGCCTTATTCCTAAATCAGTTCCCAACCCTTATTGCCATGGTTACCAAGCAGTTAAGATAGGATCTACTGATTATGAACTTTCTGTAATATGGACCCTGGACTTTAATAGCTCCTGTGTTTCAACAGCTTTTCTGCTCATGTTCAAAACCTTCTGCACATTCAGAATCTTTCCCACATATCTGTGTTCTCTGACATGTCCAGAAAAGGTCATAATATTACCAGACTAATGTCATCATTTGATGAGAATTCCAACTGCCCTTTACTTTGCGGTGCATTACCTTATTGATCCGCTGGTATTAACGTTATCCCATTCAAACTGTTTGACCAACGCAGTTTGGGATTGCATGTTGCATGTGAAACCGAAAATAACTGACACACTTCTGATCAGGCAGAAATCTCACCACAAATCCAAACGTTAACGGTAACACCTCAAAAAGTGTTCACAGACCAAAACAGAGCAAGTTTTCACCTGAGTTTTTAGATGTTTATGTTGCAAAACTCTACCAGCTACATCACCGCTTGTCACAACTGTCCGGACTCACAGCACAAGCGGTGCAGTTCAGTTGATTACTATCAGGGTGTACGCCTCTGTTACATCAGCTGGGTGGAGAAGTTGAGGAATTATTTCATCAAAGTTATCATTTTATCTTCACCACATCGTTTTTACTGGGTAAGTTTCTCTTAATGCATAGTCATCTGGGAAAACTGTCTTTGTCTTGTATTTGAGACTGAATAACCAAGGAGCTCAACAGGCAGCACTAACATGTTACTCCTTTTTTAAGTTTTAATTTTATTTTATTAAAAAAGGGACAGTCCACATTAATATGAGCTTGCATCAATGTGAATGTCGGATTTAGCCAGAAAGATATTTTTCAACTGCAGTCCCCAGTAGGCCGTTACAAGGCCAATACAAAGAAGACAACATGATAAAACAAGAAAAGAAACCCTACACCAGCAGTCCCCAAAATTTTTTGTGCCACGGACCGGTTTAATAGCAGTCAATGTTTTCACGGTCCGGCCTTTAAGGTGTGGCAGGCATAAAAGCTTTTTTTTGTAAAAAGGGCCAACGACTGGCCCATGTAGCAGTAACTGGCAGCGGCCCATTGCTTCATTTTCAACACTGACATTGGGCTGGCCCCACCTAGCCCCTGTTGCTGGTTGGAGAAGCTGAAGGTTTGGTTCAGAGCCGCGTGAAAGCTGAGCCGAGAGACAGAGTGAGCAGGAGGAGAGTGTAGGTGAAACAGTCTGAAACACTCTGCGCACGTTTGAAATTAACTAATGAGATGTGAAACGTGAGCAAACTCAAACTACACTCTTTTAGTGTTTTCGTAAGCCTGCATCTAAAGCTGCTGCCGCTCCAGGTGACACCGCAGCTGCAGCAGGTGACAGGAACGTTAAAGTTACTGAAACAGAAAACGAGCCAGATGAGGCTGATGCTGTCGTAATGTTACCTGCTGAGTGAAAATAGCATATACGTTATCATTAACGGAACTGTAAAGCTGATGATACACTGGGCGACTTTTTGAGCAATGTTGTTGGGCAATCTTGCTGGAGGGAAGTCCGACTATGTTTTGAACAGATAGTGGCAGTGCGGGGCGGGTGGTGGAATGGTGGGGGAAGGGGATTACGGTAGTAATCTTTACTCATTACCACTGACTGGGTGACCAGCACGATTGCTCTTCAAATTGCTCCGTGTATCATCAGCTTAACAGCATTGCTTGTCTATTGAATTGAATCTAGAACTAGTTAACTAACATTAATGTGGTGGATCAATGAATGCGGGATACTGTGTGTGTGTGTGTGTGTGTGTGTGTGTGTGTGTGTGTGTGTGTGTGTGTGTGTGTGTGTGTGTGTGTGTGTGTGTACACACACAGTAGGCTAGTAGAAGTAGCAGTTCCTGGATGCTTTCTCATGCATTTAAGATGATACAGTAAGATACGTTTGACAATGGTTTTTGGAAGATAAGTGAGCTTGAGATGATGTGGACCACTTTTGGTGTCCTCAGTGCTAATATTCTGTAATGAATGAGTTTGGGTGATAGAACTGCACATAGGCCTATGTTCATTGTTATTACTGCTACTGAAAGGCCTCAGCTTTCCATCATTGTTAATGATAGTTGCAACTTGCACTGTGAAATGTGCATTGGAAATTGCCAGCTGATAAAACCAGATTCATCTAACATCTAAGGCTAAATGTATCTCTCAACTGGCTGAGTTAGATGGTGATCAAACAAATGGGTGTGTGTCCCACCCACTGAAACCAAGCTTTTTTCTTGTTAATCCGGAGGGCGATCTCAGCTGGGTGCAGTCAGTCTTAATGCCCAACACCTGTGTGCAATTAGGCTCACACTACTTCAGTGAAACCTACCACTGAAGCGGCAGCGTTGGCTGCTTGTGTGAAGACCTACTTGGGTAAAGACCAGTGAGCCCACTGAGCAAGGCTGCCTACAAGAGAAGCTTTTTCCCTTCCCGGGGCACACCTACCCACCAGCTACAACTACACTCAGGCCATGTGCATGCTGCAGTAAAGGTCTCTGTGATTTTCATATACCGTCCACCAGGACAAATGGGTAACTTTGTGGAGGAGCAAGACACACTGCTGTCTTCAATACCAGAGCATGACTGTCCCCTACTTGTCCTCGGTGACATGAACATTCACTTAGACAATTCAAACTCAGCAGATTTCCTGTCTCTGATTCAGTCCTTTGATCTAACATGGGTTCTCAGCCCCCCGATCCACAAAGCTGGGAAGGTGCTTGACCTCGTTCTTGTCCGAAACTGTCACACCTCTACATGTGTCTGACCACTATTTAATTCAGTTCACGGTATGCCTACAGGAAAAGCCCATTGTTCCAACACCGTTGGTCTCACTGTGTTCTCTATCCACCAAGCCTGCTCACCCAAACCAGTCCCAACCGTGGCTAACTGATATTATCTGTGGACTCCGTACTGATCTCAGAGCTGCTAAAGAAAATGGCGAAAAACACTTGGAAAAATTGGTGCAGAAAATGTCTCCAGAATGCAGGACATTAAATGTTCAATGCTCAAAATCTTCTGGAGGACAACCCCCGCACCCCCCACTCGTGTACTCATCAATGAATATTTCTTTAAATACTGTTAAAATATCTTCTAGTCTTGATCTCGTGACCCCAATATGCTAGATTGTCACACATCATATGCAAAGTGTCTCAACTCTAATCTGAGCACTAAAATGTCCCCATGATGTTTGAACACAAAGTGAAGCCCTTTCCCACCTGTAACTGTCATTGGCTGTTAAAGTCTTTGCATTGTTGATAACACATAGCCTAAGCAGTCCTGAATTAGTCCAGAATGCTCTCTATTACATGTACATTCATACTGTATGTATTAGTGAGTGTAGTGGCGCTTATGGGATGTCACGCTGGGACGGGGGAGTATGAGGCTGGGAGGGAAAAATCACAGTATACTCACAAGAAAAAACTAGACTACACCACTGCTTTTACCTGATGAGAAATCTCATCATAATTTAACCTTGTTAGTGTCACACTGCCTGTATGCCTGTCTGCTATGCTTAGTTTAGCTCTCTGTGAGTTTTGTTTTATTTATCTGTTGTTTAGTCTTTGTTTTGGTATTTTCCTTGTTTCTGTTCCTTGTTGAGTGTTGTCCTGCTTCCTGGTTGGTCCTGTCTGTTCCCTGTGTAACAGTTGGTCCATGTTTTCTTTTTTGGAGTTTTGTTTCTTGTCTTGTGTTCTCTATTTAGCCTTGTTTATTTCATTATTCATTTACAGGTTCTGTTTAGCTCACTTTGTTTCTGTCTGTCTTGTATCTTAGGTTTAGATCTTAGTTATGTCTTTGTAGTTACTCCTAGTTATGTGTTTGCGTTATTTTGGGTTTGGTCTGCTCTTGGTTCTGTTTAGTCTTAGCTTCAGTCTGTGTTCCTTATTGGTGTTTATTTGTGATCTGTCTGCTTGTTTCTGGATTAGTTTATTTATATTATTCTGATCTGTTACTACTTATTTTGATATGGCCTATGTTTAGTGTTCAGTAACCTGTGTTATGTCTGTTCCCCCTCAGTAATCTGCCTGCTTGCCAGTCTCTCTGTTTTCCCCTGCTGTCTCTCTGCCTGCCATTCTCGTTAGCCCTGATCCCTCTCACCTGTGTTGCTCCTGCATGCTCGTTAGTCCCGTGTGTGTGTGTGTGTGTGTGTGTGTGTGTGTGTGTGTGTGTGTTTGCTGTTTCTCTGTGTGATCTGCCTGTTGTTGGAACTACCTGTTTTTATTTACCAGTCTCTGCACCCTGTTAACTGTATTGCTTGTTTTTGGTTTGGATTAAAATCCTGAACTTGACGTCAGCTCTCTAGTGTCTTGCGTTTGGACTCTCTCCTGTGTGCACTCATCTGAATCCTAACAGCTAGATCTTGTCACACCCCTACCTGTATTTGATACTGAATAACAAAGGAGCTGATCAGGCAGCACTAACATGTTAGGCCTACTACTTGATTTTTTATTTAAAAGGGACAGTGCACATTAATGAACATATTTGCATCAATGTAAACATGCCAGATTTAGCCATAAGGGTTTTTTTTTTTTTTTAAATCTGTAGTCCCTGGTAGGCCGTTACAAGACCAATCCAAAAAAGACAAAACGATAAAACAAAATAAGAAACGTACTACACCACAATATAGTTGCATCTTTAAAACAATGGCAGCCCCGCGGAGTCGTTCTTTCTTTGGGCAATTTAACTATTTTTTGACATCAATATTTGTCCACTTGCTGGCCTCTTATGGGCTGACTGCAGTGGCTGCTGATGAGCTGGTCCAGAGGCTGGCTGCTGGTTCTGTTTACATGCTCATTTTTGGAGCTGGCTCAAGGTCATGCCATCCTCTTCTTCAAACTCACTGTCACACCCTGAAATGCCGGAAACCCGCAGGTCCAGTGTAGTAGACCTGAACACTACATGTGTAATATAAATGTGTAGGTGGTGAACAGTGTGAAGTCATTGGAGATGTGTTATTCTGTTTCACAGAAATTGAGCCAAGGATAAAATAAAAATGAATTGAATTATTTTTTGGGTAAACATTGAAAACCATTTCCAGATCTGAACACCACACAAGGGTTAAAAGAGAAGTTGAGGAATTATTTCATCAGAGTTATCATTTTGTCTTCACCGCATCATTTTTACTGGGTCAGTTTCTCTTAATGCAAAGTCATCTGGGAACACTGTCTAACATGTTACTACTTTTTAAGTTTTAATTTTATTTATTTTAAAAAGGGAAAGTGCACTTTAATTGACATATGAGCTTGCATTAGATTTAGCAAGAATGCTATTTTTCATCTGCAGTCCCCAGCAGGCCGTTACAAGGCCAATACAAAAAAGATACTATGATAAAACAAGAAAAGAAATAGTACCCTACACCACAATATACAAGACAGTCAATATTCTTCACTATGCAGATCATGAGCTGGTTACTAAAGTAAAAACAACGTTAACGCATTATCACGTTAACACATTAATTCATTAAAGTTTTGTATTATATATTATATTTTATCGCACGTTAATGCAGTTTTTTTAAATTACTATTATTTTGAAATTGTGTTGCTCACTGGCTCTCACAGTCAAAGTCACAGGAGGGGTGGGATGTTGATCAGCCTGCAAATCACCCACCCAAACTAGCAGTGGAGGGAGCCTTCGGCGGGGTGCGGGAGAAGAAGACAGCGCTCCACAATAAATGGCAGGCGCTCTATTGAGAGTAACTATGGCATAACAATGCGATTAATCGCAATCAAAAATTTGCCCAGCACTAAAAAAATCTAAGGTGCAAGAAATCTGTTATAAAGTGCAGGATGCCACATGCATTGGTCCACTTATCCACAGCACTTACTTCAGTTTTATAGTGGTTTGGGGAAATATTACACTAAGTACACATATATGTAATGCTGGTGTATTAGTGAGGGGTGTCTGACTGATTGTGGTGGGCCGCCTGGGAAAATAAATGCCTAGGTTGATTTTTTTATTTTTTTTTGTCCCAGTCCTGCCCTAGTTTAAGCTATGCATATTTCTTAACTGATTATAATCAATCTTGTTGTTGTCTGATGATTTTTGGGGGTATGTTTTTTGTGTGTCTGTGCGCTAAAAGGGAAGAAGAGAAGGTAAATCTACAGCTATAGTCTCTTATCTTCTGGTTTACCTTTTTATAGCGCAAATAGTGTGCCCCCCCCCCCAACAGCTAACAAAACATGCACACAGTAAAAAGATTATGTAATTACTTACTATTAGCGAACAAATGGAGACAAATGACGCCTCCATGACTTTGTGTAAATCAATACCAGCTCTTGGCAGGCCTTCACCAACAGTCTTCTGGTGTTTTGTTTATTGGTATTGTTTAGTTTTGCTCAGGTAGCTAGCTTTTCGCCACAAACGACACATTCTGGCCGAGACTTATCCTTTCCTTGGTTGGGAACCACTGCTTTTTAGGACTGACAGTCAGCATAGGTTGTCTCTTCCCTACAGAAGTATCAGTAAGATGTCTGTCTCTCTGTATCAAAGGTACAGAGAGGTAAATCAAAGGGAAATCTCCACCACAAAGACATTCACTGTGTCTGCACTTGTTTGTGCCATGATGGCTCGGACTAGAGCTGCTGGTCAGTTTTATATTGTTACGACCCCCTGTTGGTCTAGGGGTGTTGGGGCCATAAACATATAGGCACAACTGGTAGATCTTAACAAGGTAACGTTTATTGGTAACAGAAGAGATGTAGACAGGTAACAAAAAAACAAAAAGGAGGGTGGACGAGGGTGCTGCGAAAATAACAAACCAAGTTAAAATAAAAAGGTCCTCAAAAGGAGGCCTGTACCTATCTATCGTTCTAAACAGGGTTGATTCTTGCTACAAAAGAACACAAAGAGCACAGCACCCACTCCACCTGGTGAAAACTAACACAATAGTAAACAGAACAATAAGTGAATTTCTCCACTGCACCCAATGTGGAGCTAACATACAAAGGTATGCAAATGTTTCCCTAAACACAATGTACAGCTAATAGGCAAGGAAGGTGGATAGTTCCACTAAACACAAAGTACAACAGACAGGCTATGCAGTCAATACCAGCGGCACACAAGTCAACAGGCGGTGACAAGCTGCCCGGAGCAACAGGTGGACTCTCCTTATGAGCCGGAGGTAATTAACGTGGTGACGAGCCATTGGTTGAGTGGAAAACAGAGGGAACCAATGGGCGGTACAGATGTCAGCACCCCAGAAACCAGGAAGTAGGCGG
>NC_060161.1:31194718-31199428 GCF_021292245.1 Micropterus dolomieu | reverse complement strand
GATGCATCACTCTGTAGCTCAAGAGCGGAGCGTACAACACACAGGGTGAAAAGAGGAGCTGCAGCAATGTGCAGTATGAGGAAAAATATGGTGTTTTTTGAAAATTAAACCATGTAAACCTGTTCTGGTACAACCCCTAAATAAGATTTTGAACCTGAAAATGAGCATTATGCCACCTCTTTAAGTTGCGTTACAGTGATAGAAAATAAAAGAAAGCTTGTAGACTGCTGTTTTGAAACCTCGAGTTTGGCCGATAGGGCGCCACCATGTCAAGTTTTTGAAACCAGGAAGTGCCCACAAGTGACGATATCGCGGAGCTAACTGCCGTCCAGAGCTAGCTAGCTTGCTACAGGTCGCCATGGTAACGAATTGTCAATCATAGATAATCCCGCCCTGAAACATACTCTGCTTTGTGGTCTATTTTAAAATTAATGTGACCATAATTTACGAAATGAACATCATGTTGTATTGAAGAAGACTTGAAACTAGCGACTGAGACCATAAACTCATCAGGAAAGTGTTTACTGGGGTAATTATTCAGCTGAGAAGTCTTTCTGCAACGAGAAGAGTTGCCCCCTGCTGGATTTTCAATAGAATACAAGTTTCAGGGACCGCTAGCTTCATATTGTAGACCGGAAGCTTCCCGCCTGCTTCATCCATAAAAAAATGACCTTTTGGAACAATGAATGATATATCCCTATTGCTTGTACACTTTCTTCTACCACATCTTTTCCTTCCCTTTGCCTCTCTATTAATGTGCTTGGACACAGAGCTCTGTGAACAGCCAGCCTCTTTAACAATGACCTTTTGTGTCTTGCCCTCCTTGTGCAAGGTGTCAATGGTCGTCTTTTGGACGGCTGTCAAGTCAGCAGTGTTTGCTTTGTAGCATAAAGGGAACTACAAACTGTATCTCATCCTACAACCCTGATGTAACATAATAAATGTACCTTGTATAACACGATTTAACACAGCCTAACACAACATTTCATAGCAAAACATGACATAACATAATGTAAGTTACTTAAGCGGTTGAATCAGAAGTTTCATCAGGTAAAGCTTGTCATTTACACTACTCATCATGTACTCATCAGCGGAGCATTGGAACAACACACACTGACCTGGTTGGTCATTTTCGGGTATTGCCTCTGGAAGAGCTAGAAAGTTTGACACAGCAGTTATTGACCTGTTATTGTACAACACATTCATCTGTTACAGTCGCTACATATAAAACTCAGCAGCAGCTCCAGTCAGAGCCATCATGGCACAGTGCAGACACAGTCACCATCTTCCTGATGGAGATGATGATGATAACCTTTGATACAGAGAGACAGACTGAGGTTACTGATACTTCTGTAGGGAACAGACGACCTATGTCCACTGTCAGTCCAGTAAAGGAAAGTCAGAAGTTTGTAGCTGCAGGATTATCTTCTCTTCTTCTTTCTCGGTGTCTGTAGCTTCAGCTGTCCCGTGTGGAAGCACTAATGAAGAGAAACACAAGTTGTTATATACAGATACTTATCGTGTCATCTCTCAGAAACAGGGAACTGAGCACAGACACACAAAAACCACGCAAAAATGTTCACACAGTATAGTGAGAAACTTGAACCGCAACGTGAATTATCAATTATGATCACTTAAGAAATATGCATAGGTCAAACCTAACTGTGAGCTGTGCTCTCTTTTGTTATGCATCAATATTTCTCCACTTGCCGGCCTCTGATGGGCTGGCTGCTGACTGGCTGGTCCTGCGGTTGGTTCTGCCGTGGGCTGTTGATGAGCTGGTCCAGAGGCTGGCTGCTGGTCCTGCTTACAGGCTCATTTTGGAGCTGGCTCAAGGTCATGCCATCCTCTTCTTCAAACTCACTGTCACACTGAATTGCCAGAAACCCGCAGGTCCGGTGTAGTAGACCTGAACACTACATGTTTAATATAAATGTGTGGTGTATAGTGTGAAGTCATTGGAGATTGATTGATTGTTTCACAGAAATTGCGCCAAGGAGAAAATAAAAATTTTTTATTTTCAGGATATAATAATAATTTTTTATTATTAATTTGATTTAATAAGGGAAAGTGCACATTAATTGACATATGAGCTTGCATCAATGTAAACATGTCAGATTTAGCCAGAATGCTATTTTTCATCTGCAGTGCCCAGCAAGCCAATACAAAAAAGATACTATGATAAAACAAGAAAAGAAATAGTACCCTACATCACAATATACAAGACAGTCAATATTCTTCACTATGCAGATCATGAGCTGGTTACTAAAGTAAAAACAACGTTAACGCATTATCACATTAACACATTAATTCATTAAAGTTTTGTATTGTATATTATATTTTATCGCACATTAATGCAGTTTTTTTTAATTACTATTATTTTGAAATTGTGTTGCTCACTGGCTCTCACAGTCAAAGTCACAGGAGGGGTGGGATGTTGATCAGCCTGCAAATCACCCACCCAAACTAGCAGTGGAGGGAGGCTTTGGCGGGGTGCGGGAGAAGAAGACAGCGCTCCACAATAAACGGCAGGCGCTCTATTGAGAGTAACTATGGCATAACAATGCAATTAATCGCAATCATCAAGAATTTGCCCAGCACTAAAAAAATCTAAGGTGCAAGAAATCTGTTATAAAGCGCAAGATGCCACATGCATTGGTTCACTTATCAACAGCACTATAGTCTCTTATCTTCTGATTTACTTTTTATAGCAGTGTGCTCCCCCCCCCCAACAGCTAACAAAACATGCACACAGTAAAAAGATTATGTAATTACTTACTATTAGCGAACAAATGGAGACAAATGACGCCTCCATGACTCTGTGTAAATCAATACCAGCTCTTGGCAGGCCTTCACCAACAGTCTTCTGGTGTTTTGTTTATTGGTATTGTTTAGTTTTGCTCAGGTAGCTAGCTTTTCGCCACAAACGACACATTCTGGCCGAGACTTGTCCTTTCCTTGGTTGGGAACCACTGCTTTTTAGGACTGACAGTCAGCATAGGTTGTCTCTTCCCTACAGAAGTATCAGTAAGATGTCTGTCTCTCTGTATCAAAGGTACAGAGAGGTAAATCAAAGGGAAATCTCCACCACAAAGACGTTCACTGTGTCTGCACTTGTTTGTGCCATGATGGCTCGGACTAGAGCTGCTGGTCAGTTTTATATATAGAAATTATTACAGATGAATGTGTTGTACGAAGGGGCTCTAAATAGTCGAATGCTTTGAGAGGAGGAGCCTGATTGGACTGCCAATCTCACAGTCAAATCTTGTCAGAGTTGTGTGTGGTAGAAGAGGAAGAGCACCTGCTGTGCAATTGTGCATGTACCTTGAGGGACGTTCAAATCATTATCACCTATTGATAAACCACGCAAAGAATATTACAGAGTTTTGCAGTACCTGCAATAGACCCGCCAGGACACTTGAGACAGTACTTCACTGTTAGTTTCAGTGGGTCATGGGTACTATATAGCTTGCCTTCTTATTTTGAAAAAGAAGAGGAGAGAGGAGCTGAGTGCATCATGGGGAAAGTCTTAAGCCTACTCTTAAATGTGGAGATGGTGTCTGCCTCCTGAACCCAAACTGGAACCTGGTTCCACAGGAGAGGAGCTTGATAGCTGAACGCTCTGGCTCCCATTCTACTTTTGGAGACTCTAGGAACCACAAGTAACCCTGCATTCTGGGAGCGCAGTGCTCTGGTGGGGTAGTAAGGTACTATGAGCTCTTTAAGATAAGATGGTGCCTGACCATTAAGAGCTTTGTAGGTAAGAAGAAGGATTTTAAATTATATTCTGTATTTTACTGGAAGCCAATGCAGAGAAGCTAAAACAGAAGAAATGTGATCTCTTTTCCTGGTTCCTGTCAGAACACGTGCTGCAGCTTCTGGATCAGCTGAAGAGTCTTAATGGACTTTTTCGAGCAGACTGATAATAAGGAATTGCAGTAATCCAGCCTAGAAGTAACAAATGCATGGACTAGTTTTTCTGCATCATTTTTAGACAGGATGTTCCTGATGTTCCGGTCTCTGTAATAGGATCTGATGGTCAATGGTATCAAATGCAGCACTAAGATCTAATAAAGCCAGTAAGATACAAGTCCTTTGTCAGATGCAATAAGGAGGTCATTAGTAATTTTCACCAGTGCTGTCTCTGTGCTATGATGAACTCTAAATCCTGACTGAAAATCCTCAAATAAACTATTGCTCTGTAGAAAGTCACACAGCTCTTTAGCAACTGCTTTCTCCAGAACCTTAGAGAGAAGTGGAAGGTTAGATATACGTCTATAGTTGGCTAAAACATCCGGATCAAGTTTGGGCTTTTTCAGAAGAGGTTTAATTACAGCTACTTTAAAGCTATGGTACATAGCCTGTCGATAAAGATGATGATTTTAACATTAAGCTAACATGAAGCCAACATGCAGAGAGAATAAGATGGTCCCAGCTCAGCACACCAGCTCTGGACTGTGATACTTGTTGTGAACTCAACCAGACGCACTTCAAAGAAGGTCAGATGGTGTCAAAAAGAGGGAGTTTCCCTCCCCGAGAGTTGACCTTTTCACGTGTAAAAACCAGAGACATCGCCTGGTGTTGGTAAGGACCGAAAGAGACTCAATCAGACAATGAATCGCTTAAGGATTGTGTATTCAAAGAGCCTTAGTGAACCTTTCTAGCTGTAAAGGTGTCACTAAAGACAGTCCACAGGACAGGAAAAGGGGC
>NC_060161.1:31186440-31194618 GCF_021292245.1 Micropterus dolomieu | reverse complement strand
GTAATTGGGCTTTTCACCTTCTACAGTTTTATTGATTTTTAGATTTCCCTTCTCTCACACCAGGCAGTAGATTACTTTAAATTAACTTTTAAATACTGAATTAAGGAATATGTGGTTTATGGTAGTTTTAGTCTCAAATATCAATAGTTTTGACTTAATCAAAGGTTCAAATGTTTCTATAGGCTAATGTTTGAATGAAATGTGTAACTTTATAAGAATACACTTTTTCATGTGAAAAATCCAAAATTTCTAAGTAATAATCTATTTTATATAGATTATAATCCATTATGTTATGATCAAGATCATAAAATTATGAGATATTCAACATTTAACTTGGAATTTTTACTTAAAAGAACAACTCTTACCTCTCACCAGTGTAGAGAACAAACTCTTTTGTCTGAAATGAGGAAGTACGAGTGAATGTTAACCCAGTCTGCTCAAACGCCCACTAAAGCCTTCACAATAAAAAAAAAACAAGTTGTTTCAGTAGTTTCCTGCTGTGTTTACAAACATTACAAACTTATTTTTTAGGAACAAATAATGTTATGTAGGAGGAAATATTACTTTAATAATGTTGTCAAAACATCAGTGACCACATTCAAGAGCCTCCTGGAGTAAGGGCCCTATGATGTAAGCAAATGCTGTGAAGCGCATGGCTAATGGCAAAGTTTGGTTTGGAGCGGGTCCAACTCCAATTCTGCTAGTTTGACTGCAGAAAAAAATGTTTCGAAAAGGTTGTGCTTAATCTTTGAAAATGTGTCCTGTGGGTGTTGGAGGTCACATGCAATGTACTAATCATAGTGAATGGAGCAGTATAAAAACAATCAATTGACTGATTGAAATGACGGAATCAGACGACACTGTTTCTTGACATCTAGTATTACAGAGATACATGGAATTTTATTTATCTATTTAGTCAGTTCATTTTTGCTCAGAGATTTAGACTTTTCCTGTGGTAATTTGATTACAAATGTTTTAATGTTGTTTACAGTTAATGTTAAAGATAAAACTTATATGTAGTTGCACTTTTTTTCAAACTTGTGTTTGAGTAGAAGTTTAATAGGATGTTCATTGTTGCCATGTTTAGTTGAAAGTTATGAAATGTTTACAAAATAAATTGTGTGTTTGATTTTGTGCTTAAGAACTAAAACAGTAACTAACCTCTTTTCCACATCCATCTTTTATTAATAGCTGCAAAGGATTGTTTATCGTTATTGAGTGCATAAAATAAATAAATGTATTGTATGTACGCATTCATGCCAATAAAGCTAATTTGAATTAAAAAAATAAAGGGTTTATTAGCATTCATAAGGCATTGTTATAAACCTCTTATAGGCCGATTACTGTCAATAAACATCCTATTTACATCGTTAACATGAGTCATTAACATAAGTGGTCTGTCAATTGTTAACAAGTTTCTAAAAAGTGCTCATGCCAACTAGCGTTTAGGGGTGTAATTGCAGAATGACGGACAGACCTACGCACAAGTATAAATGCATGGCTACGTGTGTAGCCTACTGCATAGGTACTTACGTAGACCCTACGCAGGAATATAAATGGGCCTTAACTGCTTACCAAAGAACCAGTAGTCAAGCTCTTTCCCATTTTAGAGGTGTTGTTTGTGATTTAGCTGATTCAAGCTATCACTGCTGCTTTTCTTTCTGCCACTCAGTGAGCGTAACTGCGTTCTGTGACATCATGCGCATACCCTCTATATGCCCAAATGTCATATAATTGCTGCAAAATGTCTCCTCATGCCATGAAGGGAGGACAACCAGTGGAAACTCAGACTGATAAATAATTATACAAATTTTCAAATTATTATTATTTTGATTGATTGATATTTTAATAATTGTTTTGTTTTTACATTTGATACTGATTTCTTTCTTTAAATTATTATTGTTATTTTTTAATCAATTAATTTAATATATATATTAACACACACACATGCTGACTGTTTTATTTATTTATTTTATTTTAATTTTTAATATATTTTAATTTTTATAACACAAACACACATATGCTTTAATTACTTTACGCTTTAATTAGTTGGGGTTGATTGTTTTTATATAGTTTGTATGATGCTTTGGCAACATTGTTGTTACACATTCATGCCAATAAAGCTAATTTGAATTAATTGTATCTTTTTGCACGTTGCCGTTTGTGTGCAGCCACTTAGGCTATATGATAATATGCTTCTACTGTGTGCCAGCGGCCAGCAGTGCATACAATAATAACATCATGAAGGGCAGAATTGGGTCTTTGTTGCAAACTGGCAGACATATGGGGCAAGTAGTGTTTATGGGTTTTCGTGTGTGTGAGAGAGGGAAATGTTGAATCACGTAAACCACATAATAAGTGATGCAATGATTTAAACCTCTCTCTCTCTGTCTCTCTGTCTCTCTCTCTCTCTCTCATTATTTATTTATTTAGCTTATTTATCTCATAATGTGATCTGTATCAGATCGCATTTTAATACCAGGTGTAAATGTGGCGTGAGACCTGCACGAAGCTCAGATTATAACTTGAACCCTGTTTGTCGCGGAGTGATACGGACCTTTACAAAGCAATTCGACATCATACCCGTTGTAAACACTCATTATATCACTGCTAAGAACCAATCAGATTGCTTGATTTGAGCTACCCCTTTTATAAAAATACTTTAGAAACCAGTAATAAATGAGTTTTATGATATTACTCACACTCATTAAGTCTCATTTATGTTAGTAATCATTTCATTAAGGTTATTGGGTAAATATAACTTGTTAACAAGTTTTTAAGAAAAGCCTTTAAGTGTCTTATAAGCCATAATAGCCAACATGTGTTAATTGTGCTTCAATTAACACCTATATGGACTTACTTACCGTATGTTTATAAGCATCTTATAAGTTAATACAAGTGTCTTAATGTATTGTATGTGGGCTATAAAAGCTTTTTTTGAATAAAAAAAAAAAAAAACCCTTAGATTACATTCTCAATAACTGAACATGTAAACAATTGCACATCACCAAATATTTGCTGCTAGAACATGCAGATACAGCAAGAGAGAATAAGCATATTACATCTAGTTTATTCTTTTGCCAGCACTCTTTAATTTTGAAGCTACGGGAGACCGTTTCTTAACCACTACATGACTGTCTACAACTTAAAGATTTCACACTGTTACACATTTTAAAGTGGAGCTAGATCACTCTGTTTGTCTGGAAGCTGTACTAGGTTCAGCTCACATTTATTTACATGTCCTCTCCTCAAGTTTGGACTGTAACTAGGCTATACAGACACTAAGCCCACTCACCACCTTAAGAAACCTCCACTCCTCCACCTCTACCCACTGCCTGCACCAACCAAGGACTAAACTCTCCACCATGGGAGACAGGGCCTTCCAGGCAGTCGCCCCACGGCTCTGGAATGCCCTCCCAGAGCCCCTAAGGGCCCCACAAACTCTGGAGGTTTTTAAGAAGGGCCTAAAGACTTTTCTATTTCAAAAGGCCTTTTAACAGTCGTGGGTTTTAAATCTTTTGTTACGGTGTTTTATTGCGATTGTTATTTTCTGGAACTGTTTTTAACCCCTTGTTGCTGTAGCACTTTGAGATTTCCCTGAAATGTAAAGTGCATTATAAATAAAATGTATTATTATCATTATTAAGCCTAGAATAAGTTAAACGCTATAACTGCTCTACAAGACATTGTGCCCTCTGACATCTTAATCCGAGCCTCTGACTACTAGAGTCTGTGAGTCTGCTTGAGTTTTGGTAGTTTTTGTTACAGAGCTGTTTAAAGACACTAAACATTTTCATTTGGCAAGTCTACTTGCAGAGCGCTGCATTCTGTAATCAACAACAAACCCACTTCCTGTTACACATGTTGAAATCAACGACATGATGGCTTCCTCAGTTCTGTTTGTTTTGATCAGTCTGACCCACTTGTCTCCCCCTCCCCCCACGTGTGAGAAATGTGCAAGACCTGCCATAACCCACCAGACAACCTCAGACTTTCACTCCAATCCTGCTCACGTGACTCTCACATCCGCCTACATCAGTCTCTAAAACAGTATTTTCTCCTCATGTCAATGTGTGATAAAAGTACTTCACTGAGTATCTGAACACTTCTTCCACCACTGGTGGCTTTATGTTTCTACAACTACAAACTACAATAATGTGGGGACGTTAATTTTCATTTTGCAGTGCTACTGAAGGTCGTGTCAAAGTAAATAAATGAAAAACGAGTTGGTTCAAACCTCATCCCACATTACTCACAACAAATTACCTATAATGTGTATTTAAACATTAGACTGTTGCACAAAGTGAACCAGGGTTGGCCCGTGGCATAGGTGACATAGGCAGTTGGGCGCAAAATGTCAGGGGGCGCCGCAAGAGAAGGTTTTCGATTTGGCGACAATGAACTCATCCCTGCAGCTGTGACACCGGCGTACGCCGTGATAGTAATTAAGTGCACCTCGGGCTGTGAGTCCAGACAGTTGTGACGAGTCGTGTTTTGCCATATAAACATCTGAAACCCGAGGCGCAGCCGCTTGCTTTGTTTGGGACTGTGAGCTGCTGAAGTTAACGTGTGTGTGGATTTGTGGTGAGTGTTTCCAGTTGGTTTAGGTTTCACATGCAACATCCAGTCTGTGCACTGTCAGTCAAATGGTCTAAAGGGGATAAGTCCTGCCACGTCTCCAGTTTGCTCTCCAGTTGATGAAGATCAGGTGTAATGTTTAGCAGCCGACACCAGCCGCTACTTTGTGTAGTAAAATTCAGACACATGTATAAATACCCCATGTAGAGTAGATCCAGTAAATAACTCACAGTGAAAGAAACAGCAGGTGATGGACAGACAGGTGGTCGTCCGCTGTCTCGGTCCGTGGTGCTGAACTCACCCAAAAATCACTCCATCTGATCCATTCAGCTTTAAATGATGTTATTAGCTAGTTACACGTAGCTTTTACTCAGATAACCATCACTGTAAAAGCACCAGAGGTGGAACAAGGATTCAGACCCTTTACTGAAGTAAATGTACAAAATACCCCACTACAAGTAAAAATCCTGCCTTCCAAACCTTACTTAAGTAAAGGAACGTAGGTATCATCGTCATTTACATTTATTCATTTAGCTGACGCTTTAATCCAAAGCGACTTACAATTGCTATACATGTCAGAGGTCGCACGCCTCTGGAGCAAGTACGGTGTGTGCAAGAAAGGTGTCAGTTATCTCTAAGCTTAAACCTGGCCCACTTCCTTCCTTTCACACAGTGAAACACAGTCAAGTACACAATGTCTGGCACGGGCAACAAAACACTACCACAAGCTCTGAGTCATGTGTTCCCAAGGTAAGCAACTCGGGTAGGATTGGGCAGACCCGGCAGGCTTTTAAGTAAGTGGTGGTTGTCACTGCCGCCCTTTGATTGGCCCGTAGTAGCACGCCGCACCAATCGATGGCATGGTCACCGGAAACCCAGGAAGTAGGCGGGACCTTCCTCCTCGTGCAGCCAATCCTCCGCATGGGCTTGCACAGCCTGCTCAGCATACCAGATAGCCTACTCAAAAGCACAGGCAAATACAGGTGGGGGCGGTGGCAGCCGAAACAAGGGGTTAAATGTCTTGCTCAGGGACACAATGGTGGACACATGCCTTTGGTCTATCACACCAAAGGCATGTGTCTTATCCATTGCGCCATCGCCACCCATCATCAAAATATACATTTTTCAAAGTGAAAGTACTCATAGTGCTGTAAAATGTTCCTTTATGTTATGTTTCTGGATTAGTATTCCTACGGCATTAATATGTTTGTTGTATTTCACTGCTGTAGATGTTTAAGGTTGAGCTCATTTTAACTTCTTTATATCCTGTTGCGTAGTTTAATCTACAGCGAATCTAAAAAATTGTCATCTTAAAAATTACTAGTAAGGAAAGCTGTCAGATAAATAATGGTCAGTAAAAAGTTCATTATTTACCTCTGAGGTGTAATTGAGTAGAAGTTAGTTGAATAAAATGGAAATACTCAAATAAAGTACAAATACATTGAATTTTTTCAAGTACAGTTCTTGAGTAAATGTACATAATGTATCTGGTAAAAGCTACTTTCTCTGACTTGACATCATTAGACTGTAGTGGTTCACATGGAGATCCTTAAATATAGTCGGAAAGTAAGACTTACTTAAGAAAGTAAGTAAGACGGAAAGCTGATGAACTTAGTTTAAGGAGTCCTGGAACTCCACAGGCTTCTTGGGGTCACATACATTCAGAGGCTCTTGTGGGGAAACAAAGAAAAGGTTGGATGATGATGATCGAGGGGTTTCCTGTGCAAAGAAGCAACAAGCCTCCAGGTCTGAGCCACATCCAAGGATTCCCAGGACTCCTTAAACTAAGTTCATCAGCTTTCCTTCTTTTGAGAAGAGGCATCCTGGATCTGTGTCCATGGCTCTCAGGGAAGTTCCAGGACTGCTTTACTATATTTAAGGATTTCCAGGATCTTTTCAGGAAGACTTATCCAGGTACGCTTCAGTTTTATATCCCAGTAACATTATTGTCATGCCAACCTGCATTATGGCAGGCATCAGAGGATTTATTATCTCTACATTCACTACATTATTCAGAGAGACTAATTAGTGGCATGATCATTCATTATGATGTGTTAAAGTGTGTTAAACCGCAGCAGAGAATGAAGACTGAGATCAGTGCAGTTCCACAGTTTGACCACCAGAGGGAGGCAGATGGAGAGATTTTACTTGAGTTAAAGTAGAACTGTATTACCATTAAAGTGGAATCAAGGTACAAGAAGGTAAAGCATTCATTATGCAGAATGGCACATGGCAAAAATATCTATTCTATATTTTTCCTTTCCTGCAAGATGCCTATATATATAACATTCATTTATAAGACACACAAAATGAGTTATAGACGTAGAGCTACGGTAAGTATATCGCACATACAGCCTGCTAATCACACAAGTTAACATGAACACAGGAAGAGGCACCGAGGTGGGCTGTGCAATAATACACTGTGGCATTTCCACAAAGAGACTCTTATCAGCTCGATCAGTCACTTGGAAAAGCAGATGATTTGCTGCAGAAGACGGACAAATTTAAATAAAAAAACAACAACATATTACACAAAACTGCAGCCAGGACAGCTTTCAATTCACAATTTACACAGCAGCAGGTGTAATATGACGGTACAGTTAGACTTCTTTTATCATTTCAGTGTGTCAAGCAGCAAATTATGCTATCATTGAATTCTTGTTCCTCGTCTGTGCCAGAGTTCCCTTTTTATACAAAAACCAATAAAACACATCAATGACTCACACTGTTGTGCTGGTGTCATGTCAAGACAGTCAGCCTTAATCTTGTTTTCATCTTTCTTGACCACATTTTTTTTTTAAGTCTCCACGGTTTCCTGGTTCCTCTGGGTTTCTTGTTCCACTGATCTCCGCCTCCTCTGTAACAGGCTCTGAGATCAACCAGTTAGAGTCACTGGTGCACTGACAAAGACATACAGGTGGGAACACTGTTGTACTGAACAAACATAAAGCAGGATACAAGGTATCCAGCACTCTGTGGTGTTGGAGTGCTACCTCTGCACCACATTTTATATTTACTATTCAGTTTTTCATTTTGTTTCAATTATTTCAAAGTATATATAAATATTAAATCAGGGTCATTGGACTATACACTGTCACAGCCAATACAAATCTGGAAGAAACCTTGCACAAAAAAACAAATGTCAAAAAACAAATTATGCGACTTACTGTCAATCATCTTGTGATGACATAATGGTTACCTGAACCCCAAGACAAAACCAATGCAAAAGCTACAGAAAAAAGCAACGCTGATGACCCAATTCCAATAAGATGGTACAAAGAAGGAAGCTGAAATGATACAAAACAGAACAACACTTTTTAGTCAAACAGTATAAAACAGTGACATCATGTGTAATTTCTACAAAACTCTTTCTAACCTGGAACCTGGATGTGAGTCTCTCTGGTCTGGTTGATGTCCTTCTGTTGGACTCTACAGGTGAAGCTGTTGCTGTGTCTCTTCTCCACAGTCACTCTGCTGCTGACAGTATAGAGGTCATCAGGACCTCTGACTGTCTCTGTAGGTCCAGCAGAGAGGAGGTTTCCCTCACCGTCCAGCCAAAACACCTCAGGCTCTGGATACCAGCCTGCAGACTCACACTGT
>NC_060161.1:31184429-31186340 GCF_021292245.1 Micropterus dolomieu | reverse complement strand
GAAGGTAAAGCATTCATTATGCAGAATGGCACATGGCAAAAATATCTATTCTATATTTTTCCTTTCCTGCAAGATGCCTATATATATAACATTCATTTTTAAGACACACAAAATGAGTTATAGACTTAGAGCTACGGTAAGTATATCGCACATGCAGCCTGCTAATCACACAAGTTAACATGAACACAGGAAGAGGCACTGAGGTGAGCTGTGCAATAATACACTGTGGCATTTCCACAAGGAGGCTCTTATCAGCTCGATCAGTCACTTGGAAAAGCAGATGATTGGCTGCAGAAGACGGACGAATTTAAATAAAAAAACAACAACATATTACACAAAACTGCAGCCAGGACAGCTTTCAATTCACAATTTACACAGCAGCAGGTGTAATATGACGGGACAGTTAGACTTCTTTTATCATTTCAGTGTGTCAAGCAGCAAATTATGCTATCATTGAATTCTTGTTCCTCGTCTGTGCCAGAGTTCCCTTTTTATACAAAAACCAATAAAACACATCAATGACTCACACTGTTGTGCTGGTGTCATGTTCCTTTTTTTTTTTAAATCTATGCATATTTTAAGACCGTCAGCCTTAATCTTGTTTTCATCTTTCTTGACCACATTTTTTTTTAAGTCTCCACGGTTTCCTGGTTCCTCTGGGTTTCTTGTTCCACTGATCTCCGCCTCCTCTGTAACAGGCTCTGAGACCAACCAGTTAGAGTCACTGGTGCACTGACAAAGACATACAGGTGGGAACACTGACAATTTTACTGAACAAACGTAAGGCAGGATACAAGGTTTCCAGCACTCTGTGGTGTTAGAGTGCTACCTCTGCACCACATTTTATATTTACTATTCAGTTTTTCATTTTGTTTCAATTATTTAAAAGTATATATAAATATTAAATCAGGGTCATTGGACTATACACTGTCACAGCCAATACAAATCTGGAAGAAACCTTGCACAAAAAAACAAATGTCAAAAAACAAATTATGCGACTTACTGTCAATCATCTTGTTATGACATAATGGTTACCTGAACCCCAAGACAAAACCAATGCAAAAGCTACTGAAAAAAGCAACGCTGATGACCCAATTCCAATAAGATGGTACAAAGAAGGAAGCTGAAATGATACAAAACAGAACAACACTTTTTAGTCAAACAGTATAAAACAGTGACATCATGTATAATTTATACAGAACTCTTTCTAACCTGTAACCTGGATGTGAGTCTCTCTGATCTGGTTGATGTCCTTCTGTTGGACTCTACAGGTGAAGCTGTTGCTGTGTCTCTTCTCCACAGTCACTCTGCTGCTGACAGTATAGAGGTCATCAGGACCTCTGACTGTCTCTGTAGGTCCAGCAGAGAGGAGGTTTCCCTCACCGTCCAGCCAAAACACCTCAGGCTCTGGATACCAGCCTTCAGACTCACACTGTAACACCACACTGTCACTGTTATCTAAGACAACCTCTATGATGGGTGAGGAGACAGCACCTGAGGAGGAGAGAGGAGGAATTTAGAGCAGTGGGTTTATGTTTAGAAAATATTTTCCACCAAAATATTTTAAGCCCTTGCAGATCTTTTAAATGTATGTACTACGTCATAAATAATAAATAAATTATCCACAGTAATCTGTCTGCAGTCTTCTCTGCACTGCCTTTTGTAGCAAATCATCACCATCAACTGTTATTATATGGTATTTAAAGGCACCCTGTGGGGGCTGGATGAAGCCTGAAGCTTCTGATTCTACACATGATCCAGGATGATACAGAAAAATAGAAATGAATGGCAAAAATAGCTAATTGTCAATATTTTAAAGACAGCCCCAAAATTTCATTTTTTAGAAGACCTCATGTTGTATGAAGAGGAGGCGAGCCCCCCCCCCCCCCCCCCCCCCCCCCCCCCCCCCCC
>NC_060161.1:31159650-31184409 GCF_021292245.1 Micropterus dolomieu | reverse complement strand
GGCTCCCCTGTAGTTAGCACCCTGCGCAAAAGGGGAACCAGGGCATTAAAAAGCAACGTCAAGCAGTTGTTTGTAAGATTATGGAGTCTGACTCATATACCACAAGCACATTCATAATGTAGGGCAGCATACATGGGAGGTTCAAATGTTTGAGGCTGTTTCATTTCACACTTTGGTGCCCTACTTTTTTTTTCTGAGTCAGACTGTGACATTAAATAACTGTGAAAAGTCCCAGAAAGTCTGAGAGTATCAGTAAAATGTTTCCACCACCAGTCTAACAGTCCTTTATCAGGATGAAGTTGAGCAACAACTTGTTATTGGCAGTGAAAATATAAAAAGCAACTAACGCTCAAAATTTAAAGAACATTGAGTGTCTTCTGTTTCCCAACACACATCAACGTGTTACTGAAATTACCTCCAACGGACTGTATCAAAAGAATGACATGAAGGAAAATCAAAAGACTACAGCTCCTGAAGGACACTCCATCACTGGACTCATTTGGTTGCTGCATCCTGGACTCCTGGAAATGGAAAATAAACAGACAAAAATATGAGTTCTGAACAAGGTAGAAGTCCAGGATTCTAGTTTTTTTGTTTCACTTTCGCTCTTCCTCCTGTCACATTCCTCCTGTGATCTTTTAATCTTATCTATTTTCCTCTCTGGATCTACTTCCTGTTTTAAACTGACCAAACCACAGCACACAGACAAACTAAAATGTGTTGTGACTAGCTATACAGTTCACTAACAAAGACCACGCCAATGCTGGGTATGAAAAGAAGTTTATTGGGATAATGAGGAGTATTTATGATGGAGGGATTGAGGGGACAGGGATGAAGGAGGCTGTGAAGGGTTTGGTAGCCTGGGTCTGAGTGACGTTTGAACCCAGGAGCTTCTTGCTGTGAGGCCGCAGTGCTGTCCACTCTGCAACCATGCTGCCCATTAAAAGACGTGAAAAACAGGGTTTGCAGGGAGGGAAGTGAGAACTGAGAAAGGGGGTTAGACAGGCTTATACACGTATGTGCATGTGAATGGATTAGAGAGGCACAGGTGGATGAAATGAGTGGATTGGAGGAGTTAGGGTTAGGGTTGTGCATCTATGCAGAGTTTTTTATCATTAATATTTTTTATTAATTTTAATAATACTGATAATTGCAGATTTGCAAGCAAATCAGACAAAACAGAACATTAAAGGCAGCTGAAAGGAACCAGCACAGCACACACTTTGCATACCATCTATGCAGAGTTGTGGAAAACCCTGAAAGGCTGATAATGTCTAAAGTGTTTATGACGGGAATCTTATGTGTTTCATGTTTTTTGTTTTATTCCCCTTGTAGAGTACATAGGTACTTTTGAAGATGTTTAAAAATATATATCTGAATTCTGTACAAAAAAGACTTGACCAACTTGATTCGTCCACCTCAGACTGCTGAAACTTCACGTTACTGGGATATCACCTTAAATCAAACATGAACATTTACTCAGAAGATGGATTTGAACTTCTGTCTCTCACACTGACGTTGTGATAGAGCATCAATTCAGAAAAAAATTACAGTGATCAATAAATCTGCTCCTCATTGTCACGCCAGTTCAATCACCAATTCAGTCTGAACTCCCACCCCCCTCCAGTTTTATGTGACAAAAAAAAATTAATGCATTGACATTCAAAATGCTTAAAAAGTAAGCTTCAACATGTTAAAGCATCAATAATTTCACAGAAGACCATTTAACATTTTATAACCCACCGTTAACTGCTAATAGTACTTTATCCTTAAACACTGAATTAAAGACTATTACACTACACTATTTTGTGGTTGTACCTCATTTAGCCTGCTTACTATAAGAAACTAAAACTACTTATTAACTGTTAAATTATAAAAGCATCTGTCCAGTCACTTCATTGTCTTTCAGAATTTTACTTTTTAATATAAATAGTTCTGGCTTGTACACTTGACTGTGTAAAAGTACTTTAACTTAATAGAGAATCAGAAATTTCTAAATAATAATAAAACATTTTCTACACACACACACACACACACACACACACACACACACACATATATATATATATATATATATATATATATATATATATATATATAAATAAATAAATACAAACAACATTATACAACATTGCTTGTAAATGCACAAATTAATCTTAACGTTGTCTTAACAGTCAAATGAAATTATGAGATTCAACATTTAACATAGGCAACTCTTACCTCTCACCAGTGTAAAGAAGAAACTCTTGTCTGAAAATGAACATCTACATATAAAAACAGATCCTGTGGTTTTCTCACCGTTTTAATTAGGAAGTCAAGTACTTCCTTGTGACATTTTACAGTAGCCTACATCTTTGTTGAGAGTTTCACATGCGCTGTACCGATCATCCTCCACTCCAGGGCTCAACTATATGGACTGCCCGACCTGCAGCCTCTCCCCTCTTTTGTGTCTCTGTAGAGCACCTCCACTCCACTCCAAATACACACACACACACATCAGTCAGCAGACAAGTGGACAATACTGAAGTTGACGACAACTTATGGAATCACATTTGTGCCACTTTAAGGCAAACAAAATCTCTTAAACATCAAACAGAAAATAAGAAATAAAACTAGCTGAAGCAAAACATCTCAAAAGTAAAACACATAACTTTCAAGTAAACTGTTGGCCTTTTTTGATAATAAGTCCTTTTGTTTTGAGCTCCCTCTTCTGCATTCTCACCAATCAGTCCCCCGTTTTCAGCTTTGTTTTTGCAGTTCTGACACAAACGTCTCTCAGGGGTAGCTTTTTCCGAGGTGCATCCCCATTGGCTAATGAGTGACAGCTAAATGCACCAGACATTGTTCAATGCAGCAAGCATTGACGCCCCAAACACTGGAAACTTTACTAGAAACTGGATTGCTACAAGATAAATAAAGTATGTTTTGATCATGTATATTGTCTGAGCTGTGGCATACTAGTCATTTTGTTGTCTTAAGTTAGAAATAAGACTAAGCCTTGTAGAATGCATTGTAGGTCTGTTCGGGTCTGCAGGTCTCACAATGGCACAAAGTTCTACAAAGAGACGGGAAATTACTGTTTTTTTAACAAAAGCTATCACACACAAATATGAGAAGCCGCCTAGGCCAAAACTGAATACTTTGGTTGCACTTATACATGTTGTCCTGCACATACATACATGCATACTGTCAGGCGTAAGTATGTATGTAAGTATGCACATGGTGAGAATGTTTACTATGTTTAAGGGGTGCGACCTGAGGCACAGTAGTTAATGCTCTTGCCTTTGGTGTGGGAGACCAGGGTTTCATCCCTGCGAGTGTCATGGCTCTTTATGTAGCAGGTCTGGACATTGTGGGGACATGAAACCTTTCTTTAATTATTTTGGAGGTTTAAAAGTGACTACCAAATGAATTATGATGTTAGCTATCTAATTATGATTCTTACTATAACTACGATATATGTGTGTATGTATTGTATGTACCATGTCCTGGTTTTAAAATATGGCCCAATTGGATTCGTAATTGAATAGCCTTGACGTTTACTGTCAGCGTTTGCCTCTCAGTCGCTTCCTGCAGCCACACCCTCTCATCTTCAGCCCTCTGCATTACTGTCTGTCTCTGCCTCCCTGCTCACCTGTCACCAGGAGTCCTTGAGTTCAACAGACTGAAGATTGAAGGTCAGAAAATGATGATCGAGGGGTTTCCAGGCGCTAAGAAGCAAGTTGCAACAAACCTTCAGGTCTGAGCCACATCCAAGGATTCCCAGGACTCCTTAAAGTAAGTTCATCAGGTTTCAGGAGTCTTTTGAGAGGAAGCGCCATGTGTCTTTGAGAGGCGTTCCTTGTTCTCAGGGAGGTTACAGGAGTACTTGACAGATAGGACATCCAGGGTCGTTTAAGGATGACTTATCTAGGTATGCTTTTACATCCACAGTTGCACCATTGTCATGACAACCTGCATCATGGCAGCCGTCAGGATCAGAGGATTTGTACTCTACGTTCACTGTATTACTCAGAGATACTAGTGAGACCATACTTCATGATGAAACGGTAAAGTCTGTTAATTAAAGGACAGAATAAAGCCTCTCATCAAAGCAGTTGACCACCAGAGGGAGCCAAATAGAGATATTTTACTTAAGTAAAAGTAGAACAGTACTAATAATATGTTAAAAGTAAACGTCCTGCATTCAAATCTTGACTTTAACTACTAAAAGTACAAAGGTATTAACATTATGTGTGATCAAGGTACAAAAAGTACCACATTTGCCACATTTCACATAGTTTAGTTTTAAGACTTTAAAATTAAATAGGCTTTCTATTAAAACATTGACTTCACAGGAGTGAAACTAGCCTTAGACTTTCAGGATCATCCACCCATTTGATCAATTTATAGTCTGTAAATTTATTATTACTATGAGTTAAAGATATATGCATGCCTAATCTGTGCTTGCTTTGCTGTGCATTTTGTCTTTATATTTATGATTTTAAAAGTTAGTTATCAATCCTGACTTTGTGTCTTGACTAACACTCTGGGACCATGGTCATCCTGTATATCCAATCCATACTGTTCAATTAATCATTTTAAATCTTGTATTCTAAAATTTTAAAGTAAACAAATCAAATCATCAATTTCTGAATTCAAAAAGACCTTAAAATATCTGTCTACCTCAAGCCTATTTTGTTGTGAAAAGCTGACTGCAGGTGGATCATAATCTCCACTGAAGATACAATGAAAGAGCAAAAAGAAATTGTGTGAAGAAGTTGTGATTGATTTACTAGGGGGTGCCCTTTGTATTTGTATTTTGTGAATAAAGGGAACACTGAAATTTAACTTTATGGAGCACTTTATTTGAGCATACGTTAACACAGTATAGTAGACATAAAAGGACAGCCTCAAAAAACATAATATAATTCATATTTACATATCTTATACAACAATTAAGAATTTTAATTAAGAATCAATTCTTCATCACAAGTACAAAGAATTGTAAATAATGCCCCTCCACATACAACTCCAGACATCAAATCTTATTGTAATACATTACAACATGCAGTACATTTTTTAAAATAAAGTTTAGATGTTTAACATCTGTGGAAAGCAGAAAATGCAGCTTTTTACCTTCATTTTCACAAAGAAAATCAGACTGAGACCAGGGTTTGTTTTACAGATGAGCCCTGTGTTTAGCATATAAAAAACATAATTTAGAAATAAAAATTACATTCAACAGTAATGTGTTCATTCAGCATTTAAATTGTCCAGTAGAAACATTTCCTGAAATTTATTGTGTTCAAAGGCTGTTCTCTGTAACTGAGTCGAAGAATCCGTAAGACCAACCAATCTTTGGAACGAGTCAGATAACTTATTTATTATACGTATTTTGCATGCATTACGTAGCCTTAGCCTTTAAAAGAGTTCCACCACACTAGATTGTACAAGAGACAATGGTATTGACAATAAGTATTTGTAAGATGGAACACGTTCTATAACAGAACTGATGATTTTAAGGCCATGATGCACTTTTACTGCTTTGTGTTTAGCTCTGTGCTCTTCCTCATGGTACTAACAGCTCGGATTCCTCTGGTAAGTCTGCCAAGAGTGTAAAGCGGTTATTAGACAGGGTTGTAAGCGCTGAGGAATGTCTGCGCTGAAGCTTGGGAACACTTGGACGAAGCTGAGCAGTGGGCTCACTTATGGAACGACTGATCTTTTTCTGTAAAATGTTGGCTGAAAAAGAACCAGACAACACTGGAACCTTAAAGTTCAAAACAGCAGGGCTGCTGTTGTTATGACGTTTTCTTGAGACTGGGCTGTCAGATGCTGGATTGCCGTGTTGTTGTGAGATGCTAGGAGTCAGAACCTGATTCTGGGGTAAGCTGTGAGCTACTGGAGGGTTGCTGTCACTTGAAGCTGCAGGACTGCAAACAACATTTGATTTCAAGTCACGTTGCTGTGGGCGGTTGGTCTCCTCTTTCTCAGGAAGCTTTGACTTGAGGTCTGCCACGACTCTGGTCAATGCCTCAAAGCTGCTGTTTTCCACAGTGTCAGCACTGTAAACCCTGGCTCTCTGCAGAAGCAGTTGATTTCCAGAGGTACCACTGACTGTAATTTGATCTGACGACTGCCTTGTCACAGACTGTTCTTTTCTTTCTGCTGTGTGAATTTAAAAAAAAAAGGCTGTTAGTTTCACATTAATCTTTTATTGAAGGATAATTCCTTCTGCCCAGATCTCATGCAGTTAACTTGGTGAGTACAATATTGTTATAAATGATGAACATCATGCCAAAACAAAGAAAATACTGCTCAAAGTGTAGTAGGTGCCTGGAATTATCCTTTAAAAAGTCGTGCACAGAATTAGCCTGACCTTCAGAGGTTGATTCCTTCTGGTCATTTTATTTTTGCCTTCATAAATCATCAAATAGTGTACACTTAATTAAGCAAATAGAGAATGACAAGGCCTGTTTCCATATCTGTTTTATGTCAAACTAAACTCTTGCTACAACTGTTTCACAAGTCCTCTTCTTTGAAGTTCCAACACCTCAATGATAGTGATTATAAAACATCACACATTTCAAAATGGATAATTCATGTCTTATTTGCACATATAAATAATGTCTGGTTACTTATTAAAACAGACAATGTTGTCTTGCAATTTGAGGAGATTTATGATGTCATGTTTGCATTTTGATCTGTTGCCTCCACCAGTCTTAATACATGACTTTCAATGGGCCTCATGTGAGAACATTTTCATATCTATATACTAAAATCTGTCTTTCTCTTAGGTTTAAATACAAAAACTCCATGATGATGAGAATATGGAGCACAGCATGGTCATTTTGAATTTAATTTGCCATACAACTGTTCATTTTAACTGTCATTGTGTTTTCCTTGTGGTTCTTTGCATAAGGTGGGCGGTGACTTTTGTCTGACTGCTGCCTCTCAGAGTGGAGATGAGCTGCCATCTTGTGAAACTCTTATGTTACTACAAGATGTTAAACTCACCAAGGCAGAAGTCTATGTTTGAGCAAGCACTACATTTGCACTGCTTTTTCTAATCAAGAAGGGAGTTCTGATATAAAATACAGTTTTGTCTCAGTGTTAGCGACTTACCAGATCTGCCACATCTCTTCCATAACATCACAGCTAATCCACATAATGTTGCAGACAGAAGTAAAATGGCCTCTCCAACAGCGATGGCAGTCATTAGGGAGCAGGAACGTACGTAGTCATCTGATATGACAATAAACATGATGCTGGCATAAGTACATTATCTGGTGTTTAATAAATACAATAAATCCCACAAGGAGACAACATGACTGGACTGTTATCAGGAGCAGATTTCAGTTTGCTTTCTGCTGCCTGCTATTTGTATCCCTCCAATCAAGAGGATGAGCTTCTCTTGACAGGCCGTGGTGGCGTGAAGTCTGTACATTCATTATGTTCCATTAAATATCAGACACCACAAACATGAAGAAATATGATGATGAAACTCTGCTGTAACAACTTAAAGTGTGACCTGAGGTGTGTTGTTTAAGCTGCAGTTTACCTGGTATGAGGATCTGAGTGTCCCTGGTCTGGTTGATCTCTGGCTGGTGAACTATGCAGGTGACCCTGTGATGATAGACATTCGATTAACTTTAAATTTAGTTTATGACAAATAGTTTATGCTCTAGACTTGGTCTAAATGAAAAATACAGTGAGGTAACTTTGGCACTATTTAAATAAAATTGTAGTGAATGATCATACAAGCAATGTTTTTATATGGATGAAAACGCATTTTGTCTTGTTGAGTCACTCTGTGTATTTGTAACATATTAATATTAAGAAAATGTTTTTTTTCACCAGTATGACATCATGATTCAACCCAAATTTGTGTTAACTGCGGTCATCCCCTGGGGGAAACTGCACACATGAAAAATGTGATTAATGTCCCTACTTTATTTGATATAAGCACACGGGGGCATACTTCACCAGTGTTGCATCACACTACCAATTTATTTGATGTTACATCTGTTTTCTTATTTGTACTAAAAGCCCTTTGTGTTGGGAAATTACCTTTCCTCCCAAATACAGTGTCTGATTTCATGTTTTTGCACATGAGTTTGAGATCCGATGCTAAAAGCCAAACTTTACATACAAACATATGAACTGAAAATATTTTGTTATGTTTTATGTTAGTATACATTTACGCCTGAATAATAATCTGAATTTAAACCTGTTGGTAGGATGCTGGAGAGTCACTCTTTGTGTCACAGTGTAACACCCTCTGGCATCTTGATCTCTTTTTGGGGCATCAGCAGGGATGTTGTTTCCCTCGTCATCCACAAACGTGAGCTCAGACTCGGGCAGCCAGCAGTCCGCCTCACACTGAAGAGTCACTCCTCCACTCTTGGCTGTAATCACTGAGAGTTTTGGCTCAGAAACTGCACCTATAAAAACAAACAGTTACGCAAGGCGTGAGCTTGGGATGTTCCATTCAACATTTCTGTAACACCATTTCAAATATTAATTATTTAATGAAAATATTCTCAGAGTCCTGCCTTTTAAAACACAGTCTGACTCACCAACAGTGAGTTGGATGGAAGCTTCCTTCTGCATTGATGGAAGGATGCATAAGTATTTTCCTGCATCAGTGATTTTCACCCTGAAGATTTTCAGGGAGACGTTTCCTTTTGTAAGTTGATCCACAAACATTATTGTACGATAATGATTGGATGGATTTTGCCTCTGAAACATCAGTCGTCCATCGTGGTGAAAATGGATGTACTTTGGGTCCAAACCAGGTTTGGTCCACACCACTGTCTCAGAACCAGCACTCACTGCAGGTTCAAGGTGACATGGCAAAATGACATCATCACCAGCCAGGGCTACGATTGGTTGATGTGAACAAATCAACTCTGACAGAGCTGCAAAGACAAACAAAAGAACAAACAAGAAACAGTATAAAAAATGTCATCAAAATTTAAATTTATTCTAAAAATAAGAAATTCTTTAATAAATATATCAGAGCTGCATTAAAAAAACAGGGAAAACCATCAAAATTGTTGTCTGTACAATTATGGAGCCCCGGCCCCTGGGAGCCAGGCTCAGTCTGACTCTTCACATTTTGAGCTTTGTTTAAACTGTAGGGTGTTTTAATATATCTGGCTGGATACGTCTTTTTGCTTTCTTCTTCTTTGTTGATCACAGTTTTTTTTTCTGAGGCAACTTGTTGCATTATCTAGCTGTAAAAAGTCACATAGAGATTGAGACTGGGAGTAAAATATTCCTAAGATCAGTCTACAAACAGGGGGAAGTTCAGCAACAACTTGTCATTGGCAGTGAAAATACACTCTGAATCTGATTCTATAAAATAAATTTATTCAGGAGTTTTTCAGTCCACCAATTTGATTAGAAGATTAGAAGATGGTTCCCATAAAATGTTAGAGACATTCATGCTTCCCAGATCCTTCTTACTTTGATGATCCCCTGACTTTTCCTCTATTCCCACCATATGCTCACGGTTGTAATATGGCCAATACTTTGGTTTTTGACCAAATAACTGTGAAACTAATGACACTCCCATCAGCCTCAGCGGTGCTTTGTGTTTAGCTAAACTAATATGGTGAACATGGTAAGCATGTTAGCATATTGGCATTAGCATTGAGCTCAAACCACAGCTAACCTCACAGAGCTACCAGTGTAGCTGTAAACATATGGAACAATTGTAAAATTGTGTGATACATTTGCTAAATTGACAATAAATTTATAAATTAGTTATGAAGTGAATATTTACAGTGCCCCTCATTTGATGTGAAGTTGTTGTTGTTACAGAAATGGATAGGAATAATTCTAGATAGGAAGCCTTTTGCTTCCCAACACATCAAACATTGAAATTACCTCCAACAGACTGTATTAGAAGAATGACATGATGGAGAAGCAAAACGCTAACAGTCCTGAAGGACACTCCATCACTGGACTGCAGCATCCTGGACTTCTGAAAAAAACCAAAGGCTTGTTGTTTTCATCAAAACACAAATAATACTGAATGAAACATTTATTTATTTTGTGGAGCGAGTTTCTGAACAAGGGACAAAGTCTGGATTCTACTTTTTTTTTGTTTCACTTTTTCTACTCTTTCTGTCTTCAAGCTTTAAAGGATACATTTAGATTTTTTTATCTACATTTAAAGAGTTAATGGCCACTGTAATTGTTCTTCCTGTAGTGATGCTCTGTCACATGGTCAGTGTAAGAGATAGGAGTTAAAATCCTTCTTCTGTGTAAGCATTCATTCTTGAGTTTAGCTGAAGATACCAGTAACGTGACGTTTCAGCATTTAGACGTATGAAGTTGGTCGAGTTTTTTTTAGTACCAAATTCAGATATCAATACTTTTTAAAACATGTGAAAGTAACATGGTAACCTAATGAGTAACGCAACTAGTTAATTTTAATATTAGTAATATTATTATTTTAGTAACAAGTAAAATTAACTATTTCTGATTAACTTGTCCAACACTGGTCACAAAACATGCATCTCATTTTGTCTGTGCTCTGCGGTTTAGACTGTTTAAAACAGGAAGTCCACTAGTGTGATGTAATAACAGAAAAATAAGCAAAAATCACCAATTCAACCTTCTAAATACTTGCCAGGGTCCAGACCTTTGAATTCACCCACTCCCCGAGTTTACAATTCTGTCTGATATCAGCCATGTAAAATACTATAACTGTAAAGGTCTAACTTTCAACATCAGGCTCAGCTCTAACACTTTATCAATAATTTCACAGGAACCTAAGTATTCAAAAGAAGTCTTTTTAAATTCATATAACCTACCTTTTAGTGCTAATAGTAGTTTATCTTTACAGTAGATTACTGATTAAATTAGTAAAATACTGTCTTAAGGACATTGGATCTTGCGGTATTGTTTCATCTACTTCTTCACCACTGAAGTACAAAAACGTGAAATCTTTCACTTCGTTTTTCAGAAGTTTACTTTTTTAAATAAATAGTTTTGTCTTGGAGTGCAAAATAGAGTTCAGAGTTTAATTCAGTATTTATAAAGTTTTACTTTGAAACTCTTACCTGCAGTACAAGAATGCTAACTCTCCAGTGTGATGTTGTGTTGTTCTCGTCTGGCATGACATGAGCAAGTATGAGTACTTCCTCATGAGGTTGCACAATATATGGTAACCTCATGCAATCCCCCTGCTGAGAAAAAAAACACAGTAGATTGGTGGAGGATGGTGAACTATACATTTCAAGCAAGCAATACAATATAGAGTTTGGGGAAAAGTTATTTTTTGCCATTTTGTGGCCGACCCCTTGGAGATACATAGACATGCAGGGTATCAAATGAAAGGTCTGCTCAAGCCAGATCGATTGATGCCCCATCACTGAGGGATGTTCTGTTCTCAATCTACAGGCCTGTAAAGCACGGGAGTGCTTTTGGTGACAGGAATGTTGATGAATACTCACTGTTTTTGTCAATATTTCAATGTTTTGTTATTTGAAACTTGCTTGTATGGACAGAAAAAGTGTTTTAAAGATATTGTCACAAGCCAGCTCTTAGCCCGTGACAAAAAGGAGGTGAGACTCAACAGGTTTGCATGCCAATGGTATGATTTATTATAAAAGTAAAAGAAGGGTCAAATGATCACCAATAATATGTTGTGTGGCAAAGTATGACTATCAGTTGTGTCAGCAGTGAATGGATGAGTGAGATGTGTGTGTTGTCAGAATTAACCAAAGAAGAAACACAAGACAAACCGGCTGTAGAATACCGGCCTAGGAGGAGAGAGCCCAAAGACTGATCAGACCTGGCTAAATAAGCTCTGAAAGTAGAGCTGCACAGGTGATTGTCCAGCCCAAACAGCCTCCCTGCCTGCAGCCTCCTGCAGGAGAAGGAAGCAGGAAGGGGGGAGGGTCATAACAATATCTCCCAGTAAAAAGTCAACATTTAAACAGTAAATATTGCCAAAATATGGACATTCGCCAATATTTTATGATAACTGTTGTATTTTAATTTATTTTCATCAAATTTACAGTTACAATTGCATTCTAGGTGTATTAGAAGATATTCAGTTGCATGATAATCTTCCCTATGATGGTTTTGATGGTTTATTGCATTAAAATATAGCTTTTTTTACTGTATTGCATCTCCATGTACTATAATGCTAAAATAAATGTGTTAATGTACAATGAATTTATATTGCTTAGCTTCTGACCTTTCAAAGGAGACCAGCATTATGCATCTAAGCCAAATGGTTGAGGAGTTATTCGTGATTCATTTCGGGTTTGTTATTTTTGGCATTTTTCCCAGAAAAGGGTGGCTGTGAACAACAGGTTCAAGAGTCTGTAGCCTACTTGTCACACATTTGAAAGGGCTGTCAGAAACATGTCGTACCCTAAATGTCCGCTGCTTGGAGATACTGGGGAAATGAAAAAGCATCAGCAGGTTGATGGATGTGGATCAAACACCAACACACAAACATTGCAGCACATGCTGTAATGTGAGCATGAAAAACTGTCACTTCATAAGCAATTTGTTGAAAAGGGAAAAAATTTCTCCTGTCATGGGATCGAATACACAACTTTGTAGGAGAGTGTCTTATGCTTTACCGACTGAGCTAACCAAACACCATAATATAAAGTGTAAATATTATGTCTTATGTTCTGACCCACCATCTAATGGGGAAAATAATAACAATATTATTACTTCTTCTTCTTCTTCTTCTTTGACGAATGTACGTATTCAATTTAGTGATGCTAGAATTCTACATGAAGAAGAAGAAGAACATAGTGATGAAACGCGCTGTGTAGCGCTGTTTGTCCATTTTGGGCTACAGTAGAAACATGGTGGCGACATGGCAACGTCCATGTAAAAGGACCCGCGATTATGGAGATATAAATGGCTCATTCTAAGGTAATAAAAACATAATGGTTCATTATATAAGGCCTTTATACACCACTGAAAACATAGTTATGGATCTTATGTTGCATTTATGTCCAAAAATCTTCAGAAATATTACACACTAAACCTTTAAATGGAGATTAAACATCTAGTTTGCTTAAATGAAAGATATGGAAGAATTAATCTCAGAACAGGCAAAGAGTCGGCCATTCATCTTACATTAGTGTCAGATTCATTCAGCTGTAGGAAGTGACCACTATCCAATTGTAATTAAAGTAGGCCTAAATTCAGTACTACTGCTCAAGAGACATTTAGGTATTTTAGTAATCAAGAAATAAAAAACATTCTGTTAATGATGATCATTTAAGTGTTTGTTTGTAAAGCTATTCTGGAGGCTGCAAAAAAAGTGAATGTAGAAGAAAGGAGAAGTTAGTTAGTAGAGGTTCATTTAGAGAAGTTACTAAACAAAACAAAACCAAGTCACAGAACAGAAAGAAAGGAAAAGTGTTTGTGGTTAGAGAAAAAAATAATACATTTAACTACATAAATCATTAAAATATGACTTAATGCATTAAAATACATTAAAAAGCTGCATTATTAAATTAATTGATGAATTGAAAGTACCTGAAAACTTCATAATCAATGTCAGAACCAGTTTTATTGACCAGCTGTGTTGACACATACAGTACAAACAGTTTGACTCCAGAGTAATTCTCAATGTGCAGAGAACTAATACAGGCATAAACAAATATATTAAGCTTTGCAAATATAAGTTAACTTATAACAAACTGATAACAAATATGTAGCTATGATGTCCAGGCAAGAGTTCGACAACAAACTGTCTTCATACAGGTCAGTTAGAAAAGGCACGTCAGTACTGGAGTAAATAATGTATAAAGTATAAGTTACCCTATTTACAGAAGTGAGTTGCAGATTGCATAAATATGTTGGTGCATATAAAGTGAACACAAACTAGATATCCATAATGTCTCTATTACAATCTAATATATATGATATATATGAATTATGAACAGTTATGAACAAGTTAACACCAATAATCATCTCTGAAGTCCTAACTGTCCATCTCAGCTGTTCTTGTCCTGTTTGGTGTCCGATCCAAAGAAAAGGCTCAATGATAAAGTTTATCAACAGCTCTTTGTCTCATCTGTACAGAGACTGAGAGTCTGCAGCCAGCCATCAGCTCTGTGAGGCTGCACAACGGCACAGAGGTGCTTTGAGCTAAATGCTAATGCTAACATGCTCACAATGACAAATGTGAGCATGTTAGTGTGAATCTAGTGGCATCGAATGAACTCTTCTTTTACCATTAGCTCTTCAGTTCGCTGCCCTGAATTTGATTTCCTCCGGACTTTTCAGAAACTCTACTTCCTGTCCTCACTCCGCCTGAAGTTCTTGTCATGTTGGGGCGGTGTCTTCTGTTTTTTTGCTGTGACATGTCAGACATCTTTGTCTTCCCCTTAGATCAATCTGTATTTCCCTAACCTGGTAAAAGACAAAACAGGTAATTTGTTATGTCACCTTCACGTTTGAGTGAAACCAGTGTTTACTGTTGACAGAAGACTCGAAGCAAAAATACAATGGTTTGTATCAACTGAACAAACAACCAATGATGCATGTCTATAAACCAAAGCACATTTCTTACACTCAGTCGGTCCCCTTGATAAATCAAGTGTTGATACCTGTAGAATAAGAATGAAACTTAGTTATGCAACCTTTATTCATTACAGTAAAAGAAACAGTGATAATATCCTGAAAAGACAAGCAAAGCGATACCTTGGTCTCCATCCAAGTACTGTGAATACAGCACAAAGTAAGACACCGATAAATCCTGGAGTCAAGAGGAGCCATTTCACATACCTCGACAGGACTGTGAAGACAAACTGAAATGATAAATCCCAGAACAACATGGTATTTATACCAGCTTAGGATAAATTTATGAATCATATCAACCTGAAATATAAATGTGAGTCTCTCTGGTCTGGTTGATGTCCTTCTGTTGGACTCTACAGGTGAAGTTGTTGCTGTGTCTCTTCTCCACAGTCACTCTGCTGCTGACAGTATAGAGGTCATCAGGACCTCTGACTGTCTCTGTAGGTCCAGCAGAGAGGAGGTTTCCCTCACCGTCCAGCCAAAACACCTCAGGCTCTGGATACCAGCCTGCAGACTCACACTGTAACACCACACTGCTGCTGGCTCTGTTCAGTGAAATGATGGCAGGTGAGGAGACGGCACCTAAAAATGAGAGAGAAGAGATTTAACATACTGAAAATTTAGACTAAGTTGCTGATTAATGATGTCCACCTGATACAAGTTATAATAGTTTGGCCTGATGTTTAACCAGGTTTCAGACTGAATTGTTGTGTGTGTGTGGTAAAATCATAATCTGATTGCGCCTTCAAAGAATTAGGAAGAATTAGGAAAGCTGAAGTGCTTCTGTTGTTCAAGAGAATGGACTGGATTGGTTGTGCGAGTGACAACATTTTTATAAACTACTGTGTATTTGATTAACCTTTACTGTGCCAAGTGGGGAAAAAATCTTATTTTCTAACTCGCATCAATTAAGCAAATAAACAAATTTCCAAAAATGTCAAACTACTCCTTTAAAGTGGCTATTTGTAGATTTTTCATTTAATAAATAACATTATTATAGCCAATTTGCATACGGGTTGTGACCTCACATAAAAATTAACCGTTCGCCTCTTTCTCAGTTGCTTGTAACATCCTTAATGCTGCTTGTTATGTGAAGAAATCAGGTTGGATTTTCCTGGAAATCCATTGGTTTACATAGGCTGTGGCACTCCCAAGCCTCTTGCCTGATGATGCTGAACTCAACAGCGAAAACACTAAAAACGTTAACACTCAATTGCTTCCAGCACAACATATGCTCCAACACAAACTCCATGCAAGAGTTAAAAACAAACAAAAAAATGGTTTTGCTGGAGCCCGTCAGGTCAAACAAGAATCAAATCGATTTCACCCAAAAACACGGTCAACATCAGAAAGTCTTGAGTAGCACAAAGACTGTGGCTTTGATTTCAATATAGATAAACAATAAAAAATATATAAACTAATATTACTGCAAAGTTAAAAACATTGTCATTGTGTACTTTAGTCTGCTCAAGTTAAAAAATCTTAGCTTGTTGGGCTAATCCTGGTTTATCCGTTGGAAAATACTATAGTTGGATTGGTATTGCTTTCCACAGTATTTCACCAAATGACCATGCTACTATCCTGTGTACCGGTATCATGTCAAAGTGTTGATTTTAACCTGCGAGAAATTATGTAACTGTTTTTAGTTATGCTAAAACAAATGCTGGTAAACTGTGATGACAAGGTGTGAAAGATACATGAAATTAATACAACAGACTTCCAGATCTTCCAGGATAATTTTAAAAAGTAGGCTCTTCAGAATGTTATTTTTCTTAGTTTGAGCACAAGCACACCCACACAATAACGTCCCACAGTGGATTGTTGCACGGCTCATGCCATGCCACTCATTCCCTTGCTCACGCCCTGATCTACAGTCCACAGTCGGACCCCTCTCCACCCACAAGCACACCACTGAAAACGTAGTGGTTGCAAACCAAAAACCTCACTGAAAACTACAATGTACACGGCCCCTCCAGAGTTTCAACGTGTATGTTTTAGTGCCATCTAGTGGTGAGAATTGTAAATTACAGCCAGCGGCTCAGAATGCATTCCCCTTTCCAGAGTTGTGAAGTTGTTCTTCCGATTTTGGTGTGTTCATGTGCTCTTAAGTCTCTTCTACAAAGATGTGTTGGATTAGCATTATCAGAGCATGTAAAGAATCATATCTATTATCACTTAAGTCAGCGCAACACAAATCTCCTGCCAGCAGCTAACCCCCGGGTTGACCAGGATGTCTGGTCACCCTAATTTTATTCCTCTTTTTCCAATTTTAAGGAGGGAAATAAATTCTGATTATTGCGACACCACATGAATGCACCATCAGTTACCCCTCTCTTTTACGTAAAAGAACTGACCTCCTTCCACCACTAACTCTTTCCGCATGATTACCCAAATCAGGAGCTTCCAAACATTTCGTCCCTGTTTCTTGTTCTGCTGTATTTGGTCCTGGGTGCGCACATCTCTGCCAAAACGGAAAATCTTGCAGTACGATTCTAAGTTATGTGAAAAACAAACCACACCCATGTCATATTATTGAAAGATAAATGATTAGTCAGTGTATCCACTTACCAATGACCAGCTTAATAAAAGCAGCTCGTCCCAGTATAGGCGCGAGGCATCTGTACGTTCCCTCATCAGAGACTCTTGCGTTGGAGAGTTTCAGTGAAATGTCTCCGAGCTGCAGTCTGTCGATGGACACTGATGTTCTTCCTCTGTAGGTCGGATGTTTGTGAACAACATATTCTTGACCGTTTGTCCTCACATACACAAACCCAGGGCTCAGGTCCGGCCTCGCCCACTCCAGCCTCATGTTAGAAGCATTAATCGCAGGTTCCAGGTGGCATGGCAAAATTATGTCTTCACCAACTATTGCCACTATTGGCTGAGACGGACCAATCACCTGAAGGTGATCTGAGGAGAAACACACCTGTGGTTTAGATCCTGATCTGTCTTTTTAACTGCAGGACTCTTTGTAGATCAGTTTGTGGGTCAGGAGCTACTTTCAGCACAACCATTCAAGCATCATTATTGAGAACAAGGCCTGCATCAGCCCGAATAAAACTGCTTGTGTAATTGCGAAATCTAGTGGCATGTTTGTAATTTTACATCACTCAACATCAGACTGTAGACTAAACCACAGAGCACTACATGCCTGTGAGAGATTTGGTTTCAAGCAAGTACAGTACAGTAGGCTACCATTAGAAAACACAACAACCTGTCATTGGCACTTATAATTAAATAAGCAGCTGACAATTTACTAATATTTATGATAATAGTTTTGGAATAACATTTTAAACTTATGGTCCTTTGTATCAAATAATGGTGTTATTAAGTTTTTTGCACTGGTATTACCTCCGGGTGTCTGTAACAGAAGAAGAAAGACGATGAGCTGCATCATCAGAGACAGCATCCTGAAATGTTTAAAGATGAAATAAAATATAAAATGCTATTTACACAAATAAAACGTGAAGAAATCGTGACGATGTAAACACTTCCTGTCTGACTCTAAGGCTTTTGTATGACATATTTTAGCTTATTTAACTTTCTCTTTATATTTTGTGTAGTATTCTGTTGTAAAATGAGTAAAATGTTTGTATAAAAACAAATCATGTGTCGCTGCTGCCAGCCAGAAGACTGTTGTATCTGCAGGTCGACAGTGGTTAGTGAAATGGAAACAAATGACAGTAACAGGAAGCAGGCACCATGCTTTGTTGTCCTTGTAAATGCCATACACATGATGTGCATGTACAACAAAATTTAAGTTAAATGTAATTAGAATATTTCAAAAATTTACATACCGCCATTTCATATTGTGGAACCTTTTATAACAAGCTGATGACAAGATGTTTTCTCAAAACAAAAACACGCTGCATTGTTTTTTAAATCACCAAAAGGGAAACTCTCAGCTCCTGTTGAGGATGTGAGACGCTGCTGTTTGCTATTGTGCTCATGTGATTGATACCACGTGAGCACATGTTCTTACTGTGGTTTCAAACTTCCTTTCTTCACACAACACTAAAATGAAAAGGTGTGTCTAACATCAAGACACTGTAAATTGTAACCATATCAAATACTCTCTCCTCTGACTACTCGAGTCTGAGGGTTTGCATAAGTTTTGTTGTTCCTTTTTTGTTGCTAAGCTGAAATGAGCTGAAATGAATGCCCATTTCCTGTTTAACATTTTTGCAATTTTGCATTGTGTATTCAGCAACAAACCCACTTCCTTTTGCACCTTTCATTTAAGACAATGTCATAATGACTTCATTTTGATCAATAGAGACCTGTTTGCATTTAAACCACAAGAATGTGGGGAAGTTAATTTTCTTTTGCAGTTCTGTCAAAGTAAATAAATAAAAGATTAACCTCATTAAGGAATAAACAACTGGTCTCCCATTTTATTTTCACTTTATATAACTGACTTGACATGCACATTTATATCATTAGGTTGTGGTTTAAAGGTAACAGTGTTTAGTATTTAGTTGTTAGCAGTGGAGCTGTTCATTAGGAGACCATTCATGCAGAGGAAGAGGAGATGAGAGAGGATGAAGCAGTTAATGAAGACAACACATGAAGAGCAGTTACGAGCAAAGACAAAGCAAACTCTGTCCTAAGCTCCGGGAGGATGAACACTTGGATCAGAAACATCTGGATAACATCAGGAGCCATGAACTGACACACAGTCCTGCCATGTCTCCAGTTTGCTCTGCAGTTGATGAAGATCAGGTGTAATGTTTAGCAGCTGCCAGTACTTTGTGTAGTAAAATTCAGACACAATTATAAATAAATACCCCATATAGAGTCGATCCAGTAACTCAGAGTGAAAGAAACAGCAGGTGCTGGACAGACAGGTTGTCGTCCGCTGTTTCTGCCCATGGTGCTGAACTCACCCAGAAAATCACTCTGACCCATCTGATCCATTTAGCTTTAAATGATCTTATTAGCTAGTTATACGTAGTATTTACTCAGATAACCATCACTGTAAAAAGCACCAGAGGTGGAGCAAGTATTCAGACCCTTTACTGAAGTATAAGTACTAATACCACACTGAGAAAATACTCCACTACAAGTTAAAGTCATGCATTTAAAACCTTATTTAAGTAAAAGTATTATCAGCTAAATGTAAAGTAGTAAAGTACTGAGCGGTAAAGTGTTCCCTAGTAGTGTTTCTCTATTAAATCTGATGTTTCTGGATTAACTGCTGCATTAATGTCTGTTGCATTTTACTGCTGATGTTACAGGTTGAGCACATGTTAACTATACAGCAATGCCTCAGCGTCTATAAGATCATTATACGTTTGAAGCCTTGCTGTCCTTTGAGACTTCTGCTTTCAGGTTTGTGATGATGCATTTTCCAGCTGATTCGAGGAGGGGTTAAATAGTTCATTTAGCTTAAGAAGGAGTATTTTCCAAATCTATGCAGGAACATTTTCTCCTTTAGTTATTACAAACATTCAAAATCACCACATCTGGAGATACATGGTTTTCACGTGACAGGTAGGGTATGCAATATTGCCTCCGTAAAATAAAGGGTCTGATTATTTCTTTCAGCACTGGCCATTTATTACGAGTAGAATCAACAAAATCTCTAAAAGACACAGGGTCATGTGTGAACTATTTCCGAGAGAAGGGTCATAACAGAAGTTGTGAGAGGTAGTAGAGCCCAAAGGCGATCAGGGGGGCGAGATATGAAAAAGACATTTTTTATCATTCAGATTCACAGAGTAGTGTCTTTATTCAGATAAATGCAACTGGAATGAAAGAAAGCCGACTGCAATCAACTGTAAATATTTACACAGCTTGACTCGATCTAATATGAAAATAAATCAATAATCATCATCCTTTTTTTTCAGATGCTCTAAAGAAATCAATTCCTGCGCAGTCACGAGTGTCCAAAGTGCACGAACCAGAGATTGCCTCATCTTTACGTAACATTCAAAACAACTGGGAAATTAGGATACACATTATTAAACGTCACACACAAAAATAGACTTTGAAACACGTTTCCTGACATTAACTTAGAGCTTACGACACCGGAAATGAACATGATGATGTTGTGCGTGTAGTTATTATAGGGTTACTGAAGTGTTTATTTGTCCATACTGTTGATAACGGAAGCAGTAGGAGAGCGAAAGTTGTAAACACATAGCCCACATTCTGTTACAGTGTGCGGTGAATAAAGACTGCAGCTTCTGTGAACGCACCACAGTGACGTGACGGTCAAAACAGTGAAGTGTTGTAGTGGAAAAGTTTGTAACCCGGCAGTCGCCTGATAAGACTGTTAAGAGCTGCTCGTGTTTGCAAATAAGCCTGTGTTTTTCCAGAAATCTTTCATGTTTGTTTCCAGAACAAAGTATAAAATCAACTTTTCTGTTTTTTAGTTATGCATTATCGTAATTTCCTCGTTCTTGCGCTGCTGATTTATACAGGTATGTAACAGTTTATTTATTTTTTATTGTCCTTTAAAACAGTAGGATTTTCAGAACTATTTGTCTACAACGCATAACACATGAATGTATCAGACATAAAAGAGTAAATTTAAATTAGTTTTCTCTGTTTCAACCCAAATGGTTAAATCTTTGAAGTCTGAGGTCGTGATATGACAAAGTTACTGTAACTTTGTCAAGCCACTTCCTTACCACGCAGAAGCCACTGCTGGACTCACTCTTTGATATTTGAGCAACACATTATTGCTGATATCAGAGGCATTTTAATACAATCAAGCTGATAAAAAAAAATCTGCACCTGCTTCAGGAATGCCTTTTTTTTTTTTACATTTACAGTGGTGGAGGGGGCAGGGCAGGTGCAAGTTTATAAACTTACTGACTGCACTGTAGTGTTGCAAGCCAATGCTAATAATACTGCTGCTGCTACTGTGTATAGCCTATTGTCATTTTCATGAGGCTGAACTACATTCATTATGTTCTCTTCTGTCCTTTGTATCAAGATTTGTGACAAATGTTGTTCATAAAACGTTCCAGCTTCAATCTTGATCAGACCTGAAGGTGGAAAAGGCTTGTTTTACTCTAGAATATTTCTGTAAGCTTAGAATAAGAAAATAAGAAAATCACATAGTCTACAGTGTGTCGACTAACACAAACTGGTGCATCCATGTAGATTTGTGTGTGTGTGTGTGTGTGTGTGTGTGTTTTGAAATTTACATTTCATTGTTGGCTATCTCCTGTGAACCCTATACAGTATTTAGGCTGTTGAAATGTCTCTTTGTATTTGTGCTTGTACTATGACAGTCCTCTACACTTGAAAGTGAGTGATGTGACACCTGAAAGCAAAAACATTTAATTGTGTCAGAAAGGTTTCACAAAGCCTCACAGCTTCAATATGTAATATCTACAATTGTAATTTATGGGCAATGCGAGGGTTGGCTATCATGTTAAATGTCATGAATAGTGTTCAGTGTAATTTTAATAGTCTGCACTCATACACAGTTTGGTTAGTAGGACTTGACCTACTGAAATCAATACTGATAGGACACCGGTGCCGGTGGATTTTTCCCTCTCGATGTGTTTCCCCTCACCTTCACCTGACCCCAGCCAATTATCTCTGCTGCAATGCATCATCCTCTTGGATGAGGGACGAAATGTCTTCTAGTATCTTCTACCAAGTCCAGTTGCCCTTGACTTTGACCTGGATGACTGAGAACCTTCACAGACATCTCTGCTGCACCTAGCACACTTTGTGCATCTCATGTGTTCGCTACTATCGGGCTCACAGTCGCAGACATCCAGTTCTCTGGAAGGTATTTCCAGTTTTTCCTAGTTGCTTTATGGCAGCTCGGAGGTGGGAATAAGTCACAAACGAGTGTCAAGTTTTAACCTTGAAGTCTCAAGCAAGTCCCAAGTTACTGTGATGAGATTCAAGCAAGTCATATGAAATTCTTAGGAATTACTCCAAAAATATGTTTTGCAAACATTTCAAGTATAATTGTTTTAGTATGTGAAGAAATTGCATTCTTCAAGCATGACTTGCAGGACATGAATATCTCTTTAAACTTTATAACAAAGATACTAGCTAACGTGGATATATTCACAAACCAAACACATCATTTAACAAGATATTTAGTCAGATCATTCCATTTAGACATTGCTGAATCACTGTGGGTGCTCCTTTTATTACTTTTCAGTAGTTTCAGACCTGCCCACACACGCGTGCAGGGAGAATGAATCATAGGGTGCAAACAGTTAACTTAACTTTGTCATTCCTGTCAGTCAATTTTCAGAGCTGGGAAAGTACAACATAGCTAAGGTGCAGCAGAAATGTAATTCAGTACAAGTGTTTTCAGGTGGAGATTGTTTTGAATGGAAAAGGTAGGGGGGTGTGTGTGTGTGTGTGTGTGTGCTTTATCTGTCACATAAATCAAGTCAAGCCTTTTCTCTTTCAAGTGGAGCATTTCAGAGCATTTTTTGCCTGTGACAACCTGAAATGAGCTGGAATCCTTCTGTTGCACAATAGTTGAGTTGTGACCAGTTCAACCAGATAATCTTTAATATTAAAAAAAATCACAATGTAAAGGCCTGAATGAATGCTCCAGGGGAATCGAAACTTGCTTAATATGTCGTTGCCTCATTATTGTTGGTCGTTGCCAGTTAACATGACTAAAACTAATCCAGTGAGAAACAACAACCCTGCAATAAATCCATCCTGCATTGTGGTGATTCACTTTGGAGGCTCCGGTCTGTTACTTTTGCTACTGAGAGATGTTCCTCATATTGTGTCCACCCCATTTGCATCACTGAGAGTAGACTGAATATTGGAAATGGCCCCACTATAATACAATACCAATTTTTATGTTTTCCTAGGAGAATCCTCTGCGCCTGGTTCCCCAGAGCCGGTCCTGGCCTTTGTGAATGGGGACGTCATTCTGCCCTGCAGTTTCAGGTTTAATCCCAGCAATGACTTTCCAACGGTGGAGTGGTCCAAGAAAGGCCTGCAGCCAAACGTTATCTTCTTGTACCGGGATGGCTGTGAGACGTATGAGATGAAGAACCCGGCCTTCGAGTACAGGACGAGCCTCATCATGAAAGAGCTGAAAAATGGAAACATCTCGTTAAGGATCTCCAACGTGCAGCTGTCTGATGCAGGGACATACCGCTGCATGAGGCTCTGGCAGAACGCCCCCCGGGAGACTACGACTGTGGAGCTTACAGTGGGTACGTCCAGTCAAGTTTTGTTTTTTTTTTTTAAAGAGGTTTTGCAGCTGCAGCTCACTGTCACCTAAAACTTCCCTGTTTCTATCATGGAGCAGTGTCCGAGTGCTGCGCTGCTCCTAAAACCTGAACAATGCCAGCAAATCCCACATGTATTCTATTCATTTGAAAATGCTGCGTTCAGAATAAGGCCAAAGAACATACAGAATGTGCTGTTTATATGACTTCATCAAATTTGTAAGAATAGTGGAAAATTAATTTGCTTGTAAACAAAGTGAATGATTATGTTGATAAAACTTAATCACAAGCAACTGACCTCATTAAGGCCTGAGCACGACCCCACCCTGTTTATTCAGCACATATTGCTCAGGGAAAACTTTCTGTCCCTGCTGTCTCCCTTGAATACTCTCACATGTAGAACATAACTACATGCAGACACATGGACTTTGGCCTCTGACTGTCACTATTAAGGCAAACAGTTGTAACCTTTATGTTGCTGTGTAGAATTGCGTTTAAGGACATTATTTAATAATGAAAATAGATGCAGCACTATATATATATATATATATATATATATATATAGTGGGTACGGAAAGTATTCAGACCCCTTTAAATTTTTCACTCTTTGTTTCATTGCAGCCATTTTCCAAAAATCAAAAAAGTTCATTTTATTTCTCAGTAATGTACACTCAGCACCCCATCTTGACAGAAAAAAACAGAAATGTAGAAATCTTTGCAAATTTATTAAAAAAGAAAAACTGAAATATCACATGGTCATAAGTATTCAGACCCTTTGCCGTGACACTCATATTTAACGCAGGTGCTGTCTATTTCTTCTGATCATCCTTGAGATGGTTCTACACCTTCATTTGAGTCCAGCTGTGTTTGATTATACTGATTGGACTTGATTAGGAAAGCCACACACCTGTCTATATAAGACCTTACAGCTCACAGTGCATGTCAGAGCAAATGAGAATCATGAGGTCAAAGGAACTGCCTGAAGAGCTCAGAGACAGAATTGTGGCAAGGCACAGATCTGGCC
>NC_060161.1:31158637-31159550 GCF_021292245.1 Micropterus dolomieu | reverse complement strand
GTGGCTGTTCTTGAATGGCCCAGCCAGAGCCCTGACTTAAACCCAATTGAGCATCTCTGGAGAGACCTGAAAATGGCTGTCCACCAACGTTTACCATCCAACCTGACAGAACTGGAGAGGATCTGCAAGGAGGAATGGCAGAGGATCCCCAAATCCAGATGTGAAAAACTTGTTGCATCTTTCCCAAAACGACTCATGGCTGTATTAGATCAAAAGGGTGCTTCTACTAAATACTGAGCAAAGGGTCTGAATACTTATGACCATGTGATATTTCAGTTTTTCATATTTAATAAATTTGCAAAAATTTCTACATTTCTGTTTTTTTTTCTGTCAAGATGGGGTGCTGAGTGTACATTACTGAGAAATAAAATGAACTTTTTTGATTTTTGGAAAATGGCGGAAATGAAACAAAGAGTGAAAAATTTAAAGGGGTCTGAATACTTTCCGTTCCCACTGTGTGTGTGTGTATATAAAAATATGTAGCAATTGTAAGTCGCTTTGGATAAAAGCGTCAGCTAAATGTATTGAATTGAAAAATGTGTTTTTTGCTCCAGTTTTCTCTTTAATTCAAAACCGTTATCTTGTTCTCAGTAGTTCATGAAGCTAAAACCCAAGGGAGTGTGTGGATAAAAAAACAAATGCTGACAATACAGTGTGGATCAGCTTTAGCTGTCACTTTTCCAACTGGGTCAGGTGTGGTACCGATAGCGAACACTTAAATGGCTAGTTATTAACTTACATACATGTGGGTGGAAACTGCCTTTCAACCCACATTATATAACCAAAACTCTTTGAATTTATGTTCTCACTCGTATCAAACATTGAATGGACCATTCAAAGCTCAAAACTTGTGTCATTCTTCTTTTTATAGGTTCAGTTTCTGAACCAAAACTTTCAGTGATTTCAGCCGAGA
>NC_060161.1:31142896-31158617 GCF_021292245.1 Micropterus dolomieu | reverse complement strand
ATTTCTACATTTCTGTTTTTTTTCTGTCAAGATGGGGTGCTGAGTGTACATTACTGAGAAATAAAATGAACTTTTTTGATTTTTGGAAAATGGCTGAAATGAAACAAAGAGTGAAAAATTTAAAGGGGTCTGAATACTTTCCGTACCCACTGTGTGTGTGTGTGTGTGTGTGTATGTATGTATGTATGTATGTATATATATATATATACTGTATTGTCACCAATATAAAAGAATAATGGGGGTGGTGATGGGGCAGTGGATCAGAAACATGCCTTTGGTGTGAGAGACACGGGTTCAATTCCTCACTGTGACACATTGTGTCCCTGAGCAAGACACTTAACCCTTAGTCAAGAGGCGTGCGACCTCTGACATATGTAGCAATTGTAAGTCGCTTTGGATAAAAGCGTCAGCTAAATGTATAGAATTGAAAAATGTGTTTTTTGCTCCAGTTTTCTCTTTAATTCAAAACCGTTATCTTGTTCTCAGTAGTTCATGAAGCTAAAACCCAAGGGAGTGTGTGGATAAAAAAACAAATGCTGACAATACAGTGTGGATCAGCTTTAGCTGTCACTTTTCCAACTGGGTCAGGTGTGGTACCGATAGCGAACACTTAAATGGCTAGTTATTAACTTACATACATGTGGGTGGAAACTGCCTTTCAACCCACATTATATAACCAAAACTCTTTGAATTTATGTTCTCACTCGTATCAAACATTGAATGGACCATTCAAAGCTCAAAACTTGTGTCATTCTTCTTTTTATAGGTTCAGTTTCTGAACCAAAACTTTCAGTGATTTCAGCCGAGAATGGAGGAGTGACTCTTCAGTGTGAGGCGGACTGCTGGCTGCCGGAGCCTGAGCTCACGTTTGTGGATGATCAGGGAAACAACATCCCTGCTGATGCCCCAAAAAGAGATCAAGATGCCAGAGGGTGTTACACTGTGACACAAAGAGTGACTCTCCAGCATCCTACCAACAGGTTTAAATTCAGTTTATTACTCATTGCACTCTAGGAAGGTACTTTCCCAACAATAAGGGCTTTCAGTGCAGATTGAAAACAGATTCAACATCAAATCATCACCAGTGTGATGTCAGCACTGGTGAAGTAGGTTCTCACTGTGCTTATATCAAACACATTACAACATTAATCAGAATAGTTTTTTGCAAGGTAAAGACCACAGTAACACAAATATGGGTTGAATTGTGGTGTCACATTAGTGAAGAGTAGCATTAACAAAGCTTTTCTTAATACTGAAATGCATTAAATTCTTCTTAAATTCAAGCAGGTCTAGAGATAGACTCCTTGTCATAAACTAAATTTAAACTTAATCGAATCTCATCACAGGGTCGCCTGCAGAGTTCACCAGCTGCAGATCAACCAGACCAGGGACACTCAGATTCTCATACCAGGTAAACTGCAGCTTAAACAACACACCAGGCTGGATTACCAAGAGTTTTATCATATTTGTCTTGGCATTTTATTGAACATAATGCACATACAGAATCCAATGACGTTTGAAAAAGCAGACAGAAATCTGCTGCTGATAACTGATCAGTCATGTCGTCTCCTCGTGGGGTTGATGGTATTTATTATATACCAGGTCGTTATGTATGTCAGCATCATGTTATTTGTCATTCCAGTTTACTACAGAACTTCCTGCTCTCTACCCATTGGCATCGCTGTTGGAGTAACCATTTTACTTGGCTTATGTGGGTTAGGCCTATATGTGTGTCTACGGAAGAGATATGGCAACGGTGGTAAGTCACCAACACTGAAAAAGTACTGTATTTAGTAAATAAACTCACTTTTTGATTACAAAAGCAGTAATAGTGCAACTCGTGTGCATGCTTAGTTTAACATTGACATTGATATCCAAGTCCTCTCTGCCTTGGTGAGTTTAACATCTTGTAGTAACATAATAGTTCCACAAGATCAGCTCGACTCGGGGAGGCACCAGTGAGCCAAGTCATCGGGCATCACGCAAAATCCACAAGGAAAACACAATGACACTCTGACTTAAGAATAATAACCCCTTCATGTAAAACTTTGTCATTAGTCTCCTTGTGATGAAAGACAGCATTGTCTATGGTCCATTAGTAACCAGCCATTCTTTGGCTTATTTGGCTCTTTGGCTCTCTTTTCATCTACCGTAGACCAATGACAGTGCAGCACTGTGTAATATCCACAAATAAAAAATGATTCTAAAAAAGTACAATGTGATTAAACACGATAATGGCATCGCCAATTTGAAAATAACGACTCAATTGCAAAAACAATGCATTTCCTGAACATTAACACATTATTGACTGCATGTTATTACAACATTGCAACAGCCAAGTTATTATAATATTGGGAAATTATTACATTATCAGGTTCTGCAACAAAAGGCTAACCCAATAATGTGATGACCTCCTGTTAAGGTATCAATTTATGACATTATTGGCAGAGAGATTTTATTACATTATCAGTTTGTCTTACATTTTTGATTCAACATTTTGAGTTAAGAGGAGATTTTTATCATATTATTGGGAGTTATTAAGTTGTATTTAGTGTGTTTATATTTGAGAATCAACCTCTAAGGGTCAGGCTCATTCTGTGCTCTCCTTCTAAAGTGCAATTTATACTTCTGCATCAAATCGACGGTGTAGGCTACGGGGCTACGTAGAGGGTACGCAGAGGCTACGACGCCACCTGATGTGCGCCTCCTCAAAAATGTAACTACATGTCGAGTCAACGCGGACCTTAAGCTCTGTTATTGGTTGGCTGGGTAGCCTCGCAATGCCGCCGAGCCGACCGGAAGTACCCCGTGCTTTGAAGTAACATTTACTAGCGGCCAAAACGGCAGCTGTAACACAGTGAATCAATATATTTGACCGTCGCAACCCGAGCGAAATTACTATGATGACTATCAGAATGTGATCCATTCGGTCAGTAACATGTGAAAATACGTTACGGAGTGCTAAACCGGAAGTTAGCCTGCTCGGCTGTCAAAAGTCCGTACCTACAGCGTAGGTATGCATGTAGCCCCTACGCAGGAGTATAAATGGGCCTTTAGGCCTCATGTCCTTCAGTTATTAAGATTGTACTCCTTCATCCTTCAATAAAAGATTAATGTGAAACTAACAGCGTTTTCTTGTGTTCACGCAGCGGAAGGAAAAACCCAGTCTGTGACGAGGCAGTCGTCAGGTCACAGTACAGTCACTGGTACCTCTGGAACTGAACCACTTCTGTGTGTGTGTGTTGACAACGTGGCAATCAGCAACACTGAGATGCTGTCAAGAGAGCTGGATGACATCAGGTCGAAGCTTCATGAGAGAGAGGAGACCATCTGCCAACTACAGAGCGAAGTAAAATCTCACCGAAGTCCTGTTGTTTGCCAGCTTGACCAGCCAACGTTTGTCTGCAGTCCTGCAGCCTCGGCCGACAGCAAACCTCCAGAATCTGACAGCTTACCCCAGAATCAGGGTCCAACGCCGAGCATCTCACAACCAAACAGTAATCCAGGCCCAATCTCTGGAAAGCGTCGCAACAACAGCTGCCCCGCTGTTTTGGACTTTGGTTTTCCAGTGTTCTCTGGTTCTTCTTCATCATCTTCAGCCAACACTTCAAAGAAAAGGCTTCGTTCCGTAAGTGAGTCCAGTGCTCAGCCTTGTCCAGACGTTCCCAAGCGCAGACATTCCTTAACGCTCACATCAACCCTGAACAATAACCGCTTCTTCCCACTGGAGAATTTAACAGAGGATTCAGAGCTGTTAGTGTCGTGAGGAAAGAGCACAAAGCTATACACAATACTTTCCGCCCAGCTAGATACCACTAGAAAGCGGGGTCTGTTTATCTTTCTGTGTGAATTGATCTGTTGAAACCCTTTCTAATATTGCTTGTAAAACATCGTTTTTTATAAGAAAAAAAGCTCTCACTGATCCCTGTTGCTGTTGGAACACCAGATCAGTTGTGAGGTTCAACTAATTGCTCAAAACAAGGGCAGGTACATTTCATAATTTTTATTTTAGACTTGTTTTTTATTATTAGTGAGGTTTAGAGGCATACCTTCCAACATTCCCGTTTTTCCTGGCTGTCACCCATTTTGTTGTTTCTCCTGGGAAACTCTAGTAATTTGCCCTCAAACTTTATTATGAAGAATCATTATACAAGAATCCAAGTTTTGGATGTTTGTCTGACACCCAAGTCGCCAGATCAACTATGCAACTCAATTTAAACACACACTCCACACACTATATGCAATTTCAAACCATCTGTCACTGCAACGTGTCAACCCACAATCCAAGGGCCTCTCTGTGCAGGCAGATGTGCCAGCCAATGTTACATTTACACAAGCTCTTTAACATACAGCCAATCCGGTTCCTACAAATAGATGCTAACAGAGTCGACAAAGGTGTGTTAAATTCTCAGCCAAATTCATAGTGTAATATGTGTAGTATGTGTATATTATCCGTGCTGAAGGTCGCTCTTTTAGGTACTGTCTGTGAAAACAAATCTCCTCCATCAAGGAAATAATGATGGAATCTGAAATATACCAACTAGTTAGTGCCATGCTTTATGTAAAAGAGCCCAGCCTGTGCAAGAAAAGGACTTTAAACCTGCAGGTTGTTACACAGCGTCTTTGTGGACCTTATGACACTGCAGGTTGTCAACATAAATCGCTGGAGGTGGCGCACACAGGAAAAGAAGGGAAAAGTATTTTTTGTCTTCCTGAAAACGCTCAGGGTTGTACCCCATGCACATAAACTTTATTTAAAAATGTCTTGCAGGTTGTATTAAATTAAGATTCGATTTCTTGGATTGTATGTGGGTGCTTTTTATTTAAAATTACTTTGTACTTTGTTTATTGAATCTTAATTTAATTCAAATTATTTTATGTTGTGTACATGATGTATATAGGAATAGAAATTTTTATATATTTTTTAAAGCTGTTCTTTTTATTTCCACTACCCTGTGTCAATAAATAAAGCAGTTTATTTATTTAATTTCAGTGTTTCCTTCATTCACACAATACTGGTCTGAAAACACACAGAGGGCCCCCTAGTGAATCAATTATAACACTGCACTCTCTTTTTGTTCTCACATTGCATCTTAGGCAGACGTTTTAATCCACCACCAGCCAGCTTTTAGAACCAAAATTAGTTTGAGGTAGAATTAAATCTAAGTTGTCAAAACAAAGAGCAGAGCCCTCTGGACTGGACTGGGTACTACATCCTCCAACCACACGCATGAACTCGCCCCCCTAAAGTTTACATTGTGCATGTAGCCGAACAATTAGACGTTGCAGCTGATAAATGCGTAGCAGGGGCCTTACTGCCTCAACATCCGACCACCTCTTCAGCAGATGGTGTCGGAGCAGCAGGACTCCATCAGTAGAGCGCTCCGCCTGTGCTCATAGAACTAAGGTTAGTATATCCAAAGAAGGTTAAAGTTAACGGCAACTGGACATGGTTGAAGATACTAGAAGATGTTTCGTCCCTCATCCAAAGGACTTCTTTTTATAGTCCACCCCTGCAGTCGCCTACAGCTCACGTTTGACTATCAAGTCGGCGAAAAGCAGCTGCACTCATCTCGAACAAACCTCATGTCGAAACCTTTGTTTTATCTCACACAGGCTCACCTGCATGAGCTCCTTATTTTCTTAGGAACAAAGGAGGGGTTCAGTCTCAACACGGCCACACTGTGGTCACCACAAAGCAGCACACAACTGGGGTCGACCAACAGTGCACACAGCTCACAGAGGGGAGAGTTAGCAGCAAGACTCTCTTGAAAGATAGCATTTTCAAAGAGGACTGCTCCAGGGGCTCATGAGGTGCAGACCTTAGAGCCTCCAGCAGCAGAAGTGGCAGGTCCCACCGGGGCGTGGAGACATGCGACAATGGTCGCTGCCTTTTAAGTTTACACAGATTCTCTTAATCTAAATCTCTGGACTTCAGGGACAACGTGTCTCTGTGGGGTGATATGATTGACCCTAAATCTGGATAAACACGAAGGAAAAAGGACTGACCGGGACAATGAGCTATCTTTTCCGCCTCACTATGCCATAAGAGACGTAGCTTCTGGTTGCTTCTCTCCGGCCATAGCTGACTGGCTAGCCTAACATTAGCTGCACACATGTGCTGTGAATGCAGATCTAGCTCTTTAAGTGTCTAGTTCTGCTGTCATGCCGTGTAGGCGACCCATAGTGTGATCTGTGCGACCTGGCCAGTCGGAAGCCCGGGCCCTAGTACCGCTTTTACTGGCTCAGTAGTAACCAAGAGAGCAATAAGGGCCACAGGCTTCTTTCTCGGCTGCCTGGCTGGTGAGGCGGGGTCCCGAGCCCTACTACTGTCATGTAGGTCTTAGCTGGAAGAGCAGTGTTGGCTGAGGGGTGAATTACTAGCCTAGCATCGGTGAACACGCTGTTTTCTAGAAACTAAGAAACGTTCAACACCGAGCCAGGGAGGGACAGGGGTCGGTGGGGAGTTCTGCTTTCAGGTTTGTGACAGTGCATTTTCCAGCTGATCCAAGGAGGGGTTAAACAGTTCATTTAGCTTAAGAAGGAAGAGGATTTTCCAAATCTATGAAAGAACATTTTCTCCTTTAGTTATTACAAACATTCAAAATCACCACATCTGGAGATACATGGTTTTCATGGGACAGGAAAGGTATAAAAATTGCCTCTGAGATGTAATGGAGTAGAAATATAAAGTTACATAAGATGGAAATACTCAAGTTAAGTACAAGTACCTCAAATTTGTACTTAAGTACAGTACTTAAATAAATGTACTTAAGTAAATTTGTCCCATAATACTTTAACCCTTAAGAGTTCCTTAAAAAACCATTCAGATGGTCGGGTCAGAATTTAACATGAAAGTCTGGATCCATCCTGCCTTGGATCAACGGTTCAGGCTGGTGGTGGAGGTGTATTGTGGTTGTCCATCCCTTTATGACCACAGTGTACCATCTTCTGATGGCTACTTCCAACAGGATAATGCACCATGTCACAAAGCTCAAATCATCTAAAACTGGTTTCTTGAACATGATAATGAGTTCACTGTACTCCAGTGGCCTCCACAGTCACCAGATCTCAATTCAATAGAGCACCTTTGAATTGACCATGAATGTGCAGCTGACAAATCTGCAGCAAGTACATGATGCTATCAAGTCAATACGGACCAAAATCTCTTAGGAATGTGCCCAACACCTTGTTGAAAATATGCCACCAAGAATTAAGGCCCTGTCTATGGGAACACGGGTATTTTAAAAAACGTGACTTATTCTATGCGTTTGGTTTGGCTATTTGTACTGTACACATGGAAACGTAGTATCAGGCCACTGAAACCAAACATTTTTGAAAACCCCTGCCAGGGTGAAGATTTTAAGAAATGCTGATTGCAGTATTGTCGTGTAGACAATACAACCAGAGTTTTTGCCTTACGACGTAAAAGTGCGTGCGCCGCTATCTGCTGTGTTTGATGTCAGATTGTGCGCCACTGTCTGCTTTTGTGTACGATATTATTAGACACTCATTGGCAGACATGGCTTTACGGTTAGGGTTAAATATATTTATAGTTTACTTTGCATGGCTATGACATGTAATATTCGTATTAGTACATTTACTTAAGTTAAGGATCTTTATATTTCTTTTACCACTGGCCATTTATTACGAATAGAATCAACAAAATCTCAGAAAGAGGTTCATAACAGATATTGTAAGACGTAGAAAGAAAGACAATTTTAATAATTCAGATTTTAGAAGTTGCCCAGTTTCAGAGTATGTATTGATCTACTGTGAATAAGACAATATACACATCTTGACTTGATCTAACATGAAAAAACATCATTAATCATCAATTTAGGAAAGTTAAAGGAAATAAAAGGTTTTGTTCAGAAGACGCTCTAAAGAAATCTGAAGAAACTGTTGCGCTGCTCTTTCTACTTTTTGCTGTGTCACATCATGAGTAGCTCACAACAGCTGTCCAAAGTGCATGAACTTTCTTTTACACAGTCTATGGCATGAAGCGGATATTGCCTCATCTGTTGGACTGCCCCCTTTTTAATGTGGTATTAAATCATTCATTCATCAAATCATTAGTCAGGACATTAGGATACACTTTCCTGACGAGTTTCCTGACATTAACTTAGCTCATGACACCAGAAATGATGGCGATGTTTTGCATGTATCTAATTATACATTCGTTAACATTACATTAACATAACTGAAGTGTTTATTTGTCCATACTGATAGTAATTATTCGTTAGGCTACTGTTGAAGTAACTTGTGGTAATCCTACCCATACATAAACTAAACTAGACTTTAGCTTATAAAAGTAGATTTTGCTTCAGCACATCTTTAAATATTGACATGTTGCCACATACAACCTTGTTGAAGCTAACGTGCCCTCTGCCAGCAGACTGTGGATTCCGTTGTGTTTTGTTGTGTTGATCGCCATGACAATGCGTGTCCATGAATTTGGGAGGGCAGCTCTTCTGAGGTTTGTTTGGCAGTTCAAAGAAAAAGTTCAAAAATCAACACTCAGCAGAATCTCTCTCTGAATGATCATCCTTGTGTTTATTTTACTAACTGTGTTAAAGTTTCTGTTTCCATAAAAGCAGCACACTGACATCTGTATTCAGAGAGACAATATATTTTATTATTAGCCCCCCACGGCCCTGTCCTACGCAGGATAAGCGGTTGACGATGGATGGATATTGTGTTAAAAATATATATATATATTAGATTTCACTGTTTATGTTTAGCAACAGCTTCTCAAACGTGTTGTTTACTGTACTTGTTATCTTGAACGCACCATCCAGTGACGGTGACGCTCAAGCCTTTGGAGTTTAAACTTTGTGAATACCTGCTGCCGTGCAGTCTGCTGACGCGAGCTTAAAGAGCCGCTAGTGTTTGTAGATACGACGTTATTTTTCCTAAGATCTTTCATGCTTGTTTCCAGGAGAAAGAACAGTATCACCGTTTACGTTTTGATGATGCATTATCGTCTTTTCCTGTTTTTTCTGCTGACTTGTTGCGCAGGTAAGCTTGTAACTTATAATAAATTTTATGTTATTGTTTTTTTTATATGTAACTGTCTTTTAAAACGCACTATTTAGGCTACTAAGAAGGGTTTGTCTACAACAGGCCACATATGAATGTATCGCTGAAGTTATTTGGGTTAAATGAGTTTTATCTGTTTGAAAACAACCCAAAAAGTTGGGCTTATCTGTGAAGTGGTGATTTATCAAAATGAGTGTTGCGTCAAACCACTGAGTGTTCGTCACTCTTTGATATTTGAGCAGCACATTTTTGCTGATATCATGTAGCTGACATACGATCAATCTGATAAAAAATATGTGCACCTGCTTCAGGAATGCATTGTTTTACATTTACAGTGGTGGAAAGTAGCCTACTTTCACTCAGGTAGTTAAGTACAATGTTGATGCTTGTAGGCAACTCGAGTATTTCAAGTCTTTGCTACTTTATACTATTACTCCACTTCATTTATCTGACAGCTGTATGTTATGTTATGTTGTTATTTTTATACAGGAGATATAAAATGAATACGTTTATGAAATACATAGTGTGTGTGTGGGGGGGTGCATCTTCATAAACTGACTGAGTGAACTGTAGAGTAACCTGCAAATGGTAACAATGCTGCTGCTGCTGCTACTCTAACTGTGCATATTGTCATTTTAATGAGGCTGAACTACATTCATTATATCCATTATGTTCTCTACTGTCCTTTGTATCAAGATTTGTGCCAAATATTGTCCATAAAAAGTTACAGCTTCAATCTTGATAAGAACTGAAGATGAAAAAGGTTTGTGTTACTTGATAATGTTTAGAGAATAAAAATCACAGTTTGTTGACTAACACAAACTGATGCATGTAGATTTTGTTCTGTTTATGTTATGTTTTTCATACTCATGTTTATAGTTGTATTTCTGTGAGGCTGTGTGTGTTAATTTAAATGTCATTGTTGGCGATCTCCTGGGACACTATACAGCATGTAGGCTGTTGAAATCTGTGTATTTGTATTTCTACTATGCCAGTGCTGTACACTGATACCTGAAAGCAAAAACAAATCGAAACAAAAATGTTGAATATATTTATAGTGGTTATATAGTTATTAGGACTTGAGACTCGACTTACTAATACCATTATTTCTACTCATCTATTCTGTCTGCTGGTGTCATGTCTGTTTCCCTGATGTTGTGTTTCCCCTCACCTTAACCTGACCCAGCCAGTTGTCTCTGCTGCACCTAGCACACTTTGTGCCTCTCATGTGTTCGCTACTATCGGGATCACAGTTGTAGACATCCAGTTCTCTGAAAGGTATTTCCAGAACCAGTTTTTCCAGATTGCATCATGGCAGCTACCTGGATAGCTACTAGCTATATAGATGTTCAGTCTTGCTGCCTCACAGTGTTCACCACCACACCTGATCATACCAGAGTGTGTTTGTGTGTCAGCGGCAGGATTTCAGGAGATTAAGTTTAAGTTTTGCTCGACCCACTGTTTGAAAGGAGAAAGAAAGGCAGTCGGCCAAATGTTGAACAAGTCTTTATTTTGGTGTTCCAGTTAATCAAGATTCTTCCATCAATTCAGGAAAGAAGGGGGGTGATGGGCATTATCAGGAGTGTGCACGCCATTATGTGGTGCCTCCCATTTATGACCCAAGATATTGCAGAATCACTGCGGGTGCTCCTTTTGTTATTATCACAGTAGACACGTGCAGCATGGAGGGAGAATGAATCATAGCGCGCAAACAGTTAACTAAACTTTATCACTCCTGTCAGTCAAATTCAGAGCTGGGAAAGTACAACATAGCTAAGGCGCAGCAGAGACGTCATGAGATTCAATTCAAGTTTTTTCAGGTGGAAATTTTTGAATGGAAAAACACCAGCCATAGCAAGATGTGAGATATGTATGTGTGTGTGTGTGTGCTTTAACTGTCTCATAAGTCAAGCAGTTTATCTTTCAAGAGCATTTATTACCTGTGACAACCTCAAATGAGGTAGAGTTTATATGTTGAACAACATTTGAGTTGTGCAACATCGGGCAAAAGGCGGGGTACACACTGGACAGGTCGCCAGTCCATCGCAGGGCCACACATAGACAAACAACCAGTCACACTCACACCTAAGGACATTTTAGGATCACCAATCAACCTAGTCCGCATGTCTTTGGACGCCAAATCACAATGTAAAGTCCTGAATGCTGCAGGGGATCCAAACAAGATGATGAGTCACAGCAGTGACAAACATGCTTTTATACAGTCTATAGACGGGTTTCTGTGCAACATCATCATCAAGATGTGCATGCAACTAGCAGCGCAGCGCTGTCTCCGCAGCACATCAGTTTCTAAGGCATATCTAGCAGCAGTGTTGGGCAAATTACTCAGAAATTGTAATGAGTTACTTTTTACTTATTACTCATTTAAAAAGTAACTATTACTTTGCTTATTACTGGATATTAAAAGTCACATTATTCGTTACGTTACAATTACTTTCAATCACCGCACCCCACACTTTAGTTAACTTAAAGTCACTTAAAGTGACGGGAAACCTGTTCAGTAGCGCATATTAGAAATTAATCCACTTTACTCATGCCGAACAGAAAACACTGCAGCCTCAAAGACCAGAGGGCTTGACATTAACTTTTTTGCTCACTAGCCAATGTGGCTAGTGGTTTTCCAAAGTTACCAGCCACGCAGCATTTTCACAAGCCATATTTTTGTTGTTGGAAAATTACGTTTTATATGATTAAAGCTGACAGTGGCACGATTAAATTGACGTGCAAAAATGTACTAGTATTATCATTAGCTCTGATAATGTTGTCCATTAAGATAAGAGTAGCTTCTTATTGTATATACTAAAAGTGCTGCATCAGAAACACTGTTTTTCACTGCATTTATTTTTAATAGCAGTAAATACTGTAATACAGAGTAGAAAAATTATCTGCATTAGAAACAATGGGCAAAGAATAAAGATTGTTTTATAAGAAAAAATCCACAATTAAGGCAACAGGATTAAAACTTTATGTAGGCCTTTATGTCAGTTTTGGGCACTTTGGATTGTTTGTTTTCAATCTGCATTTCCTCAGAGCTCTGACAGGATTTATGTTCATCATCATGAAGCTCTGGTCGCTCTGAGTTACCGGAGATACGTATCTGCAATAATCTGCATCGGTCATTTCAAACACAGATAGCCGAAATGATCAATTAATTTAAAAATGCGCTCCTTTGGCTCTGATGCAGCCGCCTCTCTCAGTCTGTACTCACCACTCTGTGCTGGAGCAATGTCCTGCCCACAGTACCAACTGATTGGTTACAAGTCACGAGTAATAGCCTCACATCAACACTGTGCGGAAGTAGCCAATAGAACAAGCAAGCCACCACGCTGCAGCCCCTCCCGTCTCAGCAGAGCCCCACAAATACACGCGGACCGAAGTAAGCGGAGATCACTGTGGATTACACAACAATTACACAACTACGCCCATTACTGTAAGTAAGTCTATGAGTAACCCACTTCTAGGCACAATAACTTTACATGTGGTTACATGTGTGGTGTCCAAACAATAATGCTGCGATGATGTGTTGAGAAGAAACCCGCTTGACACTGTTCTTGATCATAAATGTTTATTACATCAAGGAGTTCAGCTTCAATTACAAGCTTTGCAGCAGCTTGGAGAGTGACCCAGCCCGATGGCCACTCTGTCTCTCTGTACATCAAACACAGCTTATATAGGATATGTGTAGGTATCTGTTAGGTACGAGAGAAGGGTGTAAGTCTGCAAAATAAAGCTCAAACCCATAGAAGGGTACAGTACTATTCTGAGGTAACAAAACAAGGGTTAGAGGTCAAATTCTATAGAAGGGTTCAGTCCCTACATAACCACCAATCACTGCTCTCCCCTTAGGAGGTCACTGACCCTCTGTCCTGCTGCTACAGTGCTATTTTAAACTGTTATGAGTCAAATGCATATATATTGGACACCACACATGACATCAGTGTCACCAAAATAACTTGCAATGTGTATGATATTCCATCATGTAAGCAAGGTCTACAGTGATTACAAGGTTTTTTTGTTTCATTTCTTTCACATGTTTTACGCGCAGCCTGTGCGTCGCCACGATTTAGCTCGTAGACAGACCGGTTATTTGTAGCCCACTTTTAGTCAAAATGGTCAAAAATTATTCAAAATCTCACGTAGCCTACTGCGATGGAAAAAAACACTATTAATAATTTTTGACCATAGTGTTTTTTTCCATCACAGTAGGCTACGTGAGATTTTTGATATCCCATTATTTTTGCAACGTCAGTAATATCTACAAGATATTAAGTGTCATTAAATTGACATGGTCTATCTTTAGCCACGATTTAGCTCTTATTTGGACAGGCTACGTGTAGTCTGCTTTTAGCCCAGTTTTCACCCATGCAGCTGTTGAGGTACATGACATCATTTCATCAAATGCAAGTAAACATTTGAAATATTTAATTTAAATTATTTTTGCTGTAATGTTAAAGGTTCAGTGTGTAAGTTCTAGTGACATCTAGTGGTGAGGGTTTTGAAATGCAGTCCCCCTACCCTACCCAAGCGAACAGTATAGCTACGGTGCCTGAGACAGGACAAAGATGTCATCTATGAGATAAAAGAGATTTCCAGTCAAGAAAATAGGTTTCTTTTAGATATATTAAGAAATTATATAAATTATGTAAAACCATATGTTTGTTAGAATATTATTGTTACTTTTTCATTAATAAACAACAGCCACATGAAGGAAGTGCTACATGATGTCTCATACTCCTGTAATACATTATTTTACATCTCTGGAGGGTTGGCTTATCTGGACTAACACACCAAAGTAAATTCTCAAACACTATCACATCTAGTGCATCAAGTATGACCACTGACAGATAACAGGACAAGCCTCACTGTTATAAACCACATAATAGCCTATATGAAGTTTACAAAGGCATAGTCAGTTGAGGATCAAGGCTCCTCTCACTTTGCTAAATTAGATAAGCAATCTGCAAATATTACCAAAATGTATGATGTCTATGAAGATTCTCAGTCATCCAGGTCATAGTTAAACGACTAGTCCTAACGAACAGCAGTATCGTATCCTGGCAAACGACCCCACTGATGTTAAATAGCTGAGTTTCCCTACCAGTCAGTCAGAACTAAATAAGTCCTTTAACCTTCGTTGGATTACCAAAATGTCTTTTATTTTTTGAAATACAACAGAAACACAAAGTCGTACTGACAGCCATAATTCAGCTTGTGGTAAAATGGTGCAATATATTTAATAGGCATCTAGCATGTGAAAGTAAAAATTACGTATTTGTGTGCACAGTGGGAAGCAATATCCAATAATGTTTTGTTAATGCAAATTTATTATTGGTCACTTGATAAGCACACAGTTTTGTTACATTTCACCATTAGCAGTAAAAAGAAATACATGTTTTCCACCAGGGCAGTAAAATGTGAAGTTTAGTTGCTGATCTGAGCTTCCCTGCTGTTACAGTTTCATTACCAATAATATTCATCAGCTGTTTGTCTCAGGAAGGCAACGGCGCATTTCTGTCAACGTAACAAAGCCAAAACAGGCTGGAGAAGAACTACATGAAATTACAATCCAAATACATTTTTTTTCTACCAGCGCAGTTAAAGTTTAGCTGCTGATCTGAGCTTCGATGCTGGAAGCTGCCGTTTTATTGCCAATTAGTGATCAGCTGATTCTCAAGAATGTAACATGCAAAGCCAAAAACAGAGCGCTGGAGAGAGAGAGAGAGTAACTACATGAAATGAATCCAACTAACATGACACCACAAGCCAAAGCACAGTGCTGGAGAATAAACCAATCCAACAAACAATAAATGTTTTTCTACCAGGGCACTAAAGGTTTAGCTGGCTGATGCTTCCATGCTCTAAGATAATGTTACCGTTTTATTGCCAATTAACGTTACTGGTCAGCTGATTGTCTCGCTAATGTCACTGGCAAAGCCAAAACAGGCTGGAGAATAAGTAGGCGCCATGAAATTAATCAATATTTCACACCACTGACAGGGGAAACATGGCTCTTTGTTCCCAGGAAACTCAACAAACGTAACCTATTGGCCTCAGGTGAAGATACCAACGATGGTCGTTCAGTCTTGGTCACCGGTAGTTCTAACGACTGTCGTTACAGCAACCAGGAACACTAACGAAACAGCAGTATCGACGACCCTGGCAAACGACCAAATAGCTGAGTTTCCCTGCCAGTCAGTCAGAACTGAAGAAGTCCTTTGGATGAGGGACGAAACGTCTTCCAGTATCTTCAACCAAGTCCAGTTGCCCTTCATTTTAACCCTCGTTGGATATGGCTCTTTGTGATCATGGCCAGCTTCTAGCTAAAGCTCTCAACCAACAGTTTTCATTTGCATCACTAAAGTCTGACAAACAAAGTTAATTACCTGTCCAGCAGAAAACAGACAACTTCAGCTCTGCTTTGAAAACATCTGTCCCACATTAACGTTATAGTCTTCCATCTGGAAAATCCACAAAATCCGTGATTTCTGCCGTCAGCTGTCTGTCCCGACTCCGTCTGGCTGTCGGCTCTCGTGCTAAATAACACGTGTGCTCCTTCAGTTGTCCGAATGTCACTTCTCTTCTTACTTCTAAATAAACTTCTAATTAATATTATTATTAGTCCCTCTTCTTCTTCTTTGTACGTATTCAATGTAGTGACAGG
>NC_060161.1:31113735-31142796 GCF_021292245.1 Micropterus dolomieu | reverse complement strand
GATGTCTCTGAGGTACCTTTTGCACTGCTTACAACATGCATCACTCAAAGTAAGTGATTGGTTTTCTATGTATGTGAAATAGCGTAATAAAGAGACTCAATATGTACGATGGTTCAGCGTGACGCGTCTTCAGTGTAAATCCTCATGTTTCAGCCTGCTGTGGCGTTTTAGTTGTTTTGGTGGGTCTGGTCTGTTTGTTTTAGTGGTATACGCCGCAATAATTACTATTATATTTACTAAGCCTGTGAATCATTTTATGCACTCACAGCGTTATCTGGTCAGTATGAGTCCCATTTTGTCCAGACTCTAGGAGCAGAATTAAATCCAAGCTGGGGCAGCATGGCTCCTCTCCTGGCTCTCTTTACCCTCCTCTGAGCGACTGAACATTCAAGGCTATCTACTTTCATCGCGAGTCCTCCAACACGGATATCACCATGTTGCGCCGCCATGTTTCTACAGAAGAGTGTGTTTCGACGCTTTGTTGAATATGTACAAAAAACAAGCAGAAGTAGTCGTAGTCGTCTGGTTTATCAGAAGTAAGAAAAGAAATTTGGACAAATGGAGGACCACACGTATTATTTGTTGGCCCCTGTAGCTTCTCCTGAGCGCTAGGAAAGAGAGAGGTGTCTAGATGCCTGTGTGCTTGTGACCCCTTGTTCCTCTTAATTTTGGTCACATAATCACAAAATAAATGTCATGCATAAAGACTTCTCTTTGTCTTCTTTGACAGTAAACTGAAAATATTTTGGGTTTTAGGCTGTCGGTCATATAAAACAAGTTTTTAGAGAGTTTGAAATACTTTGGCCTTCAGGAACATGGGCACTATATAGGGGAGAAATGTTAGGACAATTCCAAGGGCCTCTGACTGACAAGGGAGTATAAATATATTTCAAATGTAATAATGAAATGAATGATCTCTTGTTTGTTTTTGGCAGTAAAAGTTAAAAATCCCCACTGACAAAAAAGTAAACCTCCATATTGAGCGACCACCCCCCTGTATCTGCATGAAATGGTTTGGTCCTGCCTCAGCTCACACATCAGTGACGGTGTTTAGATGCAGTCAGTAGATGCGCCAGAAATACAGTGAACACAATGTTGCCTAGTAAACCAAAATCTGGTTTTCAAAAAAGGAAAGACAGAAAAGAGTTTTTCACCAATAAAGGTGGGCAGCCTTTAGTCTCTTGAGTGGTGTTAACCTGTTGGCTTAATGTCCACAGTGAAATAAGCTAGCTAGCTACAGACTCACTAAAAGAGGTTTTAACCTCAATGTGACTTTCCTAGTTAAATAAAGGTTAAGAAGACTGGTGTTAGCCTACATTTCATCAACATTTCATCAGTGCACAGAAACGTTTAGCAAGATATTCATATTAACTTGTTGTCCCCGCCCCTTTTAGCAGACTAACAACAGGTGAGTCAGCAGCAGCCCAGTCTCCCCATAACTGTTGTCTCCCTGTCCCAGTGAAGAAGGTGAGCAGCACTGTGTTGATGACAGGCCAGTTAGCATCATTCCAGGGAGGCTGTGGAGATTTCTCTCTCTCTCCAGCTCTGTTTACCATGACAATGAAATATTTCTTTACGCTTTAATTACTTGTTTAATGAAATGTATGGGGTTGATTGTTCTTATGTTGTATGTATGATGCTATGGCAATGTTGTTGTTACACATTCAAGCCAATAAAGCTAATTTGAATTGAATTGAATTGCATTTCTTAATGACAAACACAAATTACTTTCTCACATAATGAACATTATGAAATAAATAAAATAACACCTTCCTGTCTGTACTGGATGCTGGACAGCAGCTTACCTCAGCCTGCATGTAAGTTACAGACTGTATTAAAATAATCCAGTTTGATACGTTAGACTGAATTATGGCTGTTAAATGACATCTATAGATACAGACTTTATTATTCCCATCATGAAGGGCAATATATTTGAGATGCAAATAGTGAACTGCATCCTGTATGCAGACTTGCATGTTCAAATCATCATCAGTAAATATTGTGCTAGTACAAGAAGCCAGACACTTGCAAGCCTATAGTTAGAGTTATGTAAAGCTTTTGATGGGACAGTTAAATCCTAGAGATGTGGTGACAACAGCTGTACAGAGGAGGTCATGGGCGCAAAATTCCTGGCGGCCCCCCTGTTCAGGAAACTGTAGTTTGCATTTTCACCATCTTCTAGACTAAGCGATTAAAATACATTTATTGTTCCTGGAAATTTACTGAAACAGTTAAGTTAATATTGTACCATTGGTTAATCATTATAAAATGTTTCAACACACAGCAGATCAGAGTCCAAGGTTTAAATTTCCCTCCTTTCTCCAGGCCAGTGTCGTGTGATTGGCTCACTTCAGCGAATCATCACTAGTCCGAGCGATGACATCATTCTGCCGTACCACCTGGATCCCACTTACAATGTGGAGGGTCTGACGACGGAGTGGTCGAAGCCGGATCTCAAGTTCGACCCCTCTGATCGGCTCAGCCAGGTCAATAATGTGCACGTTTACAGGGACGGACTTCTGCAGCTTCGCAAAACAAAAAAGAAAAATTGGATGAAATTTTTATAATTATATCTTTTCATGTGACACTGAAGAAATGAGACACAACCATAACTTAGAATACTCTCCAGCACTGCATGATAAAACAACTACATACATTATTGCTTGACTCTGCATTAAAAAAACTGCATCCTCTGTTGTAGTCTGGAGCAGAGACCTAACAGCTTTCCTAGTTGTCGTCACACCACGGAATAGCTTCCTAAGTTTCTGTATGATAAGCTGCTGGATTGTTTTCCTTGTGCATAAGGTCGAGTGTTGCTGTATCAATTGTGGAGTGGAGTCACTAGTCATGTCCTGACCTGGGCTCAGAGAGAGCATTGTTTACTCTAACCTGCTGAGTATGGTTTGTTTAAAAATGTTTAATTCTAGTTGAGACTAAAAAGAGTTAACGTGCATGCGCTTCAGTTTCTGGATGAGCATGTGAGGCTGCAGAGTGTTAAAAGATGAACTAAAATCAACAAACAAAATGTGCATCAGCCTTGGAGTCTGCAAAAATATCTAAATTTTTCACATTATACCACCCTGCAAAAGCAGGTTTTAATGACCACGAACATTCTTTTTATTGTTTATTATTGTTTTTAAGTATGCTTTGCACCTGCCTTGGAATTCTCTTCTCCCCACACTCCACACACTCTCACCTCAGGTAAACACCCCGGTTTGCCCCGCCTCTCTCAGTCTCTCTCCCCCGCAGAATTCGTCTTTTTTTTCATATATTTCCACCCATGATCCGTTATCACGGCAGCAGGTGAGCCGCACGGCTTATTAATGACGGAGCCTCAAACAACTGAAACCAACATCTGCACCTTGTGTGTTCACTGTTCAATGCTGCTTTACCTGGTCCATGCGTAAACCGCGACTTGTAACGTAAGTTAATAGTGCCCACGCGCGTTTGCACGCCAGACGTGAAATGCTTTTAATAGCATCATCTCTACTATGCACCTGCTTACAAGAAAAATTAAAAGGATCTAAAACACAACAATATCTTGCTTAAGAAATGGCACCATTTCAGGACAATAGTATGAGGGACGAAAAAATGACATATCTATAAATTAATAAATAAATGTAGTAAATAAGAAATAAATTATAATTGGCCTAAATATAGTTTTATAATAAAAAAGGCTGTTTCTGTATTTATTTATGCATTTCTACATTCATTTATTTATGTATTTCCACATTTATTTAAGCCTGTGCGAGTATGCTAATTGAGTGGGTGGTGCCAACATCAGTCTGAAGCAGGATTGGTTATAGCGATGTGATCAGATCTACTACTGTCTTGACTTCACTGGAGAGTGAGTTGTAGCCATAGACTGTAGATAAGAAATGGACGTAGTCATCGTGTCGTCACCCGTTGGTTTGTGGACCGCCGTTTTTGAAGCCTTGAGTTTGGCCGAATGTGAGCTATTTCCCATTCATTCATCTGAAGATTCCAGTATTGCTTCAATAAAGGTTAAGACTGAAGTAAAATATTTAGGAATAGTCTTATCCAAAAATGCTATTAGGAGGGAAGATTTTTCTGACCGTTTAATCGATATGAAAAAGGCACTGAGTCGTTGGTTAACCAGAGACCTCACTATCTTTGGTAGAGTTATGCTATCTAAAACAATTGGCATTTCCAGTGTAATTTACCCTTGTCTCTCCCTATATGTATCTTCTAATAATGTTAAAAAAATCAATTCAATTATTTTCCAATTCCTTTGGAAAAATAAAACTCATTATATTAGGAAATCACAGCTTGTCCCCTAAAATCAAAGAAACTCATTTTAAAATAATTTACAAAATCTATCTGGTTGCCGACTTTCTTAAAAAAAGGTTCAAATTTGAAGTAGATCCCTGTATATTTTGTGAGGCTGCTGAGGAGACTCTGGAACACATGTTCTTTTCCTGTCCCTTGTCCAAAACCTTTTGGTCTGATTTACATAATTGGCTGTCAATTAAGATTGATAATATTCCATCTTTTAATTTGTCACACATCCTCTTTTATATGGACAATGTAGATCCGCCTTCGTCTGATCTGGTGAATATGATTGTTCTCATGGGTAAATATCATATCCATTGTAGTAAGTGGAAATCTTCTAAGCCTTCCTTTTTGTGGTTCATAAATAATTTTAAGTTCTTTTCATCACTGAAGAATGTTAAATCTAGTATAATTGCAAGAAAGATGTATAGAGATATATCCAAGCAATTATTGTTTTAACAATCTCCCCATATTGCTGCACCGAAATGAGACCTTATTTTGTTTTCTATAGCCTTTTTACTAACTGGTACCCCCATTCTCCTTTCTGTTTATTCATTTATTTTCATTTATTTCCTGTGTTTGTAAGACTGGTTTTTGATTTGTACCAAGTGATCTAAATTTTGTTCCCCATACGAGAGTGTTGTATGTTAATGTGTCATAACAATAATAAAAATAAAAAAACAGTTTGGCCGATAGGGCGCCGCCATGTCGAGTTTTTGCAACCAGGAAGTGCCCGGAAGTGACGATAAGGTGGAGCTAACGGCCATGTGTGGAGCTAGCTAGCTTGCTTAGCTAGGTGCATCTGTAACTCACGTTAACTGTCATTTTAACAGGGCTGATAATTTTGTCTAGCGAACAACAGTCTTAAAACTATATGTACTCACCAGAGAAAGTGAAAAGCCGACTCTTAATAAGCCTTTTCAACGGCGCTGGTTAAATTTACACAGTGCCGAGGGCACGAGTCGGCTCTAGCCTGATTGACAGGTCGCCATGGTAACGACTTGTCAATCATAGATTATCCCGCCCTGAAACATACTCCAGGGAGAAAAGGGAGGCAGCATCAAAAATACTTACAAAGGAAAATATAGAAGCAGATTTTGTGAAAATTGTTTTATAAAACATACATCAATATAGTCCATCACAGTAAGAATGTCCTGTTTCTAGCACGGAGCACAAACAACACCAGTTTATTCCATAAAAGTCAGGAATGGCATGATCGAGCAGAGTGCATGCAGAGGACACAGAGAGGAGGTGCAGGCAGTCATGGACTTTCCCAGATTCAGGTGCAGTAGGAAAGAGAGCCAAGAGATGATATGAAGCCAAGAAACAGAGCTATAAAAGGAGGTGAAAGTCGGTCGTTACATGGTTTTTATGTCGACTCTGGTCTCTGTTCTGGTAACAGAATGGGGCTCTATTTTGATCTCTGACACACTCCGGTGGAACTTTTGTGTTCTAATTGGTGTCTGTTTTTGCTGATAATAAAAATGTTGGTAAAAGTTCAAGCTTTCTTATCTGGCCCAAGTCTTGAATTTTTACACAACATTAATGCAACTGTGATAATGTTCTCAAGCACTGGATTAACAGTTGAAACTTCCTGTTTTCAAGCTGGTCAGCCACATCCCCCAGCAGGTCTGCCAGCAGCCTCCCTCTTGAGGCCATTGTGTGAATTAAATGTCTATATTATACTACAAGGTTAGCTACACAGTAAAGTCAGCAGTAAGTCTGAACTTTTAGAGTGTAAGTTAATATTTAACACTACAACACACTAAGAAATGCAAATCAAGTTCTACACTAAGAAAGAAATAACATCCTATGTTATTCATAATTTTCTCCCATTAATTCACTCTTCATGAGTTTTAAACCTTTTCATTGACTCCTGCAATTCATGAAATTCACTAACATTTACTCACCTTAATATGTAGGGTAACGTGGGGTAAAACTCCCCCTGTGGTAAGACGCCTTCCCACGGTAATTCTAACAAAAAACACAAAATTTCACAATTTTAAGGGGAGCCTTTAGAGAAGTTATGCAATTGTTTAGAGAGAATTTTTTTTTTTTTTAATAATTTTTGGTTAAAGTAGGAAAATTAGTATGTTTGGGGTGCAAACAGTGGGGGGCATCTTTACATTTGATGAAATTCAAATTGATTTGTCAACTGTAGGTATTTACTTTATATTATGTTACTTTAAACATGGCCATGGGCGTCTTACCCCACTCTACCCTATTCAATATTTAATATCAGTGAATGTCCACAGTAGCAGCGGGTATCCGAGGTGTTTACGTTACCAGGGTAACACACTGCGGAACTGACGTGTGCTTTAATGCCGTTGCTGAATGGAGGGAATGCTGCGTTCAATGCAACTCGGAAACCCAGTTCCGACCGGTCTCGAACGCGGCATAAGTTCCCTTAACCTCACCAAAAGCTAAAGAAACTCATTTTAAAATATTAAATGATATTTAGGCTAGGAATTTGGGATTTTCATTAGTTGTCAGTTTTAATCATCACAATTAAATGAAATAAACATTTGAAATATATCAGTCTGTGTGTAATGAATGAATATAATATCCAAGTTTCACTTTTTGAATGGAATTACTGAAATAAATCAACTTTTTGATGATATTCTAATTATATGACCAGCACCTGTATAAGATACCTATAATATAGTTTGACATTGTTTGTAGCTAAACCTACTGTGTGAACCTTTTACTGTAACTGGTGTTATGCCATTACTTATTTTACCAGAAGTAAAAAATCCTGTATGTTATATTTCTACTAACTACTGTAAAAGAGAACAATGTCAGGTGTTATTTATCAGGTACAGCAAGGTGTACAACAAAAAGTCCAGGAAGTGGAGCTTGTACTCATTGAAGGTGGAGAAGGACTAGTTATATCGCAGACCTCCAGAGGGCCGCCCTCCTCCTCCTCCTCCTCCTCCTCCTCCTCCTCCTCCAGTTGTCTATTTGAGGAGATGCCTAGAAGTAGAACCAGGAGACCTGATGATCCCCGTCAACATGGGGTTCAGTCAGGTGTCCCTGCTCCAACTGTATTGCTAGATACAGCAAAAAGTAATATGGTTGGTTTTGAAATGTGGTAATCATGTCTGAGAGGTGACTGTGATATATTTAATCATCTCCACAGAAGCGATACGATGCGACGAGTAAAGTCTGAACTGTCTTCATAATCAGTCGATACATCTGGACACACCTCGTCTCTTCCTGTGTATATACTTATTTTTATTGATGTTTTAAAAATGATCTATTTGTGATATAGGTTGTAGTTTTAGTAGTATACAATAACAATAAACAAGTGTTATACCACATTTGGATGTCATTATTTCAGACATAAGACATAAATGTAGTTGCTTGATTGTTTATGCTGCAAGTGTAAAGAAAAGGCATTTATCATTTTCAATGTTTTATTTTAAAAAAGAATGAAAATATTATACAGAATAGGGAAAAATATCTTTGTACTTTCTCTACCCTCCTGGGAATAAAACAAAAACACAGTGGAGGGAGTTATTGTGTAGCAGCTGGTGACATTACATCTTACACCCTGCTAGGATAAAACCTCTGTATTGTCCTGGTGGATCAGGATAACAGTTGCATATCTTCCAGAAACAGCAACTTAGTATCACGACTCTGTGACCAAGTGCTCCACATTTTAAAGACTTTCAGTTTTATTAAACTTTAATTTGCATTTTCACAATTTTCTAGACTCAAAAATGAATCAAGAAAACAATTGTCAGATTAATCAGTGATGTAAATGATTGTTACTTACAGCTCTAGATTTATAAATCTCATACTTAGACTATAATCTTCTTTATTAAGTAAATAACAGTTCCTGTTACTGGAAATGTTTTGGAAGCAAATCAGAATCCAGACTTCACTCTCTTTTCAGGAGATTTCTATTTTCCCTCCGTTTCTCAGGTCAGCCTCAGTTGATCGGTTCATCTCGGCCAATCGTGGTCTCTCTGGGTGATGACATCATCCTGCCGTGTCGTGTGGAGCCTCTGCTCAACGTGGAGGACCAGACGGTGGAGTGGTGGCGTCCCGACCTCCCGCGTGACCCCGAAGATCCACTGAGTCCGTACAAGCATGTTCACCGTTACCGTGACAACCACGATGTAGAGGACATGAATATGTCGTCATACGCTGGGAGGACGACGCTGTTCAAAGACGAGCTGAAACACGGAAACGCTTCACTCAAGATCCTCAACGTGAAGCTCTCCGACCAAGGAAGCTACAGATGTTTCATCCCACAGCTGGGGAGGGCTACGATTATTAGGATTGTTGTCGGTAAGTTTCTTTAGATTAAATAACTCTGCTGCTGAAATAAACATTTTATAGTTCACTTACAGATTTACAGTCGTTCTCTGCTTGGTGCTCAACAGCTAGCAAAGAGGGCAGTGTTTCCCAAATGGCAGGCTTTTTTAAGTGAAGACTGAAACTGATGATTTTCAGCCTCACAGAGCTGCTAGCAAGTCTCTTAGTCAAAAGGTCAAAACAGACATCTGTAGAACTTAAAGGATCACTTTGTCAACAGCTTGTGCGAGCATTCACCTGTAAATGTTGTTTCTTTTTAATATTGTGTTGTCAATCGTCATCTGGGTTTTTTCAGATCCAGACACTGTTAAAACCTGGACAACAGAGACGCCGCTGCTTCCCAGAAATCTCCAAACTCCAGATCCAAAGGAGGAGACGGATGTTAAAGGTGAGGAGACGGTTCAACTCTGTGAGGAGAGAAAGAGTTCACATAACTAGTGCTGAATCACGCTCAGATTTGTGGATCTTTTGTATTTCAGTTACTGTAACTTCTGTCTCTGTCTTTTTTCACATCAGGTGGTCGATCCCATCAGGGCGTTTGGATCCCAGCTGTGGTTTTCGGTGTCTTACTGGTCCTGGGAGTCTGTGGTGGCGTCGCTGGATATGTGATTAAACACAAGCCTCAAAAACTAAATGTGAGTCAGAAGGAAACTGATCACGTTGTGTAAATCTGACCAGACTTTTCTGGGAGACGACTGACTGATTATTAAACTTGTCCTTCAGCCACCAAAGTATGACGTCATGTGTTTTCCTAAAGATGGTATTTGATGTTAACGTTCTGCACTTCTCCCCCTCTTTGATCTTCCTCATCAGATCAGGGATTCAGACCAGCATCACCTCCAGCCAGAAGTGGATCCACTGGATCAGCAGGAGGGAGCTCTTCATGATGGACACAGATTACCATCAGAAGGAACATTAACAATGTTGAAGGAGACTTTAAACTAGCGACAGAGACAATGAACTGATTAGAAAAGTGTTTACTGAGGGAATATATCAGTTGAGAAGTAGGCTCACTTTCTCACTGACTTCAATACAATCTAACTTTTGAGACTTAGTTTTTTAAGAGAGAGACTTTATATTTATTTTTTATAGTTTGCTCAAACTTCATCTTCAGCTCTTTCAGTGGCAGCCAGAGATGACAGCTATTTCACCTCAAAGCAACACATGATGGACAACAAAGATGACAGAAGTGGTGGTGATGGAGCAGTGGATAAGACGCATGCCTGTTTTTGTGGGAGACTCATTGTAAGTCACTTTGAATAAAAGTGTCAGCTAAATGAGTAAAAATGTAAAAAATAGTCTGAAGTGCCAAGCCTTTCTTCATCATTGGGCTCTCCTGCCCTGAAGGAGGATAACTGTGACAACCCTGTTTTGTTTGAGACTGATATACGATTCACAAATTAACTTATTTTCCAAATGTTACTTAACTATACTTAATAGACAACATATCAGTAGGTGGCTTAAACCACAAACATGGTGATCAGGAGCCGTCAGTGTTTACTCAGCGGAGTTTTACTCTTCGCTAAATTGAAAACATTTAAAAACAAAGTAGGTCGCAGTAAATTACACCACCTACAGTGCGTCAAAACTATTCAGTCTGCAGATAATTCTTTGTTTTCACAACAGGCTAACTTCTCAGTAAGTCTTTGCACTATAGAAATGTAGGTTTTAATTGTATCTGTTTGTTTTAATGTTTAGGCTTCAATATTTAATATCAGTCAATGTCCACAGCAGCAGCGGGTATCCGAGGTGTTTACGTTACCAGGGTAACACACTGCGGAACTGACGTGTGCTTTAACCTTTGACGTGTGCTGTAATGCCGTTGCTGAATGGAGGGAATGCTGCGTTCAATGCAACTCGGAAACCCAGTTCCGACCGGTCTCGAACGCGGCATAAGTTCCCTTAACCTCACCAAAAGCTAAAGAAACTCATTTTAAAATATTAAATGATATTTAGGCCTGTCCTTGTAATGTTTTTCTGAAACACAGATTTATTGATAAGAATAGGCTAATTGTACTTTCTGTAATGTGGATATGGAAACTTTAGAGCAATTGTTTTTTTGCTTGTAATTATCTAAAATCCTTTTGGGTTTCGGTTCATAAATGGATATCTGAAAAGGACTCTCAGGCACCAAGGTTAGAGTTTTGTGATATTAGATTTGGAGTTATATTGAAGGATAAAAAAAAGAGACTTAATGTTTACCACACTGTGTCTAGCAACGCAGTCAAACTCCGCCCATAGAAACAAAACATAGGCTACAAAACAAACACGTCATCATCACACGCTATAAGGAGTACAGTGACAGTGACTCCTTCAGTAGTTCAGCGCCAGCCGAGCTCACTTCAGGAGGTACCTATTTGTGTGACTGTCAGGGGTTTTATGGTTCACTTTGGAAAGTTCATGGTTGGTTTTACCTTTTTTCCACTCTGGACTTTCGCTGTATGTTTGAGTACGGCAGTGTGGGCGAAGCCTGTTGAAGGTAAGTTCATATGTTTCGTTACCAGAGCTAACAGTTTCTTTCATTCATTCATTCAGTCAAATGTCGAGCGATAATCAGTTAATAATATGATAATATTGTTGTTAGACTATACATTCATGCCAATAAAGCTGACTTGAATGAAGAAAAATAAGTTAAGTATCGACTGTGTCCATTGTCCTCCTGATAGTTTAGCCTATTCTTCCGTAACGCTATGGCTTCTCTGTAACTTTAAAACTAACATTATAACACTCATGCGATGTGTAGATCAATTAGGTTGATTTGCTGTTGATTGTTTAAGCCGTTAAAGGACACGTAACATAACAAACAGCTGCTGCTGTAATTAGTTAGGTAAGCCTACTTAAAACGAGGAGAAATCGGACAGGTATGATTGTTTTTATAGAGCATCACATGTAGAATAATTAATAACCTGTAACAGAAAAGAACAGATATCTGAGTTTCACTCACATGTACAGATCTGTTACTAATAATTATGAATTTGGATTCAAGTTGGTGGGAAAAACGGACTTAGTTAATTCATAACCTTTTCATCCTGTTACACACATGTAGTCTCTGTTATTCTCAGAGCTTTGTGAGATTTAGTTTAGTTTAATTCTTAAGATATTTACGTAGATTTGTCTGACATCATTCAGCTGTTTGTAGGATGATGACTAATTGTTGATGATTCACTAACTGACTCACTCATCAGGTGTTTTCCTTGATACCAAGTCAGGACTCAACTTTGGTTGATAATGTGAGATTTGATTCAATCTTCCTTATTAACAGCGCTTATAAGATATACCTTTTATTAATTTCCCTTATAGGGGACATTTCTTGTTGGCACAGCAGCACAGAGAAATGTAAAGGACAAAAATACAATAAAAATAGAGTCACTTAACTTTCGTAATACAATCAATAACAATAAGAAGAAGAATCATGTACAATCTGATACAGTCAATAAAGAGTCAAAAATCGTGTCTGTCCAAGGTTTAAATTTTCCTCCTTTTTCCAGGTCAGCCTCGTGTGATCGGGTCACTTCAGCCAATCATCGCTGCTCCGGGTGATGACGTCATCCTGCCGTGCCACCTGGATCCTGCTTACAATGTGGAGGATCTGACGGTGGAGTGGTCGAAGCCAGATCTCAAGCCCGACCCCTCTGATCGTCTGAGCCGGGTCGACTACGTGCACGTTTACAGGGACGGACGTGAAAACCTGGACATGAAGCTCCAGTCGTACTTCGGCAGGACGATGCTGTTCACAGACAAACTGAAACGTGGAAACATTTCTCTGAAGATCACCAACGTGACGCCGGCTGATGGAGGGAGATACAGATGTTTCATCCCCAAGTTAAACAGCCAAGTGAAGGAGTCGATTATTCTACTTATTGTTGGTGAGTTTGTTTAGATGCTGATGGTCCAGATTGTAACACAAGGCAGAACTTTACTGTCAAAATGTAGTGAACATAGACGATTTCTGCACACAGGTCAAAAACAGACATCTGTAGAAGTTAAAGGATCATTTTGTCAACAGCTTATGTGACTGTTGTGTGTAAATGTTTCATTTTAATATTAACAATAATAACAATTTTTCAAATCTTGTGTTTTTTCAGATCCAAACTTTGTAAAATCCTCGACAACTGAGACGCCGCTGCTTCCCACAAATGTCCAAACTCCTGATCCAAAGGAGGAGACGGATGTTAAAGGTGAGGAGACGGTTCAACTCTGTGAGGAGAGAAAGAGTTCACATAATTAGTGCTGAATCACACTCAGATTTGTATCTATTGTATTTCAGTTACTGTAACTTTTTTCTCTGTTTGACTTTTTTCACGTCAGGTGGTCGATCCCATCTGGGATTTTGGATCCCAGCTGTGGCTGTCTGCATCTTACTTGCCCTGGGTGTTGGTGCTGGATGTGTGTTTAAACAGAAGTTTCACAAAGTAAATGTGATGGAGAAGGAAAGCAAACAACTTGTCCCAGTATGATGTCACTCCAGACGAGCCACTTCCAGCCAAGGTGTCTTCCTAAAGAGCTTGTTAGTATTTGATGTTAACGGAGATGAGAGCGTTCTACACTTCTCCCCCTCTTGGATCTTCCTCATCAGTTTAGGGATTCAGACCAGCATCACCTCCAGCCACAAGTGGATCCACTGGATCAGCAGGAGGGAGCTCTTCATGATGGACACAGATTACCATCAGAAGGAACATTAACAATGTTGAAGGAGACTTTTTAAACCAGCGACAGAGACAATAAACTGATTAGTAAAGTGTTTACTGAGGGAATAAATCATTTGAGAAGTAGGCTCACTTTTTCACTGACTTCAATACAATCTAACTTTTTTTGCAACCAGTTTTGCAATCCCTTTTCAGACACGGAAGTTCCCTCTTCCTCTCATCACATCATTAGCGGCAGGATCGCTTTCAGACTTTATATTTATTTTTTTTATCGTTTGCTCAAATTTGACTCCTCCTCAGTCATTTTCAAGTCTTTCAGTAGCAACCAGACATGACAGCTATTTTACCTTAAAGCGACACATGATGGACGAAAAAGACGACAGAAAAGGTGGTGATGGCGCAGTGGTTAAAACACAAGCTTTGATGTGGGAGATCCAGGTTAAATTCTCACTGCAACACATCCACCAGTGTGTCCCTGAGCAAGACACTTCACTCCTAGCTGCTCCAGAGGCGTGCGACCTCTGAGATATATAACAATTGTAAATGTAAAAAATGTTTTTAGTGCCAAGCCTTTCTTCATCGTCAGACTCTTCTGCCCCCGAGGGAGGATAACTGTGAAAACCCTGTTTTGTTTGGAACTGATATACATGATTGTTTTCCAAATGTTACTTGACTGTAATAGACTTCATATCAGTAAGTGGCATAAACCACAAACATGATGATCAGGAGCTGGTTCTTGATTCTAAGTTCAAATTGAGCCTCGTTGTAACGTCAGTTTTTACCAAGTGGAGTTTTACTGGGTTGTATCTCATAAACTAGTTCTTTTGTAGAGATCAGTTGCGAGTGTAAATATTTATTAACGACATACCTCTTACTACAAAACCTTGTGCTAATATCATTAATGGAAGAAGACAAGCGGGCGGAGGCAGCGTGATGCCTCGAGCAATGTCCATGCCTCGATGGTTCAGTGCTGTTTTGACATCAAAATGGGGACTTGCACAATATTAGGCATGTGTTCATAATGTTATAGCAACACAATAAATTATGTTTATATAGTGTGATTCAGAAGAAGTATCTCAGATTTATTTATTTTTTAATGCAGAATTAAAGCTACAGCTGTCTATCACCTTCAGAGCTTTATTAACTTTTATAAGGAAATAAACTGAAACAGTAGAAACATTAAATGTGAACGACCTCTTGCACTTTAAATTAGTTTGTATGATCTACCTCTTGTGTTGTGCTTTTAAGCTGTGAGTCTCAAAACAGTGGAATTCAATGTTTGTTCATTCTGTTTTATAGACATTATGATTTTATACAGTACGTTCAAGTTAATTAAAATATTTTTTACAACTTTGGTGCACTATTATTATTTTATAGTATAGTAGCCAAATAAATCACATTTCCAAGTGACTACAGTGTGTTGGCTTAATTCTTTCTGCTGTCTCTGCATTAAGGTGAATGCTGAATTGTTTTATATAGAAAGTCAGGTCAGCCCATCAGTTTCTCCTGGAGGCTCCCAGAGCTCAGCTGAATATGAAGGGAGACCGAATGCCCCTAAACTTTGCATTAGTTTACCTCAGACTATAATTCACCACAAATATGAATTATGTTCACTTGCTTTCTTTAAACTGAATTTTTGCTTTATTGTTGATTCTATTTCAGGTTAGCAGATTGTTTATTGTGGTTTAATATTGTTAGAGTGAAATACTTCCTAAACCCTATATTTTATATTCTGAGCATGGTTCTCAGTAACACGTGATACATTTGGCGTATCTCAAGAGGTTAAAATAGCAAGTCCTTTATGTAAACCTGCCTCTCTAAGATCATCCTAAATGTATATACATTTATTTGCTTCTCTCCATTCACTCTCTTCAAGTCGCAACTTTGGAAATGTAAACTTTGTCCTGTTGTGCGGCTCCCTCTAGTGTTAAAAAGTGTCCTTAAACAAGTAATGAACAGAATGTCGAAGCTGTAGAGATGGAGGAGGTGTTTCCTTTCTTTAGCTTTGAACATTGAAAGAAATGTTGGTCTTGTTTTCTGGGATTAAACATTAATACTGCATAAAGATGAAGTTCAGTGTGGACTCCTACAGCTCCTGTATGTCAAATTGTGTAAATAATGAAACGGAAAATGTGAGGGAATATGATGGCTTTAAGTTGCTACAATCGCCTAATTACACGGCGTTTTGCTTTGTAAATAAAGTCCTTCTATTTATTTATTTATTTTTTACAACGATTACATCTAAGATTTAAGTTTACCACACTCTAGCTAGGTCGATTTGAATTTATGATTTAAGTCTTTGTGGTTTGCTCTGAAAAACCACAAAATAATAATAATAATATAATAATAATAATAATAATAAAGAGCAGCCTATGAAAAGGTCTGTAAAAGACAAATTCTGGGAAACAGTTGACCAAATTTCCAGTCATGGAAAACACATGGAAAATGACAGAAAAAATCAAGTGTCCTGGAAAATTTTGTGTCGGTCTGGAAAATAATTTTAACATTGTTGTGGTTGCTTGGTTATGTTGCACAGGTTGGATGACATTAATTAAAATGACAGAAACTCTATTGGAAGGATCCTCCAAAGGTAAATATGCTGGTTGGTAACTTTTTATTGGGTTTAAGGATTAACGTCTTCAACTTGTGATGCCGCAGCTTGTTTTAAACAGTAGAATAATGTTAAGTTGGTTAAAATGTTTGTTCAGATGTTGATGTTGATGCGCTTGCGCGCTTGATTTGCCTGGAAGGTTCAAGGTTTGTGTTTCAGCCAGAGCAGTTGTTTCAAACGTGTTGAGTATTGTTGAGAAAGTGGGATAAGAATGAATAAAGCCAGAGTCAGGACAGTGAATGCGAGCCCAACTGAATGTACATCAAATACTGGCTAACATCACTTTTCCCCCTTTGTTAATTGCATTATCTTCAACCCCGCGACCCGATCCCGGATAAGAAGATGAAGATGGATGGATGGATGGACTGCCTCTTCAAACATGCATTATGATAAAAATGGACCGTGATGGGAAACTTTTTAGCCGTAGTACCTCACATTTGTTATAAAGGCACTAATTTGGTTTGGTGTGGGAGACCTGGGTTCGATTCCCACTGTGAGACATCCACCATTGTGTCCCTGAGCAAGACACTTAACCCCTAGTGGCTCCAGAGGACTTCAGACTTCGGCAGAGAGGCACAGTTTGATCCCTGTCTCTCCTACAAGCAAGATCATCACTGGAAAAGTCTAGAAAAGAGTGGGAACCCTGAGAAAGTATTATGTAAAGAGACAGGGAGAGGAGATTATATATGTAAACATGTAAATACATTAGTCATAATAGCCTTAACAAACATCACATACTGATGAGTCATGCGAACTCGTGAGAAAGAAGCTACTAGGCCCTAGTAACTAGGGGCCTACCCCCCTCCGCCACGTGACTTTACGAGTGCTACGTAAATTAAAGAAGCTGAGCAGGACACGTTCGCCAGTCGCGCTCACGTGAGGAGGCAGTCGCGTGTTTGTCTGACTCTTAGCTGTTCTTATGTTTCACTTCGGGAACTCCATGCTTGACTTTACCTTTTTGCTGCTCTGGACTCTGACTATATGTTTAAGTACGGCTGTCTGGACACCCTTAAAAGGTAAGTTCATCACGCTGCCATTGACTGTTAACTGCATTCATTCATTCACATTTCCACCGGTGCGTTAATAAGATAAATGAAATGAAGTTAAATTAAGTCGCGACTTTGTCCATTGTTCTAGGCCTACTGATAGTTTTTAGTGTCCATAAACTGAAAATAATTGTTCGATTCAGTAACTTTAAGGATTTACTGGAAGTTATAACATGGATGTAGGCCCATGTGTGGAGGATACTATCAGCGGTAGGCCTAATTTCAATTATGTTGAGCCACTCATTGCTGTTAAAGCCGTAAAACTATAAGTAACTTAACATAACAAACAGCTGCTGCTGTGGTTAGGCTACTTAAAACGACTAGAAATCGGGAAGGAATAGGCTTATTTAATTGATTGATTTTTTATAGAGCAAAATAAGTCAAACAATAATCTGTGTAATGTTAAAGAAAACAAACAGACATCTTCGTTTTACTCACATGTACAGAAATATTACTAATACTTTTCAATCTGGATTCAGGTCGTCGCTATCAGGTTGATAGGAAAGAGGGACTTGCGTATAAATATAAGTGATATAAATCGGGTTCCCCGCGGCCCTGAATGCAGGATAAGCGGTTGCCGATGGATGGATGGATAAATCGGGTTGTAATTCATACGCCAGCTGTTAATTCATAAGTTCTTCCATAGAAACCCTGTTAACCACGTGTTGTCTGTCCCTATTATTCTCAGAGCTATGTGTGATTTAGGAGAGCAGATATACTTAGGACTGACTCAGTGGTTTATGTTACTGACAATGACTCCATGATTATTCAATAACTGACTCAGAGGAAATCATGCTTTTCCTATAGTTAAATACAAAAGGCTCAGTGATTTTTGGGACACATGTAACCTCCTGATAACCGGACAGTTAAACTGAAATCAGGAAACATGAGGCCCCTGGCACAGAGAACAGATCCTGAAAAACAGGATAAAATCATCATTATATCCAGGACATGATGTATATCACAGAATATAATGCAGTAGACCTAAAGAAGGCTTTCAAACATTCTGTATTTCTTTCATTTAGTCTTCCCTCCTCTTTTGTGTCTTTTTATTTGGTTTAAATTAACCTCTTTAAATGTGTACAGGGCACCTTTTCCTGGACTTAAACTTTCTTTCAGAATCAGTCCCACATATCTGTGTTCCCTGACATCTCCAGAAAAACACTGTAATATCACAAGACTAACATCATCATTTAATCACTATTCAATCTGCTGTGCAGAGTTGATTTACATTTATTCTTTTAGCTGACGCTTTTATCCAAAGCGACTTACAGTTGCTATACATGTCAGAGGTCGCACGCCTCTGGAGCAACTAGGGGTTAAGTGTCACAGTGGGGAGTTGAACCCAAGTCTCTCACACCAAAGGCATGTGTCTTGTGACAGAACAAATTAACCACAAGCAGTCCAGATGATATCTGTCACACTGTTAACTGTGTTTATTCAGCTTGTGACCCCTTGTTCCTTTTTATTTTTGGTGATATAATCATGCATAAATATTTCCCCTTGTCTTACTTGACAATAAACTGAAAATATTATCTGTCATTTAAAAAAGCTTTTAACAAGTTTGAAATACTTTGGCCTTCAGGAAACTGTAGTTTCCATTTTCACTATTTTCAAGACTCAGTGATTAATCAAGAAAATAACCAGCTGATTAGTGATGGAAATAACTGTTAGTTGCAGTTATTATTAGCGGGAAATTTGGTAGAAATTTACCGAAACACTTTGGTTAATCATAATAAAATGAACACACAGCAGATCAGAGTTCAAGGTTTAAATCTTCCTCCTTTTTCCAGGTCAGCCTCGTGTGATCGGATCACTTCAGCCAATCATCGCTGCTCCGGGTGATGACGTCATCCTGCCGTGCCACCTGGATCCTGCTTACAATGTGGAGGATCTGACGGTGGAGTGGTCGAAGCCAGATCTCAAGCCCGACCCCTCTGATCGTCTGAGCCGGGTCGACTACGTGCACGTTTACAGGGACGGACGTGAAAACCTGGACATGAAGCTCCAGTCGTACTTCGGCAGGACGATGCTGTTCACAGACCAACTGAAACGTGGAAACATTTCTCTGAAGATCACCAACGTGACGCCGGCTGATGGAGGGAGATACAAATGTTTCATCCCCAAGTTAAACAGCCAAGTGAAGGAGTCGATTATTCTACTTATTGTTGGTGAGTTTGTTTAGATGCTGATGGTCCAGATTGCAACACAAGGCAGAACTTTACTGTCAAAATGTAGTGAACATAGACGATTTCTGCACACAGGTCAAAAACAGACATCTGTAGAAGTTAAAGGATCATTTTGTCAACAGCTTATGTGACCGTTCTCCTATAATGGTTGTTTCTTTTTAATATTGTGGTGTTAATCTTTTAAATCTGTTTTTTCAGATCCAAACTTTGTAAAATCCTCGACAACTGAGACGCCGCTGCTTCCCACAAATGTCCAAACTCCTGATCCAAAGGAGGAGACTCATGTTAAAGGTGAGGAGACGGTTCAACTCTGTGAGGAGGAGAGAAAGAATTAACATTATTAGTGCTCAATCGCGCTCAGATTTGTGTATTTGTTGTATTTCAGTTACTGTAACTTCTCTCTATCTCTCTCTTTTTTTCACATCAGGTGGTCGATCCCGTCTGGGCATTTGGACCCTGGCTGTTTTCTGCATCTTACTTGTCCTCAGTGGTGGAGTCAGTGGACATTTTCTTAAACACAAGCTTAAAAAACTAAATGTGAATCAGAACTGATGCTGTAAATCAGACCAGACTTTTCTGGACCCCAGACGAGCAACTTCCAGCCAAGGTGTCTTCCTAAAGTGTTCGTTGGTATCTGATGTTAACGGAGACGAGAGCGTTCTGCACATCTTCCTCATCAGATCAGGGATTCAGACCAGCATCACCTCCAGCCAAGTGGACCCACTGGATCAGCAGGAGGGAGCTCTTCATGATGGACACAGATTACCATCAGAAGGAAAATGAACATCATGCTGTTTTGAAGAAGACTTGAAACTAGGGACTCATTAGTAAAGTCTTTACTGAGGTAATCAATCAGGTGACAAATAGGCTCATGTTACTATTGATTTCTGTACAATCTGCCTTTTTTTGCAACCAGTGGCGTTGCCCCCCGCTGGACGTTAGAAATCAATAAGAATGTATTCACAGAGCACTTTAAACATCCAAATAGGAGACAAAGTGCTGTACAGAAAAATAAATAAGAGACTAAATACATAGCTCACATAACGCAGAACATACAAGTAAAAACACCAACAACCATACAATAAAACAATAAAATCAATACTATCGAGGGAGGGGTGTAAAATTATAAAAATGTCAACTTCAGGTTTCAAAGGCCAGGGAAAAGAGGTGGGTTTTAAAAACAGAGAGTGAAGATGTCTGTCTGATGGGCAGAGGTGGATCATTCCACAGTGTAGGAGCTGCTACAGCAAAAGCACGATCCCCTTTGAGCTTGCGCTTTGTTTTGGGAACACTTCCATCCACGCCACTCCGTTTTACTTTACAAACGGAGAGTTAAAACAAATACGATATTCTCAGTCCACACCAGTGTTGTAGCTGTGTATCACAGTTGATCTCCGTCTACCTTAAAACGACTGAAAACGCACATCTAGTGGCCGTTCACGTACACTGTGCATGTGCGTGTCAGTGTAAACATGAAGCAGATTCTATTCCATAGTTACCGACGATTTGGAGAAAGAATAAAGAAATACAGATGAAGAATCAGACCAGATAGTATTATTTTTTTATTTATTTATTTGCATGGAGCAATAAGGAGCTGGGACTGTTACTGAATGTTACACTGTGGCGGCAGAAAACAGACTTGGAGGTGCCGCAAAGTAAACAGTGACATGCACAGTACAAGTGTAGGCAGATAAGTGTTATTTGCACGGTACAGAATATTTCAATAAATATACAAAATCAAAAACTCTGTCAGTAGCATCGTGAGTCTGCTTTACATGACGTATGAGACCCAATCAGAGAGCCGAGCGTGCGCGTCATCGTTTATAAAGTCCTCTGTTTTTGCCCGTCTTCACTAAAACGCCCTCCGGAGTTTCAAAACGAAAAACAGAGTCGGCAGCGTTTCCAAACTTCTCCGTTTTAGGTCATTGTTTTCGTTGCTTTAGTCTGGACGGGAGGTGCAAACGTAGCAATAGATCTCAGTTTTAAAACGAAAACACAGTGTGGTGGGTCAGAAGTTAGAAGTTTGCACCTCACAAACTAGTTCTTGTAGACATTGGGTGTAAATATTTAGTGACAACATACCTCTTACTACAAAACCAAAGGCAAAAGGGTGCCCACACAATAAATATTAGGCAGGTGGTCATGATGTTATGGCTGCTTGGTGTGAATCACAGCTAAAAGTGTTAAAACAATGTGATCCAGAAGAGGATCATGTCTCATTTGTTTATGGTTATTTATGTTCAAAATGAGGTCAAGTCTTCCCCAGTGATGGTGTGACTGCATGTGTGAGCTCAAATAAAACCTTTGTTTGTTAGTAGATTATGTTTTAGAAACATTTTGATTTTGTGCAGTATGTTCAGGTTACGTAAAGTGTAACTTTGTGCAGTATTATCCTACAGGAGCCAAAATCACATTTGCAAATGACTACAGTGTGTCGATTTTATTGTTCAAGATTGTATAAGGTTTACTTCTTGTGTTATGCTTTGAAGCTCTGAGTTACTTAAAATATTTCTACAATATTTGTGTACTATTAGTATTCTATAGTAGCCAAATAAATCTCATTTAATACATATAAAATACTTTATTGTCCCCGAAGGGAAAGTTGTTTTGAATTGGTCTGTTCTGCAGCTTCGCAAAACTATATAAAATAGAATGAAATAATCTCTCAACACATGCTCTCATATCTCAATATAAATATATATATATATATACACACCACACACACACACAACATGCATGCCTTCTCACAATGGCCGCATCTGAAGGTGCAACACATTCAGCCTGCATTGACCACAAAGAATAAAGAACAATAAATGTCGCACAGCCAAACTGCGTATTGGACATTGACAGATTGTTTAACAATTATGGAAAACATCTACATTATATGCTAGTCTTGATACAGTGTCTCACAAGTGAGTACTGAAGAAATGACACTTCAATGTAAAGTAGTGAGTGTACAGTTTGTATAACTATAAATTTTCTCAGTACTATACATTGTAGTAAAGTGTCATTTCTTCAGTGTTACAAATGTTTACAAAAATGTGTGGGTTGTACTCACTTGTGTTTGTACCTGACATGTGATCTGTGATTTGGACTGTACTGTCAGGTTACCATACGAAGCTGTAATACCATAACTTAGAATACTCTCCAGCACTGCATGATAAAACAACTACATATACATTATTGTTTGACTCCGTACACTAAGTCTATGTAAAAACTGCATCCTCTGTTGTAGTCTGGAGCAGAGACCCATCAACATCAGCTTTCCAGCTGAGTGCATTGTCATTATGTACACCAAGACACTTATAAGAGCAAACCTGAGTGACGGGTATGTTGTTGATGACCACAGGCCTGGGTTCACTGACGGCCGGCCCCTGGGTCAAACAGCATCTCCTCAGTCTTGGTCACATTCAGCACAAGATAGTTGTTGTCACACCAAGGAATAACTTCCTAAGTTTCTGTATGATAAGCTGCTGGATTGTTTTCCTTGTGCATAAGCTCGAGTGTTGCTGTATCAATTCTTAGAGTGGAGTCACTAGTCATGTCCTGACCTGGGCTCACAGAGAGCATTGTTTACTCTAACCTGCTGAGTATGGTTTGTTAAAAATGTTAAGTTCTAGTTGAGACTAAAAAGAGTTAATATTCATGCGCTTCAGTTTCTGGATGAGCATGTGAGGCTGCAGAGTGTTAAAAGATGAACTAAAATCAATAAACAAAGTGCGTGCATAATGCGTCATCTCTGCCACCCACCTGCTGACAAGAAAACTGAAAGTGATCTAAAAACACACCAATATCTTGCTTAAGAAATGACACCATTATCCTCTCAAGACATTTCAGGAGAATAGATGTCGGAGCCACAGGACTGAAATTATTATTCACCTTTGGGTAAGGTTTTTTAGGTAAATGTGTAGTTACTGATTTCTTCCACAAGGTGGCGATGGTGTGTGATTGTTGAAAGATGGGGCACCATGCAGGTGATGCAGATACTCCCTCCGGCCCAGAGGCCTTCTTAGTACACAAGTCTTGAAAAAGTGATCTGAAATCCTGGTATTTTATCACCAGCGTCCTGCTCGGGGACAAAAATAATTTCTTTGAGTTAATTTCTGTAAAACTCTGTTTCTTTATGTCTCCTCCTGGTTTCCCTGTGATTAAGCTCTGATTGCAGTTTTCAGTTGTGCTCTGAAAATATTTCTTTCTAAGGTATAACATTGTCCACACAGACTTTTATGTAATCCATAACAGTCTCAGTAGCATTATCCACATCCAGGTCTGTAGACAGAAAACATCCTTTAAAATATCTATGCTGTCATTAGTGCAGACCTTTCTTGGTTTGTCGTTTTCTGCTCTTGAGAGCAGTTCTGTAAGTGGGGATGAGGTGACCTGTGTTGTGGTTTGAGATAGACAGTTTAGCCCTGCTCACATAGGCATCCTTCAGGTTTCCATAGCACTTATCAAGGACTCTGTCCACTCTTGTGCCCAGTTTAACATAGTGTTTCAAAACCTGTATGTGACACTTCCAGTTTACTGTTATTAAAGTCCCCTAAGATGAAGACTGGGGCCTCTGGTGTGTGTAAAGTAACTGTTGGTGTAAATTAAAGTGTGTTGATGTCATTGTGCTGTGTGACTTGCTGCAAAGTTAGCTGCATTATTTGAAGCATGTTTTGCTTTGTAAATAAAATATAATTTACTAATGATTATGTCTGATATTTGAGTTCACCACGCTCTTAGACTATATTAATTTATGATTTGACTTTGTGGCTCTCAACTAACATGAAGTGCCACACCTCTGTTTATGAGCAAACTGAAAGGTACTTTAAAAAGCTAGAAACCCCCCCTAGCAACATGCCACTGAAATAAACAATGTTACGCCATCACGTCACCTAGGAACTGAGTAGGACTCGTTCACCAGCCGAGCTCACATCAGGAGGTAGTTTTGTATGATTGTCTGACTCTCAGGTGTTTTTATGGTTCACTTCGGGAACTTCGTGCTTGTCTTTAGGGCTACCTTTTGTCCACTCTGGACTCTCACTATATTTTTGAGTATAGTGGTCTGGACGAAGCCTGTTGAAGGTGAGTTCATTCATTCATTCATTAATATTTCCACCTGAGCGATAACCAGTTAAATAAAGATCAATAAAGTTAAGGTTACTCATGTGGTCTACCAATAGTTTAGTGTCCTTTAACTGAAATTTTACCTGAAAATAATTGTTATAATCAGTAACTTTCAAACATTGATGTGATGTATGTATCAACGTAACATAACAAACAGCTGCTGCTGTAAAATGACTAGAAATTGGACAGGTTTGATTGATTAATTACAATTAGCAATAACATGTAGAATAATCTATAACCTGTTACAGAAAACAAGCAGAACACATTTGTGTTTTACATCTATGAACAGATAGGCCTATGCTATGTTTAATTTTAACGTTTCAGGGGAATGCTGGCTTAGTTAATTCTTTTTCACCCTGTTACCAACGTGTTGTCTGTCATATTATTCACAGAGCTATGTGCGATTTTTTTCTGTTTAATTATCCAGATATTTGTCCATATAAATTGCTGACTGAGTTTGATGATGACTAGTTAATGATGATTCAATAGGCTTTTCCTTTTACTGTCACATGAGCGGAAAGTTTAGCTGTTATCTGTAGGATCAGGGCTTGGTAGTTCTAGTGACATCTAGTGGTGAGGGTTTTGAATTGCAGCCCCCCTCCCCTACCCAAGCCAACAGTATAGCTATGGTGCCTGAGACAGGACAAAGATGTCGTCTATGAGTTAAAAGAGATTTCCAGTCAAGAAAATAGGTTTCTTTTAGATATATTAAGAAATGTTTGTTTGAATATTATTGTTACTTTTTCATTAATAAAAAACAGCCACATGAAGGAAGTGCTACATGATGTCTCATACTCCTGTAATACATTATTTTACATCTCGGGAGGGTTGGCTTATCTGGACTAACACACCAAAGTAAATTCTCAAACACTATCACATCTAGTGCATCAAGTATGACCACTGACAGATAACAGGACAATGTAAACCTCACTGTTATAAACCACATAATAGCCTACATGAAGTTTACAAAGGCATAGTCAGTTGAGGATCAAGGCTCCTCTCACTTTGCTAAATTAGATAAGCAATCTGCAAATATTACCAAAATGTCTTTTTGAAATTTTTGAAATACAACAGAAACACAAAGTTGTACTGACAGCCGTAATTCAGCTTGTGGTAAAATGGTGCAATATTTTTAATGGGCATCATGTGAAAGTAAAAATTACATATTTGTGTGCACAGTGGGAAGCAATATCCAATAATGTTTTGTTAATGCAAGTATTTATTATTGGTCACTTGATAAGCACATGGTCTTGTTACATTTCACCACTAGCAGTAAAAACAATTACATGTTTTCCACCAGGGCAGTAAAATGTGAAGTTTAGCTGCTGATCTGAGCTTCGATGCTGGAAGCTGCCGTTTTATTGCCAATTAGTGATCAGCTGATTTTCACAAAGGTAACATACAAAGCCAAAAACAGAGCGCTGGAGAGAGAGAGAGATAGTAACTACATGAAATTAATCCAACTAACATGACACCACAAGCCAAAGCACAGCGCTGGAGAATAAACCAATCCAACTAACAATAAATGTTTTTCTACCAGGACACTAAAGGTTTAGCTGGCTGATGCTTCCATGCTCTAAGATAATGTTACCGTTTTATTGCCAATTAATGTTACTGGTCAGCTGATTGTCTCGCTAATGTAACTGGCAAAGCCAGAACAGGCTGGAGAATAAGTAGGCGCCATGAAATTAATCAATATTTCACACCACTGACAGGGGAAACATGGCCAGCTTCTAGCTAAAGCTATCAACCAACAGTTTTCATTTGCATCACTAAAGTCTGACAAACAAAGTTAATTACCTGTCCAGCAGAAAACAGACAACTTCAGCTCTGCTTTGAAAACATCTGTCCCACATTAACGTTATAGTCTTCCATCTGGAAAATCCACAAAATCCGTGATTTCTGCCGTCAGCTGTCTGTCCTGACGCCGTCTGGCTGTCGGCTCTCATGCTAAATAACACGTGTGCTCCTTCAGTTGTCCGAATGTCACTTCTCTTCTTACTCCTAATAAACCAGAGGACTATTCAGAGACTGTATATTACTATTAATGTTATTATTAGTCCCTCTTCTACTTCTTTGTATGTATTCAATGTAGTGACAGGCGTCTACACTACCGGAATTACACAAGCAGAAGAAGAACGCCGTGATGATGAAACGCGCTCTGTGGTGCTGTTTGTTCGTTGACGGCTACGGTAGAAACATGACGACAAAATACAGCGACCTCCACAGCAGGGGGTGCCCGCGGTTATGTAGATAAAAAAGTCTCATTCTAAGCTAATAAAAACATAATGGTTCATTATGTAAGATCTTTATACACCACTGAAAACATAGTTATGGATCTTTATATTGCATTTCTGTCAATAGAGCATCAGAAATATCACACACTGGACCTTTAATTACAGCTCTAGATTTATAAATCTCATACTTAGACTATAATCTTCTTTATTAAGTAAATAACAGTTCCTGTTACTGGAAATGTTTTGGAAGCAAATCAGAATCCAGACTTCACTCTCTTTTCAGGAGATTTCTATTTCAGCCTCAGTTGATCGGTTCATCTCGGCCAATCGTGGTCTCTGCGGGTGATGACATCATCCTGCCGTGTCGTGTGGAGCCTCTGCTCAACGTGGAGGACCTGACGGTGGAGTGGTGGCGTCCCGACCTCCCGCGTGACCCCGAAGATCCACTGAGTCCGTACAAGCATGTTCACCGTTACCGTGACAACCACGATGTAGAGGACATGAATATGTCGTCATACGCTGGGAAGACGACGCTGTTCAAAGACGAGCTGAAACACGGAAACGCTTCACTCAAGATCCTCAACGTGAAGCTCTCTGACCAAGGAAGCTACAGATGTTTCATCCCACAGCTGGGGAGGGCTACGATTATTAGGATTGTTGTCGGTAAGTTTCTTTAGATTAAATAACTCTCCTGCTGAAATAAACATTTTATAGTTCACTTACAGATTATTCTCACAAACAGTATTTAATGTTTACAGCGTACATTTTTCTAGGTTTGGCAGTAGCTCATTCAGCTTCACCACACTTTTTTTAATATGGAGGGTTTTCAGCTTTATTGCTGAAACATCATTGAATTAAGTCTGTTGGATTTCATTTAAAGGGCTCAGCCATAATTGTTCAAATCGACTGAATCAGGAGATTTTCACAACAGCGGCTGTTAACTCCTTCAAAGTTTGCTACATTTTAGTTTTTTCACCTGTTTTTTTCTTTTTGGCTTTTTTGCTGAAACACGTGTTGACAGAAATAAAGTCATTGGAAAAGGAAGCTGGGGTTAGACTAAAGAGCAGGGAACCTTGGGACGATCCACCCAGCCAGATCAACCGGACCAGGCACCACGTCCGGTGGACAAAATGGGACTCGGGCTGCCAGGCAACGGGAAATCAGAGACAGTTGAGCCCACATCTTTACAGAGACCTGCTCAATCCACATCCTGGATCAGGCACTCTCCAGGAGGAGCTTGTTCTGAGCTGACAGAGAGAAGGACTCCGGCTAGATGAGAGGTGTCTGTTTACATCAATGACGCTTGGTCAAGTCAGCCTCACAGAGCTGCTAGCATGAATGTAGACTCTTAGTCAAAAAGTCAAAAACAGACATCTGTAGAACTGAAAGGATCACTTTGTCAACAACTCATGTGAGAGTTGTCCTGTGAATGGTTGTTTTTTTTTAATATTGTTTTATAAATCTTTACACATCTTCATTTCTTTCAGATCCAAACTCTGTTAAGACCTGGGCGACAGAGACGCCGCTGCTTCCCACAAATGTCCAAACTCCTGATCCAAAGGAGGAGATGGATGTTAAAGGTGAGGAGACGGTTCAACTCTGTGAGGAGAGAAAAGAGTTCACATAATTAGTGCTGAATCACGCTCAGATTTGTATCTATTGTATTTCAGTTACTGTAACTTTTTTCTCTGTTTGACTTTTTTCACATCAGGTGGTCGATCCCATCAGGGATTTTGGATCCCAGCTGTGGCTTTCTGCATCTTACTTGCCCTGGGAGTTGGTGCTGGATGTGTGTTTAAACAGAAGTTTCACAAAGTAAATGTGATGGAGAAGGAAAGCAAACAACTTGTCCCAGTATGATGTCACTCCAGATGAGCCACTTCCAGCCAAAGTGTCTTCCTAAAGAGCTCGTTAGTATTTGATGTTAACGGAGATGAGAGCGTTCTGCACTTCTCCCTCTCTTGGATCTTCCTCATCAGTTCAGGGATTCAGACCAGCATCACCTCCAGCCACAAGTGGACCCACTGGATCAGCAGGAGGGAGCTCTTCATGATGGACACAGATTACCATCAGAAGGAAAATGAACATCATGCTGTTTTGAAGAAGACTTGAAACTGGCGACAGAGACCATAAACGCATTAGGAAAGTGTTTACTGAGGTATTAAATGTGGTGAGATAAAATTTTCTCATTGACTTTTTTACGATACAACTTTTTAGCAACCAGTGGAGTCCGTTAGAAAGAATGCAGCCTTAAGGCACTTTCACATTATTGGCTTCACTTTTCAGACCTGGAAGTACCCGCTTCTCTCAACCCATCATCAGTGGCAGGATCACTTTGAGACTTAGTTTTTAAGAGAAAGACTTTTTTTTTTCTTTTTTTCTCAAATTCCCATCAGTCATTTTCAACTCTTTCAGTGGCAGCCAGAGATGACAGCTATTTTACCTCAAAGCAACACATGATGGACAAAAAAGACAGCAGAAGGGGTGGTGATGACACATGCTGTCACGATTTGGTCTTGTCTGCTTTGTGTTTCTGTGTCTTGATCCTTGTTTTAGTCTGTTTCTCTGTCATATTTGGAGTCTGTCTGTGTTGTCAGTTATTTA
>NC_060161.1:31066002-31113715 GCF_021292245.1 Micropterus dolomieu | reverse complement strand
TCTCAACCAACAGTTTTCATTTGCATCACTAAAGTCTGACAAACAAAGTTAATTACCTGTCCAGCAGAAAACAGACAACTTCAGCTCTGCTTTGAAAACATCTGTCCCACATTAACGTTATAGTCTTCCATCTGGAAAATCCACAAAATCCGTGATTTCTGCCGTCAGCTGTCTGTCCTGACGCCGTCTGGCTGTCGGCTCTCGTGCTAAATAACACGTGTGCTCCTTCAGTTGTCCGAATGTCACTTCTCTTCTTACTTCTAAATAAACTTCTAATTAATATTATTATTAGTCCCTCTTCTTCTTCTTTGTACGTATTCAATGTAGTGACAGGCGTCTACACTACCGGAATTACACAAGCAGAAGAAGAACGCCGTGATGATGAAACGCGCTCTGTAGTGCTGTTTGTTCGTTGACGGCTACGGTAGAAACATGATGACAAAATACAGCGACCTCCACAGCAGGGGGTGCCCGCGGTTATGTTGATAAAAATGTCTCATACTAAGAATAATAAAAACATAATGGTTCATTATGTAAGGTCTTTATACACCACTGAAAACATAGTTATGGATCTTATATTGCATTTCTGTCAATAGAGCATCAGAAATATTACACACTGGACCTTTAACTTTCATTTTAATTTACAACAAAATGCAATTACTATTTTCAACCGCTAGATGGCAGCTGTAGACCTACTGAGACATGACTACTGGCGAGACTTGAAAGTTAGTAGACATCAGAGTTGCCAGGTCTTTAAATTGGCCATTTTTAAACGAGGGATACTTTACGATTTCGGCCTTTCAGCAAGCAACGGGCGAGAGTTTACTGCAAACGCTGGAAGTGAAAAGACATTTACTTTGGTCTTTGGTATCTGTGTCTTTGTTTGACATGTCTTCATTATTTATCTACATTATTTGTTAACATGTGTAGAACCGTGACATTTCAGCGAGTAACAGTGTTGTGGTTAGCTTAACGTGCTGCATGCAAGTGTAACTTAATGTTAGTCCATGATACCCACATGTTTCCTGCCCTTAAAAACTCTTACATTATATCATCTGAATTCAAAGGGGGTGAAGATAAAACATGTGCAACCTTACCTATTATAATTTGTTATGAAACCCACACACATATTTTACTAGATCATTATGATATGAAAATATGAGTATTTGACTTTTGACACTAAATATTTATAGCAAATTATCCAGCATACAGTCAGCAAAGACAACAATAAATATTCAGAACAGAACACATTACATTCACAGCAGAGAAAGAATAAAATCAGCTTTCCCAATTGTCTATTTGGTTGTTCTAATGCAACATGATGGCTAAAACATGTGTCAGTAATAAATAAAGGCTTTTAAACTAAAAAGAAAATAACGTTATACATGCGTATCACGTAGACTAACGTTACACTAGGGATGGGACGCTCGATACTGACGTGTCGACGCTGTGTCGAGATCCCGAAGCACAGACATTTCGAAACACTGCTTCAAAGCGTGGTTCAAAACGTCAATGTCACGTGACCACAGTGAAGCGAGGCTTCGGTGCGTTTCACCCCTGTTTCGACAGGTGGCACACCTGCTGCTTCTGCGCTTGATTCACAGTGTTAGGAACAAACCGCACATCAGCCTCTAACTCATTTGACAGATTTGTTCCAAGGACACACAATCATTTGATTTATTGGAGCGACGTGCTGTAGTAGCTACTGTATATCCGCACCTGGAGGCCAAAACATACTTTTGCCAGCAACAAATGTTCCATGTGACCAAATTTTTCCAAGGCTGGGGATGTCAATTATGAAAAGAAACCCCGACTCAGCCTCAAAACAGCTGAATATTTCTGAACACAATTCTTGACATATAACAAATGTGAGATTTTTCATTTATCATTCTTGAAACAACTTCAACTTTACTCAGTTACAGATTTTTAATCCATTACAGCTCATCACTGCCAGCAAAAATTTAGCAACTCATTTCAAACTCAGCTGCGTGTTGAGAGAGAAGTACTGGGAGCCAAGGGGTGTTTTTTTCCCCGGTCGCCGAGAGTTGAAAAATGTTCAACTTGGGGCGAAACGCAGTGTACGTCAATGTCGTCCAATCACAGTGCAGGAGGGGCGGGACATGTACTGACTTTGCTGCTGTAAACTTTACTTTTGTTGCTGCTCTGAAAACAGTTAGTTATAATAAAATATTAAATTTGATTGCTGTTCTGAATGTATTCTTTTTTAAATGACATATTTTTTAAAATGCAATTATTTAGTAGTGAAAAAACCAATAAGAGTATAGATAAAGAACAGAACAAAATATAGTATCAATAAATGTATTAATAAATAAAATAAATATAAATCCTAACAATATACAATAAATGGCAGCCGGTGAAGACAAAGTTTATGAGAATTTATCAATCACAGTTAACAAGTTCATCTCTGGGATGGATCTCTAATTCATTTAAATTACTATTTTAAAGATTAAACATGACAATTAACTTTAATGTTATTTTCAGCAAAGTTTTGTGTTGTAGTTTGTATTATTCAAAATTTTGACACCAAGATTAAAACTTTTACAGCAAATGTGTCGTTTCCACAAAGGGGTCTAATTGGTTACTGATAATCGGGATCGGGATCGGCCCCGATAAAACCATATCGGTCGATGCCTGGTTAACACGACTAAAACTTATCCAATTTGAAACAACAGCCCTGCAATATATCCTTCCTGCAGTTTAGTGATTCACTTTGGAGGCTGCACTTAGTTGTGCTGTTGAACTGTTCTGTGTTATACTGAGAGATGTTCCTCATATTGTGTCCACCCCATTAATATCACTGAGAGTAGACTGAATATTGGAAGCAGCCCCCACTATTACACAATACTAATTTTTATGTTTTCCTAGGAGAATCCTCTGCGCCTGGTTCCCCAGAGCCGGTCCTGGCCTTTGTGAATGGGGACGTCATTCTGCCCTGCAGTTTCAGGTTTAATCCCAGCAATGACTTTCCAACGGTGGAGTGGACCAAGAAAGGCCTGCAGCCAGACGTCATCTTCTTGTACCGGGATGGCTGTGAGACGTATGAGATGAAGAACCCGGCCTTCGAGTACAGGACGAGCCTCATCATGAAAGAGCTGAAAAATGGAAACATCTCGTTAAGGATCTCCAACGTGCAGCTGTCAGATGCAGGGACATACCGCTGCATGAGGCTCTGGCAGAACGCCCCCTGGGAGACTACGACTGTGGAGCTTACAGTGGGTACGTCCTGTCAAGTGTTTTTTTTAAAGAGGTTTTGCAGCTGCAGCTCACTGTCACCTAAAACTTCCCTGTTTCAAACATGGAGTGCTTCAAACATGAGCCCTGTCAAAAACGCACAACAACAGTGACTACGTGTACATGCAAAACATATTCCTAGAAAAGACAATGCTCCAAACTGTTTACATGACTAATGAAAGTTATTATTCCATTAATCTTCCCCTTTGCAGATGTCCGTACTCTGATTAACATTATGACGCACTTCTCACAGCTACACCCAAAATCTACCTGTTGAGAGCCAAGTCCTTCCTTCTTTTTTTCTGTGCATGTGACTCCACCCTAGCCTGTTGGAACAAAGTGTTGGTTAGGTGGTGTGTTTACAATGCAAGAACCCCAAATGAGACACATGTTATGAATGTGCTGTATACTGTATATGTTCAAAGACTGCTCCTAAAACCTGAATAATACCGGCAAATCCCACATTCAGAAAATGCCACTTAAGAATAAGGCCATAGAATATCCAAACACAAGATGCTGTTCATGTGACCCATATCAAATTAGGAAAAATAGTGGAACATTAGTGTGCATGTAATCATAGTAAATGATTATCATGATATGACCATGAAATGACCATAAAACTTCACGAGCAACTGACCTCATTCAGGCTTGAGCACGACCCCGCCCTATTTACTCAGCGTATATTGCTCAGGGCAAACTTCCTGTCCCTGCTGTCTCTCTTGAGTGTGTGGAAAAAAACGAAGAAAGACAATACGGCTTTAGCTGTCACTTTTCCAACTGGGTCAGGTGTGATACTGATACCGAACACTTAAATGGCTAGTTATTAACTTACATGTGGGTGGAAACTGCCTTTGAACCCACATGCTATAACCAAAACACTTCTGTTCTTGAACTAATTATTTTGCCCTAGAGAAAGAATATAAAATGTCTTATTTAATTATAATCCTAATTAATATTTGATAAGGTCTAACAGAAAAGTTGGATGGAACATTCAAAGCTCACATGTTGCGTAATTCTTGTTTTCATACAGTTTCTGAGCAGAAACCCTCAGTGTCTTCAGCTGAACATACAGGAGTGACTCTTCGGTGTGAGGCGGACTGCTGGCTGCCGGAGTCTGAGATCACATTTGTGGATGATCAGGGAAACAACATCCCTGCTGAAGCCCCAAAAAGAGATCAAGATGCCAGAGGGTGTTACACTGTGACGCAAAGAGTGACTCTCCAGCATCCTACCAACAGGTTTAAATTCAGTTTATCACTCAAGCGCAAATTCAAACTTGTGCAAAAACCAACCTGCGCTCTTGAGCCGTCACATATTGATGCATGGTCAGGATCCCTTAGCATCACTTTTTAACACATTGAGAAGACCTGCATTGTTTGATCATTCAATTTAATTTTATTTATATAGCGCCAGTTTAATACATAAGTCATCTCGTTGCACTTTTCATTTAGACCAGGTCTAGAGCATAGACTCTTTGTCATAAACTAAATTTAAAGTTAATCGAATGTCTATCATCACAGGGTCACCTGCATAGTTCACCAGCCAGAGATCAACCAGACCAGGGACACTCAGATCCTCATACCAGGTAAACTGCAGCTTAAACAACACACCTCAGGTCACACTTTAAGTTGTTACAGCAGAGTTTCATCATCCTATTTCTTCATGTTTGTGGTGTCTGATATTTAATGGAACATAATGAACGTACAGACTTCACGCCACCACGGCCTGTCAAGAGAAGCTCATCCTCTTGATTGGAGGGAAACAAATAGCAGGCAGCGGAAGGCAAACTGAAATCTGCTCCTGATAACAGTCCAGTCATGTCGTCTCCTTGTGGGATTTATTGTATTTGTTATGCCAGCATCATGTTTATTGTCATTCCAGATGACTATGTATGTTCCTGCTCCCTAATGACTGCCATCGCTGTTGGAGAGGCCATTTTACTTCTGTCTGCAATATTATGTGGATTAGCTGTGATGTTACGGAAGAGATGTGGCAGATCTGGTAAGATGCTAACACTGAGACAAAACTGTATTTAATATAGAAACTCACCCCTTGATTAGAAAAAGCAGCATGTGTGGTTCAACATAGCCCTCTGGCTTGGTGAGTTTAGCATCTTGTAGTAACATAAGAGTTCCACAAGATGGCAGCTCAGCTCCACTCGGGAGGCAGCAGTCAGACAAAAGTCACCAGGTGTCAAGCAAGAACTACAAGGAAGTGCCCTCCTTTTTAAAGGGTAATTCCAGGCTGTTACCACAATTTGAGCAGCATATTCTCTGCTTTGACTTCATGTCCATCAATTTTTATAACATTATATTGACCAAGTTAACAGCTGAAATGTGGACATATGGAATTATTCTTAAATAAAAGATTAATGTGAAACTAACTGCGTGTTTTGTTGTGTTCACGCAGTGGAAGGAAAAAAACAGTCGTCGGGTCACAGTACATTCACTGGTACCCCTGGAAATGAACCACTTCTGAGTGTGGGTGCTGACAACGTGGCAAACAGCAGCATTGAGAGGCTGACAAGAGAGCTGGATGACCTCAAGTCAAAGCTTCATGAGAGAGAGGAGACCATCCGCCAACTACAGCGCAAATTAAAATCTCACCCATGTTCTGTTATTTGCCAGCTTGAACAGCCAACGATTGTCTGCAGTCCTGCAGCGTCGGCCGACTGCAGCCCTCCAATATCTGACAGCTTACCCCAGAATCAGGGTCCGACGCCGAGCATCTCACGACCAAACAGTAATCCACAAACTGCCCGCCCAATCTCTGGAAAGCGTCGCAACAACTGCAGCCCCGCTGTTTTGGACTTTGGTATTCCAGCGTCGTACGGTTCTTTTTCAGCAAACACTTCAAAGAAAAAGCTCAGTCGTTCCATAAGTGAGCCCAGTGCTCAGCCTCGTCCAAACCATCCCAAGCTTCAGCGCAGACATTCCTTAACGCTTCCATCCCCAACCCTGCACCGTAACCGCTTCACCCCCCTGGAGGGTTTAACAGAGGAATCAGAGCCATTAATTTCATCAAAAAAGAGCACACATCAGTTAAAATCAAGCAAATAAAAACAAAACTATCTGCATGGTCAGATACAACCAGCAGTAAGGGAGGTGTGATGTTTGTAATTCAACGGTGAACTGATTCTTTAACACCTCTGTCATAATTTTCATGAAACATGGTTGTCTATATGAAAATAAGCTCTCCCTTATCCTTCATCCCTGTTAGATTCTTTCCAACAGCTCAGGTGTGAAGTTGAAATCATTTGTATTAAACTAGCAGACCTTTGCGTCATCATTTCTGTTGCTAACTTGATATTTCATATTAAAAAACGCTTTTATTAGGGCCCGGGTATTTATTTTTTTGTTCAAGCTAGCTTGGTTTGTAAGGTGGATCTGTAGGCTACTACACGTTACCTGCTGGTTAAGAGTGTCTCTTAAACAACCTGCCTCTTATGGAGAGTACGTCTATATGAAAATCTTTGGAAGTGGCACAAACAGGAAAGGAAAGCGGACAAGTAGATGAAAAGTTTTTTTTTTGTCCTCTTGAAACTTTCAGGGTTGTTCCCCAGTCTGATGCATTTGTCTGTGTGCAGCTGCATCTTTCTGCTTTCTACAAATGTTAAGCATATTTTTATTTTAAAAAATGTATTGCATCTTGTAATGTCTTATAATAAGATTTGATGTCTGGGTTGGTATCTATGGGGACCTTTTTATTTAAAATCACTTTGTACTTGTAATAAAGTACTGAATATTAATTTAATTTAAATATTTTAATTGTTGTATAATATGTGATGTAAATAAGAATTACATTTTTGTATGTGTTTTAAAGCTTTTTATTTCCACTACATTGTCATGAAATAAAGCACTTTATTTATATAATTATAGTGTTTCCTACATTCACACAATAATAAAAAGGGCGCCCCCTAGTGAGTCAGTTATTACCCTGCAGTTTCTTTTGGTTCTCACATTGTTTCTTAGGTGGAGGTTTTAATCCACCAGCAGTCAGCTTTTCAAAAGTTTTGTAATTGGTTTGATATTAAATAAAGAAGTTGCTAATATGTCACTTGATTCACGCTCTATATTTAAGATAGTGTTTAATTAGACTGATTAATTTAAGGTTTTGTTTTGTGCAATTTCCTTTAGGGGAAGATGAAGAAAATGTTGACATGTCAGCTGTATATCACACAGCAGAGAGGCAAATTATGTGAGGTGGGAGTTTCTCAGAAAGGAAGTGCAGACACCAGGCTGTTTGTCTGTCCGTCAGTTGGTGGTGGGACAGGATGCAGTTAACACCGTTCTGCCTGGTGCTGTGTGAGTACAAACTCTCTTTGATGTGTAGAATAAAAAAATAATCTAACCCCCCAGAGTCTCTTCACATGCTGCTAACAGATATTTTAAGGTCTTTCTGAATTAAAAAATCACTGACTTAATTTATTTGCATTTGTTTACATTTTTGTCTTTTTTGATTCATTCTTGCTTCTCGTGCTATTTTTCTATTCCTCTGTTTCATCATTTCTTTATTTTTCTATCCCTTCCGTTCTCCCAATCTGTCTTCATCTTTCACCGCCTCTGTCGTTTGTTTTCATTCATCACACCTTTTAATTTTCTTTCTACCCTCCTTACTTTTTACACTTTCTTTTTTGGGCTTTTGTATTACTGTATTCCTGTTTTCTACTTTCACTTTCTTCTACCTTCTTTTCTCAATCTCTGCTCTCTTCCTATATTCGATTTTTTTCCTCCATTTCTTTCTTCCTGGCTTATTTAACTTCTTCCTTTGATTTATTTATTTGTTCTCCCTTATTTCCACCTGCCTATTCTTTCATCACTTGTTTGCTTCCTTCTTTCCTTTTTCTTTTTTTCTTCTCTTCATTTCTTGTTTTTCCCCTTTAATTCTTCCCCTCAATCCTCCCTTTCTCTTCTTCTTCCCTTCCTATCTCCCCCCTCTGTGCAGCCTGTCTTCAGGTCAGCCCTGACAGGTCTCAGTTCTTCAGGTACGAGTCCATCTCTCTGAGCTGCAAGGATCAGATTAACTCAACCGGCTGGAAAGTGAAGAGGAAAACGTCGAAGGGTGGGGTCAGACCCTGCTCCTCCGGCTGGGGCACGGCCCTGTCGGGCTCCACCTGCCTCATCGGGAACACCTACCCGTCTGACAGCGGGGTGTACTGGTGTGAGTCTTTAAACGGGGAGAGGAGCAACGGCGTCAACATCACCATCACTGGTACTGCACACTGGAAACAAGAGTTAAATCTGCATTTAATAGATCTGACTTTACATAGGAGCAGATTTTGAACTACAAAGTAAAGTTAGAAATGAACCTTTTGATATAAGAAAAAAAAGACTTTAATGAAAGCACAAAATGAGTTTCTTTCTTTTCTCAAGATCGTACTGTGGTCCTAGAGAGTCCTGCCCTCCCTGTGTCGGAGGGAGCTGCTGTGACTCTGCGCTGCAAAGCTGAGAAGAAGAACTCCACCGACCACAGGTTTATTTTCTATAAAGATGACCGTTCCATCAGCACCAACTCCACAGGAGAGATGACCATTCACGGTGCTTCCAAATCTGATGAAGGGCTCTACAAGTGTAGCATCTCCGGGGGTGGAGAATCACTAGTCACCTGGCTGGCTGTTGATGGTGAGAAAAAAGTCTACAGGTGTTGTATAACTGAGAAAGAGTTGGTCAAACATACACAGTATCTGACAAAAGTGAGTACACCCCTCATATTTTTGTAAACATTTGATTATATATTTTCATGTGATAACTCTTAGGGTTGTCCTCACTGTTGTTGCCAGCGTGTGTTATTTTGAGGGGACAGCAAATTTACACCGTTACAAACAAGCTGTACACTCACAACTTTACGTTGTAGCAAAGTGCCATTTCTTCAATATTCTCAAAGATATGACCAAATATTTACAAAAGTGTGAGGGGTGTGGGGTTTGTGAGATATTGTAATGTGTTGTTGTAAGGACAACATTGGAGACCTGCATTTTGCTTACAACCTTTTTTTTAAAAAGAGCAGGTAAAAAAAAGTACTGCACCAACTTAACATTACATTGTTGGACTCTTTTTAAAGAAAGGATATGAATAAATGCTGCTGACATCATCTTTGTTATCCCACTATTCCTCTGCTTGACCTGTATGCCCACCTAGATACCTGCCTGTCTGCTTGTAAGCCTGAACAGTACATCTCTGAAATCCTTCGTCTGCATTTGGGTCATTGACATAAACCCATCATTCTACTTATATTTTACTCTTAAAAACATGATTCCTTTTGTAATATTGCATATTGACTTACCTTTTGATCCTGCAGTGCTCTGCACATGTTGTTTGATATTCCATGAAACATTTTTAAGTCCTGATTGCGCAAGAATTAGTATTTTTTTCTGACTTGGTGCCCCTAATCTTTTGGAGTGCAATTCTCTTTTACGCCACTGTTGTAAATACAATCCCATTAAGATTGAACGTAAACCAAGGAATTCAAATATGTAGAACGCTAATAATGAAATGTTATCTCATTTAGTGTTTCGTTTCGTATTTATATCCACAGCTTCTCTTCCACCTTCGTCGTCAGCTCCGATGGCAACTTCCAGTTCAGACTCTGTCTTCAGACTGATGTGTCATCTGGTGGTGGGAATTCCTTACATGCTGTCTACAGTCTTACTGGGACTCATATACAGAGACAGGAAGAGGGGTAAGACCACTATTGCTTGTGTCTAATGTTGGCAAATCAGAACATATAATTACAATAACAACAGAACTGTGCTGTTAGCTCTCTGTGCTTGGTTCCTGAACGACTCTTCTACCTACTTTTGCTTACTTTCTATAACCATTATTCATTTACATTTATTCATTTAGCTGATGCTTTCATCCAAAGCGACTTACAGTTGCTATACATATCAGAGGCCACACGCCTCTGGAGCAGCTAGGGGTTAAGTGTCTTGCTCAGGGACACATTGGTGTCTCACAGTGGATTTGAATCCGGGTCTTTCACACCAAAGGCAAGTGTCTTATCCACTGCACCATCACCACCCCATTCAGGGCAAATGTTTCTCAACTCACACTTACATATTTAAATCTAACATCAGTCAGCTGAAGACACCAGTTTACATGGACCTGATTGTTAATGGTCTAGTCTGTGTAAGGTTTTACTCCAGTGAAGTCCATATTAAACCATGAGATCCTACGTACACCTTTAAACATGTAACCTGTAATCAGTCCACCTGTTTGACACCACACGCCAATTACATTATAGACCTCAAGCAAACATCCTGTTTAAGTGGCACTAACCTTTGTTTCATTTCATTATTCTTTCTAACGCTGCTGTTTTGTTTGTTTGTTTGAAAAGGAGGGTTATTTTGTCATTTTCAAGGCATTATTAGAAGATGAAGACGTGGTAGCAGTTGTTAGGTGGATTTAACGGAATGTGTTTTTCTTTTTATGTGCCAATTCAAGAGTTTCTCTCAAATGCTGCATTTGTCACATATCCCCAATTTTCTTGTACTATTTTTCTGAATTTGTCACACAAAGATGAAATGTCTAAGCTTAAAAGCTTAAATGTCAAGGAGCTCAACACCAGAACCAGATTAAATTAGCACTACAGATTGGCACATCTTTGTCTGGGAAAACACTGTTTTTATTGCACATGTTATACGTTGAAGCTGTTACAAAAATAAGGGCTCAAAGCCCAGTTCCACTGCAGTATTCAAACAATGATAGCCGTAAAGGTGTACCAGCTATTATCATGACCAACAAATCTAGGTTAGCGGTTGTGGGTAAAATCCAACATTGCAACATAATGTGCAGGAGACTCTTTCGGTTATTAATCAGACTCTGAGTTGAAACAGCTTTAACAGGTTGCTCTTAAAAGAAATCCAAACATCTTAATCCAAGTAAAGTTTTCACCTGATGGTTATTACTGATGACTGATAAGGCATATTGTAAGTGTAGCTGGTGATGTGTATCTCTCTCTTTTCATGGCAGCTCAGATGGTTGCAGAAAGAAGAGGCAGCGACGATGTCATCATGGAAATAGTTGTCTAGTCTTGTAAACTGGTCAAAAGGGACATCACATGAGACCACAGGAGGTCCTGGGGATCTACTTTTACCAAGTGCTGAGTTTAAGGATCTGCTGCCTTTTGGTGGCTGTTTGATAAGTCTGGTTACCAAATCCTGGATAGATGATTGATCTTTTGATGCATTCTTTTACCAAGCTTCCCACATAGCCTCCCTGTCAGACTATGCTGTTTTTTTGTGTTGTTTCACTTCTGTTGTCTGTATAACTATCGCAAAACTTTAAGACAAGACTAATGGACAAAGTAGTTTGTTAGTGCCTTTCAAAGGAAATATGAACATTACAAAAACCTTTCACCACCTCTATGGTCAATGTGTGGTTAAGCATGGGGGTGATGGGAATTATCTAGGTCATTTTTTTTAAAGTAAGCAACGTTGACTGTTAGTAGGACAATAACCGTACATACACAGGGTTTGATTTCAGACTTTGATGAGACACAATGAAGTCAGAGATTCTTCAACGAACGCAAATGTGTCTACAAATTGAGCAAATAATACATTATTTTTACAGTATCCAAAAAACGCGTGAATTAGCAGAGACAGTCAGTAGAAAAAGTGAGCAGAGTCAGTGGACATGATCGCGTGCAACCTACAGTGGCAACAGTGGTTAATTGGTTAACTCTATAGAGTGTGTTGTTGTACCTTTTGTTTCCACAATGTGATCGTGTGTTTAAAACTGCTCACGCTCACTTTTTCTGTCTGTCATCAGGACTTTCTATTATCAATTCCCTTTCTAGGAAGTTGTTTTGTGTTTGAGTCTTTGAGAGAAACCTTTTTGTTAGATCTTTGGCTGTAAATAAATGCCCTTTTTATTTGAACCTAAATCTGTGTCCTCCTTTCCTTAAATCCCTGAACACATTATTGTCACTTACCTCCTCCCCCTGGACTTCCATCTGAGGTTCGTAACACCATTAATCACAATTTTTGATAGTAATGTTAGAGCCATTACAACATAAACAAATAATAATAAGCAAATAAGCAATTTAATCTCTCTCAAATTTTTTCTTACACTTTCTTCCTCTCTTTCTTTCTTCTTCCACATTATTCCCAGGCAGGAGAGTGGTCGGAGAAGCACAGGTGTGACCAATAACATTTATGATGGATGACCCTGAAACTGACGCAGGTAAGACGAATATAGCCAGTATTCATTTTATTATTCACATGTGTGCTTCAGGGAATAATGCAGATGGGCCTTTTATTGCTCTCAGAGTAGTCTTGTTTAGATAACGGTGTAAACTGATGTTGGATTGTAACTGCGACACATTATACTGTACAATTTTGTCAAATACTGCTCTTGAGTGTGAAAAGGAAGTGTGGGGGGGTAGCATGAGAGTGTGTGTTTTTTGAGAGACGTGTTTGTGGTTTGCTTGTTTTTATTATTCAGCCGTGTGTGAGAGGTGTGAAGTTTTAGTCTAGAGGTCTATATTTTTTTTTTCCATTTGACATTTCATATCTTGCCAGAATTTACTCAAAACTGGAAAACAACATACCATTTTTGTTAAACATTGTTGAAAATCAACATACATTTGACTTTTACTGGAAATAAAGACACACTTGTAAAACAAATAACTGCTGTACATTGCATTTTTAGAGTTTGATTCCTCTGTATAAATGGAAACACTACAAACACTTCCACATTCATTGTCAGTGATTTACTGAATCAGCCTTTTCTGTGGATTTAGGTCAGTTGTGGTGATTTTATCTGTATGTTCCGTATTTGTATCTGTACCGAAACTAGGTGATGTATTTCTCAGAAGTGGAAACAAAGAGGTGAAATTGTGCTACTTTTAAAATCTACAAAAATGCCAAAAGTCCTCTGTACTAAAATCATGTCAGATTTTAAACTGAACTTGTAAAGTAAATCAACATTTTTAAACAATTGTAACTGCATTAAAAACAGGTACACGATTAGATTATATTTTGCAGTATAAGTGGCAATTCCTGTGGTTTGGCATTTGAAAAATATGCATAGTTTCTTTTGAGCCAAGAGTTACATATTCAGATTGACATCTCTCATGTCTGTGTGGTAAATATGAAACTACAGCCAGTTAGCTTAGCTTAGCATTAAGACTGGGAACAGGTGAAAACAGCTTCCCTGACTCTGTAACATCAGCACATTTAACATATTACATATCATGTTGTGGTTTTATATTGGATTATATGCAGGATTGCAGATTGTGTTACCTTTTGGACAGACTTTTTCCAGTCTTTATGCTAAGCTAAATGGCTGCTGGCTGTATATATGTATTCATATTCACGCAACACCTTTTAACTCCAATGAGTAGAACAGTACAAACAACAAGGGCACCCAGGCCAAAATCTCTCTTGGCTACAAAAGGTTTGTGAACTAAATTAAAATAACAAACAGCAGAGCATTAGAAATGGACAAAGACCCATAAGAGCTGGTAGCAACTGGATTTACAGTATTACTGAAAGAACCAATCACAAACCAGTAACTACCAAGGCAATCGTTTAAACCAGTCAATCATAGCAGCTCACCTGCAGACCATCAGAAACATCTACACCACTACAAGTCCACAGAGCTATGGACGGATCCAGCACATCATTATTGACGGAAGTCTTATTATACACATACATCAACACAACCCTTTTGTAAGGTAACAAAATTGCCTTTTTATTCACAAATATACAGACTGTGCCCTCATGAAGGAATTAAAAAGTAATAATTAAAGCTTTTTATAATTTCAGTATATCTTTTATATATATATAAAAGTGTTTTTTGTTCTTCATGTGTTTTATTGTTCAGTCTTGAAAACTAGCTGAGGCTATAATTGCTGTGGTATGTAGCACTGGTTCATGCAATTTGTCCATAGAAATAAACATTAAATATAGAAAAAAAATTCAAAAAAAGCTGTAAATTTTGATGTGTAAAATATGTGATGTTTCCCTTGACGAGAATATGTTATCCTGACTGATCTTTACATCACATTTATTTGAGTACAAAAAGATATTCTTCTTTCATGCAAAACATCACTCCTAAAAGTGTCAGCCTACTTTTAAAACAACCCGTTTTTATTCCCAGGGTGTCACATATGGATGCTTTGTCAAGTACTTTGGCGTCTGGTACGAATGCACAAGGCGCCCCAGAGTGTTATATTTCAACACACTGGGGGAAGCTCTTCAATGCCATTGTTCAATGTTAAAAGTACAGCTATATATAAGCAGAAAAGTCAGAGCAATGAGGTGGTTGGGCTGAATGGGTTGGTGGGTCAGAAACTAGATTTTGACCCAGGAGGTCAGTGTTGATTTCCTGAAACAAAAGTCAACATTACTCATTTTAAGTGATTACACTTACATAAGTTTCATAAGTAGCGTACCTAACGTAGTTAATGTAACCCCAACCATGATTTCTTTCTATCCTAACAGAGTAGTTATTGTGCCTAAACCTAGCTGTGATGTTTTCACAATGATAACCACTAGTTTTATTTTGAAAGTCTAAGCGAATGTTGCATCTTCATTCTTGCTAATTTACACGTAGCAACATCCAAAAAAAATGCCTTGAGCCTGAAGTGGGTATTTCTGATCAACTAGCATGTTTGACAGGAGTGTTTTACAGAAACTAACTTGTGAAAATCTTTCGATGACATTAAAACCAGTAGTGCTTCTCAAACGTGTTACAGTAGATCCAGACACATTACCACACACGCTCCCAGACATTCGCACACAGCACCTAAACAACAAAAAAAGCCATCTGTTAGTGCATTTCCAAATGACTGGTGAGCGTTTTTCTGTTTTACCGCCACTTTGGTTAACGTATGGTTGAGTTTAGCTGACTATATCTACTTGGTCAAAGCTCTGCAGGCAGAATAGTGTCATAGCTGCTTCAAATAAATGGCAGGCTATTTGAGCCTTTAAAGAAGCTGCAGGGAAATAAAATGTAAAATGTCACAAAGGGAAGATTTATATTGGTTCAGAAGCCTCTTTGTGGATAATAAGGAAGTCAAAGACGCAACATTCATGGAGGAAATTCATTTTGTTCCAGCGAATGAATAATGAATAAAAAAAGTAAAGTGACAGTGTCATACAATGTGAACTACATGTGAAGAAACTTCCCACATCCAGTGACCCGACAAGTACTTCCTGAATTTACTTTTGAGCTCACTGATGTTTTGATCCCTTTATCATAACGTAACATTAGAAATTCTGTTTCTCAATTGAGGAACTTTACGGCTATTAAAACTTTCAAATACAAATTTAATAGACATAAGGAACATAAATTGACATAAGGAACGTAATTGATAAGGAACTTGAGAGGAGAATTCATGACTTACCGTTTATTTCACATTTCAACCCAAATATGACAATGATAATACAAATAATGACAATGACAGCGACAACGCCTTTGTGAAGGCGTCTGGCAGTTTTGTAACCTGGAAGAAAAGAGGAGAGATGTCACGGCACAGAAGAAAGAAGAGAGGTTTTCACAATGTTGATATTTTCATCACCTTTGTTTTCTCGACTGGAGCAGTGAGCTTAATGTAGCAAGTGATGCAACAATGAGTGTGTTGCTGTGGGTCCACATTTTACAACATTGTGAGCCTGTAAGGTCGGGTTAGCATTCAGAAAACACATCTCTATTCAGCCAAACTACAGCCTGACAAAACAAAAAGTGCTTTGTCTGTAGGCTTTAGTGCTAAACATTCTGGTAAGATATTTAAATAGTCAACTGAAAATGTTTTATTTGCTTTGACTTTCTCTGTATTTAACCAAGACCAGATCTTTCTCTTTCTTAAATTTAGTTTTTTACTTACTGAAAGCTGCTTGTTGCTCTTCTGTGTTGTTTTTATTTTCTGCTGAAAAATAGAAATAAGTATTAAAACACGGGAATATTTTGATCAGTCTGGCTCCATTTTAAGGAAAGAAAGATTTTGTCTAATACATATAAAATGCATTAACGACTGCGTGTGACCTCTGACATAAATTGCAATTGTAAGTAGCTTTGGATAAAAGCCTCAGCTAAATTATTAAAATGTGGATCCTCTACATGTGAAATTATAACTTTTTCCAACTCTGTAGAATCTGAATCCTGATCTTCAGTGAACTTACCAACAGTGAGGTTAACATAACAACTCTTGTGCACTTTTTCAGTGTGAAAGCAGCATCTGTATCTTCCAGCGTCAGAGAGCTGTACTGAGGAGAGTTTCAGTGACAGGTTTCCTTTGGTCAGACCCTCATGAGAGAGAGACGTTCTTCCTTCAAAGTGCTCCTTCTGCTCTGCAGGACTGTCTTTTCCGTCTTGATGCAGGTGTACAAACTGGTTATGGCTCCCACGGCTCCACTCCACTGTCATATCTGTTGCATCCAGTGGGGGCTCAAGGTGGCACTGCAGAATCACGTCCTCACTGACTGCAGCTTCCACTGGATCAGAAGAGCAAACCACCTCTGGGTCTGTTGAAGAAGCAGCATTAGACCAGATACAGACCTTTTACACTCAGCTACAACAAAGCTCTTCTTGTTGCGCTCAGGGGAATTTGATTTATGACCGCTAGCATTTCTAAAATCATCAACTGATTATGAAACATTACAGTAAATTACAGCCAGGAGCTTTTCTCAGGCGTACCAGATGGAGGTTTTGCATTGTTGTCTTGTAACAGACAAAAATAGCAACATCTGTATAAACTGTTGACTAACAGGCACTGAATCACGAACTGCTTCTGCTCCTGTGTAGCCTATTTATCTTTCAGGGACAAAAAATTAGGGAACTGATATTATTAAGTGTACAGTGTATATAATAGCCTAATCTCCTGACAAGAACAACTAAATATTACTGCGCAAATATGGCCGTCCTTTTCAACTCAATATCATTACTCCTATTTATAATAATAATTAATAATAATCAATTAACTAATTATTATAAAACCTTTTGCGTTATGTCTCCAGCCGAAAAAATACTTTTGAGGTTTTGAGAAGAATGAAAAGTGTTTTAAACCAGTTTCATGTCACATCTTTTTAGGCTTGAAAGTGGAAATGTTCCTTATTCCTGTGCTGTACATCTCGGCTGAAAAAGGCTCTAAAGTACATTACATTATCGATCGAAATACATGAAAATCAAATGATGGAATGATTAAATCTGTTTCAACTTTCCTGTATAGTAAAGTGGATGAAAACCGTTGATAAGTTTATCAAATGAATTGTGTAATAGTCTTAAACTAGAGATCTAAAAATAAGTGTGTAATATTTTTTGATGAATTTATCATTTGGATCAAGACAGAAACTAAAAACTGTTGCAGGTCATGTTCTGTTAAGCAAGAAATACTAGCTGTTAATATCAGAAATGACAATAACTGTCTGTTAATGAAACAATATATAAATAGCGTACCTCTGGAAGCCATAGCTGCTTGACTGAGGAGCAAAACAACGAATCCCACTTTCTCCTTCATTATGTTCAATAAAAGTAGGATAGAGACAGGTGATATTTTATGAATGATGACAGAGGAAAACATATGAAATGTTGCTGTTGTCCTGTTTTTGGTGGTGAAAACTAACCACGGCTACATGATCACATACTTCTGCTTAGTTACACCTGGAGGAAGTTACCTTTGAATCCTGATTGGATAATAAAATTAGGAGGAGGATGAATATGTTATGAAGGCCGCATAAAGTGACAGATGTGGTAAAACAAGTTTTGAGGGCCGGATTTATTTGCTTCAACCAAAGTAAAGCAGCCTGTTTGTGTGATGCTTAAAAAGATTAAAGCATATGTGTACACGCTTATGGCTGTAACAGCAGGCAGGAATATAAAACCCAAGCCTCACCATAACCTTACATCACCAAAAGGGGGCAGGGAGGGTCTGTTTAATGATGCTATTGAGTTGCATTATGGTAAATGTAGGAAATCAGTGGTTTTGGAGCTCAATCTATTCTAGAGAGAGTTGTGATTTGATTGCTACTGCTGCTCTCTTGTTTTGTTAGTCCCACAGCTTTATGGTAGTGCAATGGTAAATCACTGAATAAGCTTTTTAAGAAACATCCGGCCATCAGTCAGACGCTGTTGGGACCTTTGAGCTCATCATCACTTGGTTACATCCCAAAAGACCACAACAAAGCAACAGTTTTCATATATATTATACATTGCATGTAAAAAGAATAATCTTGTTTATTTTGTTGTACAAATACAAATGAATGGTGACTAGTTATTTCCTGTGACATACGAAGAACAAACACGTCGACAGTCAACTGGCAGTCACCGACTGTAGTTATTGAGGTGTGTTCAAGTGCAAGTTTAAACAAAAGACAGCCTTTTTTAGTCCTAGTTCTTTGATTTCAGCTTCTTTGATTAAAGAGTTAGGCTTGGGACATGTATATGTCTTATATTAGGAGGTGACTGTGGCTCAGTTTGATCTCCAGACTCCAGCTCCTCTTGTTCACATGTTGAAGTGTCAAGACACTGAACCCCAAATTGCTCCTAATGACACCTTGCATGGCAGCTCCTTACCATCTGTGTAGATTAGGCTATGTCGACTTTTATTTAATTAAAAGGATTAGCTCTTCAGTAAAGTAACGCTAAGGACATTTACAGTTAGGATTGAGAGTTCAAATATAAAGGATTATTGTGTTACAATGTATTTTGACTTTGGTACAGATTTTCCTTGAACTTTCACAACAAATTTACAGTAAAATCACGGTAATGTTTTTATGAAAGTTTAAAAATGAGGAAATTGTGATTGTTTTATAATATGTTTTGAGGATACTTTACTGTGCAGTAATGTAAAACTACCTCAGTTCAATTGCTGCAAAACACTTTGCGCTTTTCAGCACACCTTATGACTTCTTTAGTGATCCATCCATCCATCCATCCATCGTCAACCGCTTATCCTGCGTACAGGGTCACGGGGGGGGGGCTGGAGCCAATCCCAGGTGTCATCGGGCGAAAGGCAGGGTACACCCTGGGCAGGTCGCCAGTCCTACACTGAACAATAACATGCTAAAATTGAATTGACACTGAGCATTACAAAACGGACAGGAAGCAATAAGTGCAGGTTTTTCGTTCAATCAAAGATACAACTCAGAAGTCCACGTGGCAACTTTGGATTTCAGCGTCGTAACATCCCCACAGTCTCAGTCTGCAACTTCACAATTAGGTTTCGTTTCCTCAAAGTAGCCACGCCTTGGAAAAAACATGCCTGAAACTGAAAGTAAACGGCACAACTGTTGCACTGGATCTTGAAAACTTCAAGGTAAGTTTGTCTTAATTACAGTAAACAGTTTACCCGCAATAAATAAATAAATCGGCTGATATATTGTACGTAATAATGAATTTCACTTGGAATATTCTGCTGTGTGTGTTTTTTCTAGATGGGTACAATATTCAACTTACTTCAGCAGCACAGACTGGAGTCTTACTACAACAAATTTCTTCAGCTGGGTGTGAAAGATGAAAGAGATTTCCTTGATGGAGTAACAAATGAAGACTTGAACAACATCGGTAAGGTTACTGAGTGTAAATAAGTGTGAAAGCAGTAAGTCTAAAATGTTACCTGGTTTTGAACATATGCTGTATGTGTGCCTTAACTATTTTCATGTAAAGGCCTGTGTTATTGCCACATGTACAGAAAACATTTCACACAACGTTTCTAAGAGGTATCTGACAAAGTTTTACACATGATAACATGAGTTGTTCTCTGTTCTCTAATGTGGCCATATGGTAAAAAAAAAAGAGAGAAAGAATTGGCATTAGACCAAAATAAGACCAACCATGACAGTTTTTCTCGATTGCTTAAACACATTTCTTGAAATGATGCCTCTTTTTCTTGAAACTCTAAACACAAATCCACAACTTCTCGCCCAATTCCCCAAATGTCCTATTTTCATGTCAAAATGAAGCTCTCCTCTCAAAACCATTCAATCTTGCTGAAAAACCTAACTTTGCCCTCATGACACACAAGCCCTCAAAAACACACACACTACAACACAGTCTTACACACTGGTGAGATAAACTCAAAACAATACTACAAAACCTGGTTATTAGTAATGCTGCTTGTGGTTCTCCCCCTCAGAAACCTTTTCACATGATGAACACAAAAGAAATAACAAATGTATACATTGGCACATTAACACACAAAATAATTATTCTGAAATTGTTTGGTGTGTTGAAACTACAAATTTCTATTTCACCATTCACAGTTTAACAACGTAGCCCAAAGTTTAGGAATATATTGTGTTTAATAAAAAAATGCTCTTGTGTGATAGACAATACTGTCTATTCAACTGTTGTTTTTATTGAATCGTATTCATCTCATACGAAAATCTTTAGCCAAAACAAAATAAATCGGTTAATATATTGTACGTAATTCCAAAACTGAATGAACTGACTCTGGCCCTTTTATCTATCTATTAAAGCTTCAGACTGTTGCGTTATCAGTTATGACTCTTTGTGTTTCCGCCTGGGTAGCTGTGTGCTAACTCAGCTCAACCTGTGCTGACTTGAGTGAACAGTATTGAATGTTAGTGTTGTCTCAATGACCACACGGTGTAGGCAATGATACATGAAGGTATTTTTGTGTAGAGCTTTTTGAAAAATGGAGTTAGTTAGTCTGGTTATAGTGTTGAAGGATATCGACTCATTTGAAGTATTTGTATAGTGAGGAGTAGTAGTAGTAGTAGTAGTAATAATAATAATAATAATCCTTATTTGTAGTAGTAGTAGTAGTAGTAGTAGTAGTAGTAGTAGTATAGTGACATGGAAATGTCAACAGGTAGATTGAATGCTTGAACAAAAGTACAGTAATTTGTTTGTGAATTCATATGAATTATTTCTTTAATTCTCCACCAAAGGCACTTCTAAGGCTAGATGAAATTACTAATATCTTTGCAATATTTTATTTTAGAATTATTTACATTTAAATAATTTGTTGTTGGGAGATTTCAAGCAATGGTCCAAAGAAAACAAGTCCACATCAGTAAATGAACATTAAAGTTAAATAGAACAGCAGGTTTGCATATTAAAATGATCAAAATATGAACAGTATTTTTATTTCCAAACAGGATTAAGCCAGGTGGAAAGGAACCGCTTTTCTGCCATGAAAGACACCGTTCGCAGATTCAGAGCTCCAGGACACCCAGCAGCAACGTCTGTGAAAAAGTCAATGGAGTCATTCTGTCTGCAGTACACATACCCCAAATGTCCTGAACCAAAATACATCAAAGGTAAGAAGGTTACGAAATGTACAACATTTCTTTTCCATTTTTTTTTTCCATTAAGCTCTTTACAGAACGTAAACAGAACAGAGGAAAAATGTGGATTCTGTTACTGACTGAACCACAGGAGTGTACGCAGATCATTTTCAGAAAAAAAGTAAAACAATGTTAGAAACAGGGAATTGCCTTAAATAGCCCTACAAAATGTTTAAATATCTTTATTTTTAATTATTGAATCAAAGGATGGTGTGTTTTGATAGGGTTAATTGGTTATTGTGCATGGACTCCAACTGACTTTCAGTCTTATTTACTGATTAACTGATGTAACTGTTTAAAATTCAAATTCAGTTTCAAATCCAAATCAACTTAATATGATTAATCATTTGAACAAAACTAGAAGAACATTCTAGCGAACAAAGATTATCGCTGTTGAACTTATGATTTATCAGTTTTCACACATAAAGCCTGACATTTCACTGCTGCCATGCTAGCGGTGTGGCCACAGCTGTTCATGGTGTCCAATGACTTTGGTGATCTTCTGACTTTTCATCTAGAGCCACTATGAAGGTTCAAATTATGGTTTGAAGTAAAATATCTCAACAACTATTGGATGGATTTCCACAAAATGTGGTGCACACATTAATGTTCACCTCAGGATGAATTGTAATAGTTTTGGTGATCCCTTAACTTTTTCATGAATCGCTATCATCATCATCATCATCAAAACGTCAATTTGTCCAGTTCTTTGGTTTCTAACTAAATACCTGCAAAACTAATGACATTGCATCAACACTCTCAGCTGTACTGTACTGTGTTTAGTGCTAATTATCAAATTTAACATGCTAAACCATGATGGCTAGTATTATATCTGCTAAACATCAGGATGTAAACACTGTCATTGTGAGCATGTTAGCATTACAGCCTGACAGAGCGGCCATCAGGACTCATAGTTTTGTTACCCATTGTTTTCCCTGTGATTAATGGTTAAGGGCCGTCCTCTGTCAGGTGTGTATCATATCATCATATTATGTAGTTGACCAAGGGCATTTTGAATTTGCAGATATGGATCCTGCACAAAACACAGTTGAAGATCTGATGTTGAGGATCTGTCACATTGAAGGTGTTGATCGATCCAGAGGTGTCTGTCTCTACACGGTGGATGGAATGCCTTTGACAGATGATCCTTTCTTCAACACATGTAAGTTCATTCGTGCCGCAGGCTAAAGTAAATAACGAGGTCATATTCAGTGTGATTATGCACCACAGTTAATATTAGGCCTTAGGCCATATTTGAGTTTTTGGTGTTACAGTAAATAAATACAATATTTAACGTTTGATGTTTGTTTGTAAATATTAATCCCCAAGATTTGATCACATCAGACAGGGGTGGATGTCTGTTTATGTCATCAGAATCATTTTGAGGAATCTTGAAAATAAAACAAAGAAAGAAGACCAAAACAGAAACCGCCAGTGTGACTAATATAGAAGATCTGCAATTTTTTCAGTAAGGTGCAACAAAGTATTTAAAATGCTCATTTTTATTTTGTTCACCTACAGGGTCTCTAAATGACAGACATATTGAAAATGAAGCTGTAATCTATGCCATATTTACACCGAAGGAGAACCTGAAAACAGCTCCTCAGATGTCGATGCAAGAGGTTACTGAAACCCATGGCACTGATACAGTCCGATGCCACATTATGCTCAAGGTGATTTTATGTTAGGCTTTTGTTTCCTCAATTTTGTTTTGCTCTTACTACCTACTAGTCATATATGTGAAAATAGAGCCTAGGTTTAAAAATACTGAAATTTAGTCATCATGATTTAAAAAGATAAATACATAAAGTTATAATGAACCTTTTTTTGTTGATAGGTGTCCCGTGAATTGTTTTATAGATGTGACAGTCTAGGAGGGAAATGGTTTTGTTATTTAGTGTTTTTTGCTGCAGGATTGTAGTTGGGCCCAAACTTTCAACAAGACTTACCAAACTGTAGAAGCTCTTGTAACATGTATTTGTTCCCCATCATACACAGGACATGATGCGGTATGAAGAACATGATGCTTGCTTTCCACTGCTGGACTTTTTATCTATTTCTGTTTTCTCTCACTGGTCTTGTTTTGAAACTTGTGGTGTATGATACCACATCGTGTGTGTGTGTCAGCCAAGCTGCAACCTCCAAGTCAGAAAAGCGAAGCCAGTGCAGTACCTTAAACCAGCCACATCTTTTATATAGTCTATGATATCACTGTGGACTAGCCTGACATGGGCTGAAATTTAAATCTTTGACTTCATTTTCTCCCTTTGTTAAAACAACTATTTGATACAGGGAGACTTCGAGGTGACGGTGGATTTGTCAAGTGACACAGTGGCTAATTTGAAGAAAAAGCTCTCAAATGAGAGTGGAATCCCAGGACATGTTCTTCATTACAAGTAATTCTGAATTATTGAAATGCATGGATAGTGTGGCTTTTGACCCGAATTGACACTGATTTTGAACTGTGTATAAATCATATTTTCAGAGGAGAACATGGCAGTGGCAACACATTGGAAAGCTGTGGAATCTCAGACGGGTCAACAGTGTACTTCTCACTGTCCATGTTTTCTGAAGAGGTTCAAGACTACGAACATTTATTCATCCATGATGTTGAGCCCTTGGTCCAACAAACCACCAAAGGAATCAGTGTCTTCTTGTCTTCACTTTATGTCATTGTAAGCAGTGTTCAGAAGATCAATCTAAATTTAGATGTTAATGTTGGGACTTACCTAAGTCATTCGTACAAGATGTGTTTGGCATTAAATAAAAAATACTGTACCAACATTTAAAAAAAAAAAAACTTTAAACCAACCATCTTCACAGGTTTATATAAATGGTTTTTGAAGGTTCTAATACATATGTATAAAAAAATAAAATAAAGCACAATCTACAAAAACCTTTACATCTTTTGCAAGAAAGGAACTACAAACTGTCTTTATTGCTGAACTTATTAGATGCACTTTCATCTCAGTTCAAAACTGATATTTTTATATTCTAGAAAAACAAGAGTCAAGGAGTTCTATACAAGAATTTGATTGCTTACATACGAAAGCTGACTGGATGTAACCCTCTGGCCCAAAGTTTGTTCCAGTTACTCTTGAGGAATGAGTTAATTTCCAGGAATCAGAAGGTAAAATAAACAAGAAGGTGTAATATTGTTATTACTTTTTGCATTGATTTTTTAGAAGTGTGTTTAGAGGTATTAAGCATAGTTGTGCTTTACACTGCATAGTTTTTAAATTAAAGCTTTTAAAATGTCATTGTCCTCTTCAATTAATGTTTTTCTTTTCCTGTAGATTGCACTGGTTGAAGGCTTGTACATGCTCTTTAGGGAACTTTTGCCACAGCTTGGAACAAAACGAGGAGAAAAGATCATTGAGGACCCTGATGTCTTTGAGTATTCAACATACTGCTGGGCATATCTACTGTCAGAGGCAAAGGTATTTACATATGAGTTTGGAGGTTTGGTTAATGTCTTTGAGCTCTGTTTTGTTCTTCACCCATTCAAAATATCTGACTGCTAAATGCTTCACTCTGTTAACCAGCAGGTTATGGTTTTAGTTTTGCTTTTCTATTCTGTTTCTTTCTAGCTCTATTTTTAAATAGAATTTAAATATATAGTTTCAAATACAAAGCACTGTTGCAACCCTGTGTGATCTTTGAAAAAGCCCATTGCTCTGATGATAATTGCTCGATGTTTTCTAAAAGTCATCTCATACTGCACCTTTGACTCAGGAGCTCATGACATCAAATCATTGACGTTGAGATTTTTCACTAACATCATTTTGACAGAAACTAGACACCCCAGAACATGAGAACTACACACCTGTCTCTCTGATGTCTGAAGAAGGCAGCCGTTTCTGTGATCCAGTCACCATACCTGGAGTACCAGGTGTCCTTGAAAAAGCTTTTGTACTTCAGAAAATCAAAAGTAAGTAAAATGTCTTATGGTTCAAAATTACACAAGCAAACCTCCCAACATGTACACATTTTGCATACAGTTTATTTAGTTTGGGTGGCATTTAGGTTTGAGTTTCTGCTTTTCTTCAGCAGCTCTGATAAAGTGCAGCTCACAGTCCCAAACAGACGAAGTTTGCGCCTCAGATTTTAGATATTTATTTTGCTAAACTATACCAGCTATGTTGCTGCGACTCACGACACCTCAAGAGCGGGTTCACTTGATTCGGGCCATGACATACTCCGGTGTCACATCCGCTGGGTGGAGTACATCAGAAATTTCAGTTTATTTTTCTCTGTGTTTTGGCTTTTCATATGAGCCCTTGACATTTGAGTTATTTGACGTGCTTGTCTGTCAGGATCAGGATGAATGCAAAGCAGGAGAGAGTCCAAATACAAGACACTGGAGAGCTGACATACAGTTCCAGGGATTTTAATCCAAAGCACAAGGCAAGAACAATACTTACGGGTAGTGGAAACTGGCAAAATCCAACATACTAGTGATGTGTCCGTCCGTATCGAGGCTTCGAAGCGTGTGTCGAGTAATGCAGGTGATTTTTGTGAAGCGCGTATCGAGGCTTGTGTTGATGACGTATGTGGTGACGTTCGAAGCCTCGCGAGCCCGGCCGTACGTGACCGATTCAGGAGATGGTTTGCGGGTTTGGCGTACGATTCGAAAGGAGCAGCAAACCAAGTTATCAAAACCCTGTCCCTTGTTTCCACTTTCCTTTTGACCCTCAAAGCTTCACACACCAAAGCCATGTTGCCGTTATAATCACTCTGGCTGTTTTACATTTTTTGTCCACTTTATGGCACAGTAGAGCAAATGAAGCACCGTGAAGCTTCGGCCCATGATTGAACCAATTGGATGGAAAGCTTCAATGCTTTATAAAGCTTCATCTCGCCATCACTACAACATACAGAACAGGCAGAACACTCATACAACAATAACCAGACAGGGACTAAAACAGAAACAGCAAACATATACAGTATACACCAGGGACTAACAAGCAGGCGAGAACAACATAGGTGCGAGGGATCAAGACTAATGAGGCAGGCAGGCACAGCAGGGGAAAACAGAGAGACAGGCATGCAGAGGGATTACTGGGGGAACAGGCATAATACAGGTTACTGAACACTAAACACAGGCCATATCAAAAATAAGATGTAACAGATCAGAATAATATAAATAACAAACTAATCTAGACACAAGCAGACAGATCACAAATAAACTTCAACCAAGAGGGAAAACAGAACACAGAGCAGACAACGGCAAAATAATGCATTACATTTAATCATTTAGCTGACCCTTTTATCCAAAGCGATGCACAATTGCTATACATGTCAGAGGTCACACAGAGGTGTTTTGCTGAGGGACACAATGGTGGATTAGTTACAGTGTGGGATTGAACCCAAGTCTCTCACACCAAAGGCATGTGTCTTTTCCATTGTGCTATCACCACCAACGCAAGACATTAGCAACAAAACAAACGGGCCGAACTATAACACAGAGTGGCTAAAGCAAGGATTATATTTGTCCACGAGAATGCGAGGGTCCGTGTGACAAAGACATCGTCATCAGAGGGGGCACGTCTGCGCGGTGTCTAGCACTACCAGGACGCTAACCGATCTTCTGCGCATGTGTAGAATGTGTCCGCCAAGCTGACTGCAGAAGGTAGTATAAACAGAAGTAGTCCGTGTCTGCGGGGTCCGCAGCTGTCCATGTCTGCGTCTGCTCCCGAGTATATTCAAGGCATAAGGGAGACAAGATAACAGAACAACACTGGCAAACTCAGACAAACTCAACAACAGACCTAGATAACTGAACAAAACAGATTAACAAAGAATGATAATAACCAAACAAATCAGGCAGAGCTCACAATTAACACTAGCAGACTGGACACAGGACAACAGACAGGACTGAAATCCAGAACCCAGCAGACTATAAAACAGATACTGAACTGATCAAACAACCAAAACGCACAGAGAGCTAAACTAAGCGTAGCCGACAGGCAGTGTGTGACATCGTCAGGTTGCAGTGTTCCCTTAAAGCTTTTCGCTTTACATTAGCAGGTACATTAGCAAGTGTTTCAACCGTACCGTTTTCACAATAACAGCGGGGTTTGGGTTATCAGATGAAAATACATATGTTTTAATGTTAACAAGGAAAAATGTTATCATGTAAATACATAGTCATATTTACAAATTACATACAAGTTTTTGAGTCTATAAATTGTTGTTCTTAATCCAATTTAAGGGTCATCCATTTGCATGGGTCTCCCCTCGGCCTTTGGCCGGGGTAATCTGTACCCTCTGACAGCGGGCCCTGCCTCCAGACGGCTTAATATTTACATCTAGCTACTGACAGACACCTGAGGAGAAACACTTGCTCTATTGAAAACGTGATGTGTATCTGAATGCATTATTTAAAACTAAATTTTGGGTCTCCTTCGTTAAAGGGAAAGCCTGGGGGTTATAAGTGAACAATTAATTTGTGAGATTCAATAGTGAGTTATTTTACGGCTGGGTGTTAATGCCTTTGGTCTTTGGATGCAGCTGGGCTTGTCACATCTCATTCCAATTTGAACTGTTTCTTCTTCTCACCTATGTTATTGGTGAGAGGCTGGTCATGTGTAACTATGGACATTATATTTTGACTTTCTCTTTGCCTTTTGTGAAGATGGCGAGAAGATTCCAAACTGCACTGAGGACGTTTTGCAAGAAACGTCACTCAACAGAGCCACTGACGTTGAGAAAATTTTGCTCAGTGTTCATCCATCAATTAACACATATGATCTTTGGATTTCACATGAAAGTGTAACTGGTCAGAAGTATGTATTCCCCAATTTTATTTTCAACAAATGTGATACAATTTACAACAAAACACACATGTTTGTGTACATACATGTGTTGTCACAGATTCCCAAAAGATGCACAGTGCACAGACTGTACTTTATGCCCAAGAAACATGTTTAAATATTTGTAATAACTAATAATAAAATAAAAATAATAAAAGATTTCATTTTTGTAACTGACTCTCAGAATGGGCAACAACTTTACAAACTTACTCAAACATTGTTGTTTTCCACCACACCTTGTGCTTGTAATAAGTTGATACAATCTCACAGTATTCACAGTAACTCAATTATTAACCCATATAATTAATTTACAGCTTCCAGGTGAATACTGAGAAGAGTTTGGGAGACATGGCAGAAGAAATGAAAGCTTTCCCTCGACTCAGTGTGACTCCACCACTGCTTTTGAAGAGTCTTGGTTATGAAGACGTATGCCTTGTTTTCCTGCGTGAAGGTACTGCAAAAATCTGAATGCCTAACTTCATAATTCTCATGATGATTTCATAAAAACATGTGTTACAAGGACAACAGTGCATATGTGTATACAACTGTGCCCAAATGTCCAAAAAAATGGATTCAATGCTTTTTAAAGGTGTTCACAAATCTCAAGTCCAAGGGGAGGTTGTTCCAAAGTTTAGGAGCCACAATTTTGAAGTTACAGTCTCCGGTAGTAGAGATCTTTAAACACCAGCCAATGATACAGTACTGCAGTGTATATGCAAATAAAGTTGGCATGCGCTAAACTGCAGGTGAAGAGAGGTCAAAATTGTGCCATGTGAGGCCTTTTGCAGGTCAACAGCTCTGCAGCAGAAGGTTGTACCTCTTGGAAAGGGGATGTTTTGCTGAGGCAGATCAAGAGGGAGTTATAGTATTAAGAGGATGAGATAAATGTGTGAATTATAATTTCGATCTCTGCTTGAGTTACCATGGGCCTGAGTTTTGCAGTGTAGTTTGCTTGGAAAAAAACAGCAACCAATCAAACACTTGTTTTGTTGTTCAGCTGCAGAATAGCCCATGCCTCTCATTCTAAGGTTGCTTTTGTGCTCCCTGATGTGTAATGTTGATCTTGCTGTTCTTGTTTTTGGCAGACAACCTTGGAATCTATTTGGGTAAAGATAAAGTGTGCCCAGCAAAGATCATGGTGTATGATTGTCTGAATGGCAAAAAGCAAAATATGGACGTGGACATATTAGCAGCTAGGTGAGTGCTTCATTTTCTTTAGTATTCCTGAAAAAAAATGTTGATTAAAGTTGATTCTTGACCCATTTATTAAGACTAGCAAGTCAATAGAGTGCCTATCTAAGGATTTCTCATGTATTTTTTTGATGTTTTTATTTTTCATGCAGAACTGGTGACCATAGGGAGGACTCTGCGTTTGTCACAACCAGGACTCCAAAAGAAGCTATAATGGTAATGCTGATCTCCAGATATTTTATTGAAATGAGCAGATTAAATCTTGAAGTAGATTTACGGTACAGTTATCGGTGATGGTCGACATTGTTGGTTTTCAAATAGCCATTTCTTAACATAACCCTGAAATTAATAATAGGATGGGGACTGTAATTTATTGTGGTATTGAGTTCCATTGATGTAATCCTCTGCAGGAAAAGCTCCTAGCTGCATTTCCAGTAACTCTGTATGCAATTATTTTAAAGTTGATTAGGCTAGACGGGAGGAGGAGCTAGACTGTGCATAATCTTATAGACTTTTCTTTGAAACATTTTTGTATTTGATGAGGTTTTCCCAGCTAAGCAGATTAAACTTATTTAGAATATGACAATGATGGTAACTAAATGGCCTCTTATCTAGAGGTTTAAGTGTTGGTTTTGTGTAATGAGTTCAGTGGTTTTAAGGCTGTAAATTGTGCATTAGACCAACTTAACTTAGCTGCCTAAGTTGATATGATATATGATGATAAACCTGAAATTTTACTTTATAACAGACCCTATTCATGTGGGGTTTGAACCTATGTGTACTTCACTTTTAGTCTCTCTCCTGTAATGAAAATATATTGCGCTACAAATCTATGCTATTGCCTTAGCGGGAAAAAAACATTGAAACTGTTTTCAATACATTCAGTTACAAACAACACAGATTAAGCCAGGATTCAATAAACCTTCAATAAAACAACTGTTACAGTCTTACCTTGAGTAAAAATAACACATTAAAAATAATACATTAAAAATTCACATTTTCCATAAACAGAGGGCAGATCATAAATGTATATGCTAAACAGGGTTGGACCAAGTATAGAGCCCTGCGGGACGCGAGTTGATAGATATAGATGGTTGGATTTATTTTTGCCGGAATAAGAGTTAGGATTTGATAAGGTTGACAAACTGTATAAAAAATTGAAGTTCCATACTTTATGCAATAAGATGTTATAGTTAACAGTGTTGAATGCTTTCCTTAAATCAAGGAACAACCCCGCTTTTAGCACTTTTGATACCTTAACTGTGTAACAGTTGTAACAAAGTTACAAAACAAGTGCTCTTTCAAGACCCCTATAAAGGATATTTTTCTAGCTGAGCTTCATTTGTGGTTGAGCTTAAATTTCTTGACTTTATCTTCATCAGGTGCTGATAGATACAAGCTCATCCATGACAGAGAATTGCTATGGAAGTGTGGAAATAAAGAAAATAGATGCTGTTAAAGAGCTTTTTGACAACTTTGCAACACGGACCATGGCTTATGACTTTCATCATGTCATTGGGCTTGGGAAGTTTGACTCTACAGTGGAAACTCTCCACACATTCACAGAAACACTCGAAAAGTTCAAGGTAAATATATATTGCACATCTTGAAAACCCCGATAAACATTTTGTGGACCAGATCCTTGTTCAGTTCAATGATGTGCATGGGAGACCTTTTAAAACTCAGATATACTGTACATGTATTTTTTCTGTCGCACGGGTTCCTCAGCCATGATTCAATGGGCTACTAAACAATTCATTAGACACAGCTGTTATTTTTCACTTTCCCAGGAACATGTGCACATCCTCAAGGCAATGGGCTGTACTAAGCTGTACGATGCCCTGGAGCATGGAATGCTCGAGTTGGAAAAAGTCAAGAAGTTTCCAGACTGTAAACTTCGAATCCTTTGTCTCACAGATGGAAACGATTATAGGTAATTTTCCTTCTCTGTGCTAGTTTTGTACTTATTGACTATTTGTATAAGTGTAAAATCAGTCATTCATCAGTAAATATTAGTAAATATATGAGGAGGGTTGAGACTTATCTTTAAGGTTAAAGTCAGAATTAGGTTTAGGTTCAGTTTTATTTTTAGGCATTTAGTTTAGGAGGTTGAATTTAGGACTAGGAGCCAGAGAATGAGTTATATCAGTGATGAAGCCGTGGTCATTTAGTTTGTCATGATACCCTGTTGCTGAAAGCATAAAAATGTAAATACCTGCAAATTATATTATGTTTCTTGAGAACATATTCTTTGTCCACAGATCGTCCAACCAGCCAGATGTTGTTACTGCCAACCTGATCAAATCGAACATCATTGTGGATTCAATTCTTCTTGGAAAAGTGGAAAACAATATTCTGCGTGGAATCAGCAATGCAACAGGTACAGTGTGAGAACTTCAATTTACAGTTACTTTTGTTATTATTAGTAGTTATCTAATGATATAATAATATATATATATATATAATTTTTCATTTGAACCAGTTTCAATTAAAACTCCATGGTAAGCATGCGAAGGTATGCTAAGGTATACTAAGGCACTCACAAAGTGGATCCAAAACCAGAGGCAGGAGGCCAGTATTAAATAACATCAACAGTAGGGCAATACTTAGGTGTCATGCGTTGACAGTTCTCAATGAGTAATGCAGACATCATAGAACAAGGGAATGTCAAAACAAGTCAGGCAGGCTGGACAAAAAAAAACACTGGCTGGCACAATACAACAAAGACAATCCACCTGAGGGGAGAGGAAAAGTGGCTGGTATATAATCTGAGGCTTGATGAAGGAATTGGAAATGAATGTGCCAGCAAGAGAGGGTTCAGGTGATGGGCAGAGGGAAGAATAAACTGACGGGGCTGAGACACATTGACAGGTTGTGAACCAATAGAAAAAGTGATTGCCAAAACAAAAATATCTTTTGGAATTGATGCCCATTTAGCCAAAATAACATTTGTGCCCTAAATCTTCCCAAAAGTGTTCAGTGGGGTTGAGGTGAGGGCGCTGTGCATGCCAATCAAGTTCCTCACTACTGAACATGTCTAGCTATGTGTTTATGGCCCTCGCTTTGTGCACAGGGGCACAGTCATTCCAGACTGTTGCCACAAAGTTGGCAGCATCCATATTGACTAAAATGTCTTCCAATCCTGTATCATTAAGTACTAAAGGGCCTAGCCCAAACCCCAGACCATTATCCCTCCTCCACCAAACTTTACAGTAAGCACTTTGCAAATCTGTGGGTAGTGTCCCCCTGGGACAAGATTCCACTGCTCCAAAGTCCAATTGTGGTATGCTTTACTTTAATGACCAAACGCACTTTTCATCCCTGTTCCTCACAGTCTTTCCTCTCGTATCATTTGTAATGTGTGCTCTAAACATTGGAAATGGCTTACAGTTTGAAGTATGGAATGTAAAAAGTGCCAGATATTTCTAGACTGATGGACGGATTTCAACTTGTTGTTTTCACATTTTATTTCATAATGAAAAGGACCATGTGCAACAAGCGACTCGTGCGCACACATTTGACAATCTGTAAATAAATATAAAAGAGTGTCAAATATTTTTAGACATTTGTAGTCACAGGAAGCTAGAGAAAGTGAAAATGCTCAACTCTTTGAAGTTGAAGTTACAAAATTGGTATTTAAAACGTAAATATTTATTCAGGAGGAAATGTGTGCATTTGTGCAGTTTTTGTTCAAATTTCTATGGTATTTGTGTGTGTGTTGAAACACGCATTTTTGAGTTCCCATTTTGAATCTAATTCTGCTCCATACTATCCTTATTTTGAAATGAACAATTCTATTAGATTTTATCACCTAATGTTATTTTTTTTCACAGTGTCATGAACATGTGGTTTAAAGGGCTTTATACAGTATTTTAGTGGTGCATTTTTTAACGAACTCTTTAACAAAAAAACTGTGTTGCTTTCAGGGGGTTGTTGTTTCAAACCAGAGACAAGCACAGACGGTCTGAAGCTTTTTGAGATTGAGACTGTTCTCTCTTTGGAGATGAGGAAACCCAAGAACAAAGCTGACCCATCGTCCATCAACAAAGTTAGTTCACCAATTATTGCCAACAGTTCTGTTTGTAGTGCTCTGAGAACTAGACATCATCACAGTAATGAATGTACCAAATTGATGTGCTTGTTTATTTCCACCTTTTCAGAGTTTCTTAAAAGAGCTCTCTGCTACCCATGGGTATGATGCATTTCCAGAGGCAGTCTTGCCAAGCCAGATGGACAGCAAAGTGACAATGACAGAGAGGTAAGTGGATATTTGCAACAAGCTGAGAAGGGTTAGGGGGTTAGAAGGGTTAACCCTTCCTTATGTTTGTGAAGCTGCGAGTAGAAAATTTTTAAATGATTCTAAATCATTGGTGATTAATTTTCTCTCAGATGACTAACAGATAAACTGACAATTATTTTAAACTTTTGAAAAAGAAGAGATTGTCACACTCACAGCCAGTATTCTGGCAGCCTGAGAGCTTTCAAAGGCTGCATGATAAATACATACAATTATTTAATAGTATTTAGCAGGCAACAATCTAAAATATTAAAAGATTTGTATTAATATTGAGGTGCTCATGTTTCACACTAGTGCTCTGAAGAATAAGATCCGGGACGCCAAAGTTCGACAATTGATGGAAAAGGACAAACGTATCCTGGAGGAGCTGAGGAGTCTGCACTGTAACCCACATCCCTACTTTACGATCTTTCCATCAGAGTCTGACTTCAGTAAGTGACTGTTCTGTCGTGCATTAAAATCCTTTAAGACATTTTGTCAAGTTCAAGGTACAGGCTCCTTTTTAAGCTGTTGATTATTTCAATGCAATATTGGATAACAGGAAAATCTAAGTGTGCCAGGTACATTTTTCAATTTCTTAACTTTACAGCCTTCTGGAAGATTCTGATGGAGGGACCTCCTGACACACCTTACGAGAAAGGAACCTTTGAGCTGTTCTGCCAGTTTGGACCTGACTACCCAGTGAGGCCTCCACTTGTCCGCTTTGTCACAAGTGTATCCTTTCCAACAACATTGCTTAAAATTGTTATGGTAGAAAATTGTTTCCTCATTTAATCTTATATGCATGAAATAAACATTTGGGTCTAAATGATTAAAATAGATGTACTTTAAATGCAGTGTTATTTTCTTAACGTGAACAAAGGTGTACCACTGTAATATTAACAGTGTGGGGCGCATCTGCCACAACATATTGGACCGGAACTACAACGCTCAGATTACCATGAGAGATATCCTGAATGCTGTATACGGACTGCTCATCATCCCTGAGCCTGAAGATCCATTGGACAGGTTAGATCCAATCCCATAACATACCCATGTTTTCAGTTAAAGGCCTTAAGGCTCGTGCAGACTACACGATTTTCAGCGTCGGCAGATGGCCGTGCCATTCACACTACTTAGCTATCTGGCAGATGTCGGCGATGTGTCAGAAATGTCCTTGTGTAGTTACACATAACGACTGCCGACCGCCGATCAACCGCTAATTTACTACCGATCACAGGCTGAGGCTGAGGTCTTCTCATGTCTCTCTGTAACTTAATGTTCACGCAGTTTATTATCTGTGGGCCTAAATAGACAAAATGTGTAATATTAATGGACACATGTATATAGCATAGTAAATGTCGTGGCAAAGTCACTTGCCGTTTATGTGGGAGACCCGGGTTTGATTCCCACTGTGACATATCCACCAATGTTTCCCTGAGCAAGACACTTAACCCCTGTGCTCTGGCAGTGTGTGACCTCTGACATATCAATTGGTCAATGATATGTCAGATCAATTGATAAAAGCGTCAGCTAAAATGAGACAATGTAAAAACCCAAGCAAATTAAGGACACGTCTTCATCAGTTTGACAATAGAAATATATCTCTTTCTGTTGAAGCATTCTGGCAGAGGAATTCCTGACCAGCCGTGAGAAGTACGAACAAGAGGCCAAAAAACATACAGAGAAAACTGCCGCCCAATCACGGGATGACATGGAGAAGGTAAATTAGCAGTGTTTTGAAAAGTTCTGCAGGGGAAAGAAAACAAATCAGGAACACTTGACAGTATAACACAATCCAAACAATAGTCTTGCTTAAACACCTGTTAGTACATCAAAACAATTTAGTCTGTTTGCACATGATGACAAAGAAGAAGCCACATTAAGGGAAAAAAACTTGCATGTTACAGTCAACTTGTTTTTTTATGATGTATTATGTTTTCAGTAACTTTTACATCGACATGACATGTTAATATTTACTGTCTTTACTTCTGATTTGAAAGAAATTGGTGGATCCCGGGCAACAGCGTGTTCCCCCACATCTAATCTGTCCACTCACCAACAAGATGTTTGTTGATCCAGTCCAAACAAAATACGGAACAGTGTACGAACGAAAAGCCATCGAAAAGCACGTCAAATCGTAAGTATTTCTTTCCCTGCTGCCTTCATGGGAACGAACGGGAAGTCATCTCTAAAATTTTACCCTCATGGCGTTTACTGTGTAAACTCTGGAAAACAGACACTCTCTTTCTTGGTGGGAAAGTGTTTTACCGTGAACATTTTGTTATCGCAGTGGTTACACATTTACAGGAGAGATATACTGCTTAGTCTCATTAGTCTCCCATTACGACTTTTTGTTCTTTACATGTCAGAGAACTCATATGTGGGAGAGATTCTGCATCTGCAGAACGTTTTGAACATCAGCATAAAAGTTACAGTGTTTCCCATAAGTTTATTTATTTGTGGTGCCCACCACAATATCAACGCTGACCGCCACACATTGATTTGTTTTTGTTTTTACTAGGCCTATTTAAAATCGTATTTGAGCTGCAGAATGCCTGAAAGCCTCACTAGATTATATTCTAATTATACATTTTTAGACATTTCCACCATAAATTGGTGCAGAGAAGGCAGAAATTGGAGGAGAAATTTTCACCAGAAAGATGGAAATGAAGTGTTAAATGCTCAAAATCTTCTGGGGGAGGACCCCAAATATCCCCCAACTATTTAAGTGCCCCATCCAAGAAAACTGGCTTCACACACAGTTTCTGGGAGGAACATTCACTTTTTGGTTAAATATAATTACTTTTCACATGTTTTTTTTGTAACCTTTTCCATGTTTTTAATAAACGTACTACAAGACTATTTAATAAATAGTAGCAATAATAAATAAATAAATAAAAACAATATTCAGGAAAAATAGCAAACATTTTTTTTGATGGGGGGCGGTAAGGGACCTGGATAATGGATAGGGTGGCGCTGGCCCAAAAAAGGTTGAGAACCACTGAGCTACATAATAGAGATTTGAACTACAATGAGAACACTGTTAAGATAATTAGGCTACAAATTTACTCAATGCGATGCAAACAAGCCTCCCTGACTTTGTCGCCGCCACGATATTAGATTTAGCCACTCCTCATATCCTGACACAATCAACGTGCATTCTTCTGGGGAAATACGGAGAATGCGCCCCTTTTATGCGAATACGCACCAACTCCATTTAAGTTAACACAAGGTCAACACCGACTAGTCTGTAAGGGTCCACTGATCAAAAGAATCAAAACAGCTTTTCATAAAAATTTATCCAAGTTGTGATGTCCTGCAACCTGTTGTTGGGTATGTTTGTTTTCGTTAAGTTGCTGCGCATAAGCCATCTGTCGAACTTGTATTTGATATTATTGGATAATTTTTATACAATATTCTGTTCGAAATAAATAAAGTGTTTCATAGTAGTTTCAGTTTTATGCGAAAGGAAATATAGGCAGGGTCAATTTAAACTTTTCTCTGAGTTGCTTGGAGTGCTCCTTTGTCTCTGTGGTGGAGGTTTTACCGATATATGAAAAGGTGAACTTACCAGATACAGGTGTATTTATACTGCAATCACTTGAAACCCATTGACTACAGATGATCTCCATTTAAGTAATGAGATGACTTCTAAGACCAACTGGCTGCACCAATGATGATTCTATTTAAGGGGGTGAAAACGTATGCAAACAATTGTAGTTAATTTAGATTACTTTGTACAGATGTATTTCACTTAAAATAAAACATGAAAATGTTGAACCATGTGGATACTTATACTTAATAAGCCTGACAGCTCAACTACCTTTAAAAGACAGTAAGGTTAAAATGTTTCTGTCATGCTTTTTTATTTATTTTTTTGTAACTAAAAATTGTTTTACAGAGACAAGCATGATCCAAAGGGTGGCCCAGCAGACTTGCTCACCGAGGCTGATCTTAAACCAGCCAACGAAATGAAGAAAATGGTGATGGATTACCGTTTGAGACAAATTCAGGAAAAGTTGTAGCAAAATGTTGGTGTTACAGATGTGGCTGTCGGTTTCACATACAATAAATACAGTATGTCACCGGGAAAATATGGAAATCAGAAACAAAAAGTCAGCTACCAAAAAGTCAGCTACCGAATGCAAGTTCATGTTATTAAATTATCACATTTTATAATCACAATCATGTTTGTTCATTGATAAATGTGCACCTGCATTCTTTGCGTTATAGACAAGAATAGTATAGTATTAACAAATTCATATCACTTTGATTTTCTGTCTAGTCAGGTTTTTTTTCTTTGAAATGACTGACATTGAACATCAGTTGGACAGTTGCAATAAATGTAAGGTTCCGCAAGGGTAGAGAGACAAAAAAAAAGTCAAAAACAAGACAAAACAGGCCTGTATTTCTTAAAACAAAACCTTTTTCTGTTTGTGCTTTTTATCTGTAACGCACACTTTTCAATGATACTGCTCATTGTACTGCCTGTACACCTTTCATGAGGGATATGGATACGTTTACAGCTAGAAGACCTGCAATGAAACCAAATTGCTTTTTTATTTTAAGTCACTGTTAAAAGTTTTCTGCTTCTGTATTTGGCACAGTTGATTTTGGATAAAACCCTTATTTTGACAGACACAGTGAGCTTCATTGTTGCTCAGACAGACGCATTGTTAAGTTTGAGTGTTTTTGGAATAAAATTGCTTATTATAAAATAAAAGTAGATGAGTCGTTAATCGAACACAATTAAGCAGTTCTTAATTTTTTTTTTTTTTGAGACAAAGTCTGCAGGACTGGCAGAGCAGAGGTATGTTATCATGACACAGCAGTTTAACAGTAACCTGATCATGACATCAAAAATAAGCAACATCTGTTTTTGGTAAATAAACTTTTAGAGAGCAGAATGCAAAATGTCATCTCTGCGTACACATCTTCACGTTTTGTTGTGCTAAAGCAAAAATAATTTAATGAGAGGCGAAATTGTTTAACAAACCGGCAATAATCAGACAGAAGATCTGCACACCAACAGCACCCAGCACTTTAAATTGAGCACTCAGGTGGTTGTGGTCTTCATGGAGTCAATCTACTGTCTAGCTGGACCAATCACAGAAGAGCTGTCTGATACTGAGAGTAAAAACAACTAGAACATCAAGATCCATATTATACATATTAAATCCAACAAGTCAGAAGTGAAGTTAAATATAGATCATAAATCATCCAGAAGAAAAACAATTGTCATGAAAAATACTATGTTAAAACTGTGATATTTTACTCGCTCAAAGGGTTTTCATTAGCAATAAAAGCAAGTTCAGCCTAAAACTGGACTGAATTTGTTTTTGCTTTTTGGTCCAGCAGCTGTAGAGATATATTGTATGTGTGTACCCTCCACTTCAACAAACTTTTAGTGTCCAGATGTTTCACAGCTTGCATAACTGACTACCGCTAGGTGTGTTTTTTGTTGAGAGTAAATCAAAAGGTTGTATTATAGTAATTAATTTCATAAAAAGTAGAGTGTTTTTCAAAGCAGATTGTGTAAAGTGATTCACATAACGGGAAAAACAAGATAACACAAACAAAAACACATTTAAAACAGAAACACAGGGACATGAGGTATGCACTGGGTATATTTTTATGAACCAGGATGTTTTATTGGGGACAACTGATAAAACATATTTGAATATTTGGATGGACTAAGACCAGCAGTCATTATTTAAGCAGTGTCGCTGATATCTTCCTCGTTCAGAATCACTGTCTCAGGATTATTCTCCTCACAGTCCCCTGTGTTTCCCATGTTCTGTCCTCCCTTGTCATGTCCTGCACACGTAAATATACGACACACAAGTTATTAGTCAGTGCTTTCCTAGGCTCCTGAGCATTTCTGTTCTTTCACTCTGGTCAACACATCTTTTATATACATTTGTAGAAGTTAAAGCTGCAGCAGCTATGAGTAATGGGCAGCCTTCTATGGAGCACCGATCCTGACACATTCAGAAATAAATACAGAAATAAATAAATGCTCAATAAATAAATAAGCATCCAATTAAATACACAAAAAAATAAAGTAAATAAATAAATGTAGGTAGTAATTAAATTATACAAGGAGACATAAATGTATATATTTTAATTAGTGCCTTTACTTATTCACCTTTGTAATAATTACCGTATTTATTAATTAAATCTAATTAATCACCAAAATAGAAAACTGTTGTTAAGCAGGTGTATTTAAATGTTCTTACGTCATACAAGTAGGGAGTGTTTTTGTGAGACAAGGACTTAAATTTTGATTGGTGTCATTAACAATTATTCAAATTAGAGAAGCAATTTTGATAAATCTATTACATGCATTTGCATTAGTTTGATACTTTCACTTGCAGTTTGCATTAACCCCTTGACGCCTACGGAGTAGCTACGCACCTAGACCCCATGCAGGACTATAAATCAAGCTTTATTCTGTACACATGGACAACTGACTATAGTTTTAAGACAGACTTCAAAAAATTTCATTCATCATTTTAAATAGGGAAAATGAAGAGAGGAGAAATGTGTGACTTACGCATCTTCAGTAATACAGCACCAACAATGGAAGTAACAATAATGCCAACAACAACAATGCCAACAATACCTGAAAGAATAGAGGAAAGCTGTCAAGATTTGTTCTTCCCTCGGGGCTTTCAAGAAAACCTTCATTTATTTTTCACACCTGCTTCTCCTGGTCATGGTCACAAAGCAGACTTGGACAGACTGTAGACCATCCCGCCATAACACATAATGAACTCATTGTCAACTCAGACCACACTGATAAAACTGACCTCAACCTCCCAGCAGAAGGTGATTTAACACCTGACTACTTAGAGATTCATTTTTCTTGTAGAACGAATGACACAGGTGTGATATCTGCATGTACATATTACAGGGGACAATAAAGACTTAAAAAAATGAAAGATAAAATTCGGGCCCACAGGAAAAATAGATGTGGTTGTGACAGCTGATGGAGATACAAATAAATAGAAGTCGAGATATTTACTTACTGTCATTATCAGTCTGACTTCTTCTAATGGGTTCCGGCTTTTTCTCTGGTAAAAAATGTTAAATTGTAATTGTGTTCATTGTGTTTAAGTGCTAAAATAGTTTTAGCTTGTTACAAATATTCATTTTAATGTGTGTTAGGTTAGCTGTACTCACCAACAATGAGGGTAATGTTGCCTTTCTTGACCTGACTGTGCAGTTTGGGAACATAACAGGTGAAAATTCCTGCGTCCTGTTCAGTGACGTTGGTCAGTTTCAATGAAATGTTTCCTTTGGTCATTTCATCAGGGAAGAGAGATGTTCTACCCTTGAATTTCTGATCCTGATCTACAAGATCGTCTTTCTTATTTCTGTAGATGTGCGCAATAGTTTTATTGCATTTCCACTCCACCGTTAGAGTCTTCACATCGAATGGGGTCTCCAGGTGGCATGGCAGAATGACATCATCACCGACTACTACTGTAACTGGTTCATGTGAGCCAATCACATCAGACTCTCCTGTGGAAGCAAACATCGCTTTTAGACTTCATGTTGCAGCATCATTATCGACTTCAGCCAATGCTGAGTCCTGCCTTTTCCAAACAAAAGTCTGACTCACCAACAATGAGTTGGATAGAAGCTTCCTTCTGTATAAAAGGGAGGAAACATTTGTATTTTCCTGCATCAGAAGTTTTCACGCTGAAGATTTTCAAGGAGACGTTTCCTTTCGTCAGTTCATCCATAAACAGTATTGTACGATCATTATAGGACGGATTTTGATACATCAGTCGTCCATCTTGGTGAATATGGATGTGCTCTGGGTCCAAACCAGGTTTGGTCCACTCCACTGTCTCAGAACTGGCACTGACTGCAGGTTCAAGGTGACATGGCAAAATGACATCATCACCAGCCAGGGCTACGATTGGTTGATGTGAACAAATCAATGCTGACAGAGCTGCAAAGAAAACAAAAGATCAAAAAATATAGTTACAATCCATGAAGTGTTTGTGTTAGGAGTGTGGTTTTGTGTTCATGTCTTTCCTGTTTTAGTCTGTTTTTGGTTCTGTGTTTCTCTGTGTAGCCTTGTTGATTATTTTATTCATTCACATGTCCTAGTTTACTTGGTATCTGTTTTCATAGGTTTGGTTTTGGATTCTGTGTTTCTATAGCTCTATTCGATCTTGTCATGTTTAGGGTGTTGTAGCTGAGTTTAGTCCTTTGTTCATTCGCTTGTTTAAGTTTTCTTAGTATCTGTCTTGTCTCTAATTCTAGTTATGTCCTGCATTTTTATTCATGTCTTAGCGTCTACTCCTGGTCTGTGTACTGTATTATTTTGTCCATGTTTGCTCTGTGTTCTGTTTAATCTTAGTTCAGTCTGTTTTCCCTGTTAGCTGTAGTTATTTGGTATATTAGTGATCTGTCTGCTTATGTTCAGTTATTTATATTCTGTTTCTTCCTGGTCATTAGTTTCCCTATGGCCTTATTGGTGTCTGTCTGTTTCCCCTGCTGTCTCTCTTGCCTGCCTGTGTCTCATTAGTCCTGATCCGCCTCACCTGAGTTCCTCCCGCCCCGCTCGTTAGTCCCTGTGTATAAATGCCTGCTTGTGTCTTCAGTCTTGGTCACGTCCTTGTGTCGTCTATGTTGAGTGGTCAGCCTTGTGCTCTGTTTTCCCTGTTCCCTGAAATGTTCCCAGGCTTTTGGATTGCTTTGTGTTTGTTGGATTTACCCTTGTGTTTCCACTTAAGCTTGTTTCAGTTTGTTTTTTTTGAGTTAATAAATCCTTTTGGTCTGCATTTGGGTCCATACCTCAGTCTGCACTCAGCCATGCACTCAGCTAACCCATGACAGTTGGGTTCTCTCACATTAACTTATATTGATTTAGTTACTTATATCACTGTCCAACCTACTCACACTGTGTTACACAGGGACATTTGGGAGGGAAAAGGACCCTTCTCATTATTATTTATTACATTTTTTAAAAACAAAATGTTAAATATATTACTCCCTTACCAATTACTACCAATTTATTTCAACTCACTCACACCCATGCAGTTGTTGAACTTTTGTGTGTGGGTGGCACAAGACCCACCCACTTTTACATCATGTATGTTGCAGGATTGAATTACAGTTAAAGGTACACTACAGTAATTAAAAGGCACCAGAATAGTGAAAAAGGCATCTACTCCAGTGCAATTTTTTTCTGGGGGAAGACCCACCAAAATTTTTTGGATTACATATAATGTACATAACTACAGAATGTTTTCAATGTTGTATAAAGACCTTACATGATGAAACTTTATGCTTTTATTACCTTAGAATGAGACATTTCTATCTACATACACCGTGGGTCCACTTACATGGACGTTGCCATGTTGCGCCACCATCTTTCTGCAGTGGCCTATATGGACAAACCATTCTACAGAGTTTTTCGCTATGTTGAATATTTAAGAAGTGAAATTTGGCCAAATGGAGGACCACACTTACTATTTAGCACAAGAGCCAACAGAGCGTGTCGGCCACCGTAGGTTCTCCTACACACTTGCAAAGGGAGGAGTGAGTGAGCCATTGGCTGCAATTCGCAATCCTCACCACTAGATGCCACTAAAACCTACACACTGAACCTTTAAGCCTACTACCCTCCGTCTGTTTGTTTTTGTTCTAAATGAACCAAATATTGGTTAATTAGCTGTAAACTTTAGGCACTGGTAGTTTAGTCTTTTGTTCATCACCACTCACCTCCACAAAAGCCAAGATAAACACTCTTGGGACAGGAGCTGGGATAGCTGCTGCCTGTCTGTCTGTGTCTCTGATGTGTGCTGCACTGCTGTGCGGAGACACGTAGGGAGAGAGGCCATCGTAACTCGACAAACTCTCATCTCCCAGCCTGATAGTTTGATTTATTATCCAATAAATATATTTGCTATGTGCAAACAGATATATAGTGACGAAATGCGCTCTGTAGAGCAGTTTGTCTATTTGGACTACATTAGAAACATGGCGGCACAACATGGCGACTTCCATGTAAGGGGACCCACTGTGTTTGATAGAAATGGCTCATTCTGTGGTAATAAAAATATAATGGTTCATTATGTAAGGTCTTTAAACACCACTGAAGACATACACTGTTTCTCAATCTGCGTTCTTGTCTGTACTTGTGTTCTTGTGGACGTGCAGCCAAAGTCCTGTTCTAATTCAAAAGTCTGCATCTAGCCAAGTAGAGTCAAATACCGAGATGTGTTCATGCTCCGCCCGTTTTACCGAACCTGCAGCGGTGGTGACTTGTGTGGACTTTGGATAGACAGATATGCCAGAATGCATTTAGTTGCCAAAAAGTGGAAATGTTGGATGAGAAAACTCACAACTGTAACTTTATAATACTGCTGTTCTTGTGTCACATATAGTAGTTTTAAGAGTTTTTATGTTGTTCCAACTGCTGAATGACTGACTGCTTGCTCCCGTTAATGGAAGTTTGTACTCCCGAGCCGAACTTGCCAAGTCCAAGCTTTAAAGTACAGAAGTCCGAACTTACCAAATTCGGTACTGAGAAACAGCTTTAGTTATGGATATTATATTGCATTTCTGTCAATAGCTCCTGCTAAATATTAGACACTGGACCTTTAAGTAGCAGTGTTTTGAACAGGCATCAACACGTTCACTTTCATGATCACTCCCATTGTCGTCATTTGAATTAGGATTGAGAAGTCCCTGTGAATCAACATGTATAACGATATCCAAGCTACATTCAGATGCATACATTTACATATTACATAGATAAACAAAGTTATCGAAACATATTTCCTGGTTAGCAGGTAAGGGATACTCAGGCTACACCTGCGACACATCTGTGACAATCACCAGTTAAATCAACCATCACTTAAACTGTCACAACCTATGCACAGAATCTGGTTTATGAATGAGCTAAGTGAAGACTCAACAGCAGAGAGAAAAGTGTTTTTTTATGAGACAAACTGTTTACTGATGAAAACCTACCTGCAGCGTCCACAAGAGAGAGAGTGGACATTAAAACAAGGAGCAACTTCATTATGGTCGCTGGATAAAGAAGAGCCATGGTAGATGTCACAGAGTAAATTTCACGCTTCCTGAAAAATAAAATAGATGAAATACAATTCATTTGTTGGTGAGGCATTTTTAAAACACAGCGACGGACACACTACCAGTCGATTCATTTCTCTTTCTCTAGTCACACAGTGGGGTGAGGAACCAGGAACTGAGCTGATGGCTCAGAGGGGGGAACTGAAAATCACTTCCTCAAAATCTCTGTTACTTTTTCACAGCTTTATTATTTACATCTGTCATCATGCTTCCTTCTCACATCTCTACCCCTCTGTTTACCTCTCATCTCGTTATTGTGATGGAACCAACTACTACATCTTTTCCCTTGTTATAATTAAAGTCAGTGTAACTTTACCATATTTCCAACTTTACAGAGTCTCTGAATGTAGAGCCCAGTTTTCCAAGGTTCCAGGATTGTTTATTTGTCACTATTCAACACAAGGTTGTATAACAAAACAAAGGTGTATGGGTAACATTTATAATAAATAAAATTTAATTAAACGATAGGCTACATATATTTGTGTATATACAAAGGTTATATACAGCCACTAATGTACATTTGGGAGTGCATTTTTGAATTTGTGTCTGGGGATGGGAATGTAAATAGCAGCAACAAGACGATAATATGATTTTATCTTCAAATAAAAAAGTCTGAAATGAAAAGTCTTGCCGGAGTCATCTTGCGCTGACAGCTCAGAAACACGGACTACCTGCTTATTATTTGTTCTGGTGGATGATTATGAGGACAGACAAACAGATCAGGCTCTGCAACAATTGGTGAGGAAAAAGTTAGTCTTTTATAATTTAAAAGTCACTCAGAATGTAAAATGTTAAATCTGTTGTTTTACTACCAAGTTAACTGCATTGCTTGTGGAGACTTTGTGTCGCTATATGCCTGATTCAGGGCCAGTGCTGACTACCTTTGGCCCTGATAGAGAGACTGCACTGGGACTGTTTAGCATGCAACACCTGTTACGGCTGTATGTGTTTCCCTGTGCTGTGTGTCCATGTTCCTCTTCTGTCCTCTAGTTCTGCCCCACGACTGTTACAGCTGATTACTGAATGAGGTCCACCTGGCCTTGGATGGCAGTCTGTAAAAGCTCCTCTGCCAGCATCAGAGGGAGGCTTTTTGGGCTGGGACTGCTGGTCTTGCTTCCTCACAGCTGGGGATTTTTGTGCTATGTGCTTGTGGTTCTGGTGGTCTCGATTTATCATCTTGTTATGTTAATAAATTCCACTGACTTGGTTGTTTTAAAGGTGTTTGTCTGTGTTAAGTTTGGGTCAGTGTTGGAATGTTTTTCACCCCACGTGGCCACCAAAGGGTGGGGCCTAACACCACTGCTGTCAATCAGCTGTCACCAGTTTTCACTCCCCTTTTAGCTCTGGCTTGGTCTTCAGAAAAAACACCTCTTCAGCAGGTCTGAGGCGTGTGAGGTTGGCTGAAGGATCCAAAGTGAATCCTCCTGCACCATGAACTATGCCTACCCATCAGACAAAGGAGTGTACTGGTGTGAGTCTGAGCAGAGAGAGTGTAGCAACACCGTCAACATCACAGTGACAGGTAATGTGCATGGAGCTTGTCAATTAATTGTGTTTGCAAATAAAAATACTGTAAAATCTAATCAGGTATTCTACATTTCAACAGGCGTTGTGATCCATCGCGTACTATTGAGATTTGATGGTCTCTCTTCAGATGAGACTCTCAGACTGCAACACTTGTCTTTGTAAAGAGAGAAACTAACAGAATATAGTCTCTAACCCTGCCCGTTAGCTCGGTGTGCTCCGTTAAAACCAGTGCTTGAAGTGGGGAAAAAAAAGTTGTGCATTTTTCATTTGTTATTCAACATTTCTTGTTGCTGTTTTCCAGAACATCTTTAACAAAAGCTTTCAAGAAGTGATGGAGCCATTCTGATTCTGACCTTACCCCAGCGTCCTCAGTGTAAATGACACATATCTGTCAGTATTTTAAATGTCCCTTCCCATCCAGGCTGTGATTGGTCGGTTCACGACAAGTCACATTGACGAGCTACATGGCTGCTTGAAAGGCAGCTGAGCTTCTCTTCTCCCTCATCTCTCTCATCTCTCTCCGCCGACAGAGATTAGCAGGCAGGTGAGAACGGGAACAGGTGAGCGTCACGTAGTGCCCAGAGAACCTGATATGGAGAGGGCAGAGGAGAGTACCGGCAGCTTGGGAGCCAAAGAGTAAAACGTTAAGGTGCCGGTACTGCGCACCAGTGCGTTCCAGCCCACTTCAAGGACTGGTTAAAACTGTGTGTTTCTCACAAACAACGGCTATTGTCTTCAAACAGATTTGCTAAACACCTCAGTCACTGAAGGAAGCCATTTGACTGTGTGAGGAGCAAGCTTTTTGATGTGTGCACGTAGCGTCCTCTGCCGTCTGACTGGTCCACCAATAGGGGAGAAGTTCACCCCTTGAGACACAGCCCTGCCTCCTCATTTGCGTAATGATGCAGAAATACATCGAGATATGTAAAAAGGACAGGCATAAATAAATACCATTGGGGTAATAAATAGGGTAGAAAATGTAAAGGAAGAATAAAACAGACAAAAATAATAAAACACACACATAAATTAAAAAATAAAACATTAAAAAATAATTAATAAAAAAAATGTTGAAGATGATAATGGCCAATAAATAAATAAGGTAATTATTATAAAGGTGAATAAACAAAGAAGCTAATAAAAAGATAAACATACATTTATGTCTCATTGTATAATTATTATCTACATTTATTTATTTACTTACTTACTTTACAACTTTATTTTTTGTGCATTTAATCAGATATTTATTTATTGAGCATTTATTTATGCATGTATTTATTT